>NC_090442.1:241802663-242121204 GCF_031143425.1 Pleurodeles waltl
CCTGCTGGTAAAGCCCTGATATGGGGCGTAATGAAAAAGAAAAGTAAATCTACCTTGGAGCCAAGAAACACACAGAGTGGGGTAACAGGCAGTAGGATCATTGGAAACTCCTGGAGATCTGAAAATGTCCTATTAGAATCTATTAAGACACTGCATGCTGATTGGGGACATTAAATAGTGACTATGGCGTCCCATAAAAAGGACAGAGGAAAAGATGGAGAGTTGGGCGAGCAGAGAAAAAGTTCATTATCCTATAATGTCAAGCATATTAGATACATGTAATGGGTAACACCAGGAAATATTTAGTTTCTGCTTTTCTGCGAAAACCGGATTTGAGCCTTGAAAAAGCCCCAGGCCTTCACGCAAGTGATCTGTCTCGATGAACAAAATTAGAAATACTGACTGGTATACATGAAATAAATATTTCAACATACAATACTAGATAAGGTTCAGGAATATGTGTATTTTTTGTCCTCTGGATTTTCTACTTGAATTACCATTCGTATTGAGTGTCTACATCATCAGCCTTTTAACCGCTCATTTAATTTTCTAAACAGTCGTAGACCCCTGAGTACGTAGCGCGGACCCAGGTTTAAGAACCGCTTCCCGTTGACAGGGCTTTGGATATAGCAGCAGAAACAAAATGAGAATGGCAGTTAAATAGGAAGCAGCCTCTATCTACCACAACGACCAAACCACGCGCTGCAGTTACTAAGAGCCGTTAAGCGTCTTTCATACCCGTTCCTTTAACACGCACGCCATATCACATTTAGTTAAATAGACCAATGGATGCAGATGACCAAAGACCCTTTAAGTGCGTGTGTGCGTATTTTTATTTTCAAATGCCTGTTAGCGGAGTAGTATGATGATTCCTTTAGATTTCCAGGCCAGACCTAAAAAATATTATTGAGTATCGACTCTTTCGACAGTTTATCATGGTTTTTATTATTTAGCAGAAATGTCACATACATGCTACGCCTATGAAACAATTCGTGTCAGATTTTTGACAGTGACAGTAATGCGACACTATTACTTTCACACTGATTTCACCTGGCCACGGACGGTTTTTATATTCTATCGCACTTCAGCATGGCCTCCGCTGCTGGCACATCACTGAGCCAAGACAGCACTCGCGTGCTTCATCAAAACTCAATATGACACTCCCAGAACGCCCGTTGCGGTAGGCCTGTCATTCCGAACTACACTTCCCATCACACAGCACTACTCGCTCCTCCTGCGCTGAAGGGAGTATAGCCAGTCACGCTGCCTGGCTGTACTACATTTCCCGTCGGGCTTCACTGCGCCGCAACGGCGCACTGCCTCCCGGGCCGGGTCAATCAATGGTTGGTAGTGGCAGGGGAGCCGGTGGGGGTAAAGTGCTTTAAAGCAGCGACGCTGTCAACCCCCATTGATTCCTGCTGCCGCCGCCATGGAGGCGCTGATTCCCGTCATCAACAAACTCCAGGATGTTTTCAACACAGTGGGGGCGGATGTCATCCAGCTGCCACAGATCGTGGTGGTGGGGACCCAGGTGAGCGCGCGCGGCCCCGCGGGGCGGACGATGGTGGCCTGGTAAGGACACACTTGCCGGAGAGGCACAGCTTCCTCTTTCATTTTGGGAGGTCATGCCCATCCTCATTTGCTTGTGCTCCCGAGGGTAGTAATTGAGGTGGTGAGTGAGCCACCAGGCAAGGGTTGTAGCTGCCAAGGGCACGAAGCAAGGGACGCCGCACAGCGACCAGGAAGCGAGGATGTTGTTGAGGGAACGAAGCAGGGGATGTGATTAAGGGCACATTGGAGGCAAGAGGACTCCTGGGGCACGGGGTTGAATTGATACTAATATTTAAACACAACATGGATGATCCATATTGTAGGTAAGAAACAAACAATGAATACGAAGAATACATAGGGTTTGGAATTGTCAGTTGGCTTGCACGTAGTCTATACGCAATCTATTAGTAAATGAGCTTTGGGATACTAGCCCCTGATTGAGTAGTAGAAAAAATAAGAGGGAAAGTTGGCCAGTACCAGCTTAAATCCATAAACACTCTAGTCCCAAATTTAGCTGGCATTATTTTCACTGCAGTTTTAATATAGGCAAACCGACAGGGAAGGTAAGAGGACTCCCGGGGAAGGGATAGATTTGATAAGCATAAACACACCATGGATGATCGATATAATGGACAATACACAAACAATAATGAATACGTAGCTTGTGGAATGTCCAGTTATTGTCTTGCACGTTGTTTATACTCAATTAGTGCATCCATCAGGAGCTGTTTGTAACTGGTTGGCTGTGTCGAGCAGTGTTACGTGTTATCAGTTAGTGAAACAGTCATAAGCTGCTAATAGTGCGTAATAAGAGGGTGCTGTTAAAGGTAATACAACCTGAGTGCGTGCCATTGAGATATCGGGGCACAGGCCAATCTGCTGACGACATGAAGCAAGAAGTGGTAGCTGATGCGGAGAAAAAGCCTTTGCTATTGAGGGGTTCCTGGCTCTGTGCAGCTAATGGCTCATGCTGATTGTTTGAAAGCATAGATAACCTATTTTACCAAGATTGTCTGTGAACATATGTGACTTATGGAGTTTTCCTAATTTCCAAACGTAAGTCTCACCTACTCATGGAAAAAAGGTTTATGAATCTGGCCCTCCTGGGGACCTTTAAATCAAAGAGCAAGTCGAAATGGAAACGAGACGGGTTTCGAAGTTGGCGATGGGACAACCGTCAATGTCACGATGAGAGTGATTCTTAAAGTTTTTTGGTAAACCTTTCCGACAGTGCAGGAAAATGAACTACTTCAGTGAGGTCAGCTTTACTACATAAATATATATACTTTTTTTCTACAAAGAATGCTGTCCGGACCAAAGACCAGAATAATTAAAATACTTATTAATAATTGCTGATGAGGCCAGGAGCTATATTTAGACATGAGCACCAGTCACCCATCCCTTTAAAATCTGCGGTTTTAATGACTAACCAAAACAAAATGTTAGTTCCAGCAATATCTTCAAGATTACCCACAGTCTGCTCCTTATGCTTTTAAAAAGTGGTGATGTAGCAGCAGTAGGATGCAAGGTGTTGCATATATGTTTCCATAAGGGTGAGAAAGAGGTACAGAAGTGGCAAACAACATCACCGTTTTCTCATCCGACACTTCCTGCCTTTTGGATGAGTACTTCCTTTGCATTGTATTTTTGATGTATGCATGGCATAGGACACGTTGGTGTAATAAATTACATTTTGCCATTCAATGCCTATCTGTTGGAACCGCTGTGTATCATGAGTGGTATGTTCTGATTGGCAGCTCAGTGCCTTTGAGAGGATCGTAAATTGTCTTGCTCCCACACGTGAGCATTGTGCATATTTACCCTGAACTCTGTGTTGCCAACGTTAAGGAAAGAGATAATAGCGGGACTTTAGTTTGAGTTTTTCTTAATGACTGACAAGGCTGATGTCGTCAGAGCGCTGTACTGTTAGATAACATGCTTTGCCAGGAGACAGTTACGTGCAATTGTGATGAATTGAAGGGCTAGAAAAGTTATGTGCTCACGATTGGAAAAGGATGTGCATTGGTTGCTCAGGAAAAATGGTAGAAAACAAATCATATGATCATACGTAGAAATAGTCATGCATCCATTACATATTTACAGCATATATGAGCTCTAGTCAAATTCAACAGGACTATTGTAATAACTTAACTATTGAAAGTGTACACATGATCTAGTGAAACGAAAAGTTTCAGTGATCATATTAAGTAAAGTGTGGCAGAAATGGAACTAGTATATTAGTTCTGTATCACAGTACTGCACATCAATTTTAAGTTGGGGAGAAATGTGTTACTCAGTCAAGAATTCTTTTAGTTTATTTGTCCATGTTAGCTCATGTTATCAATTGCTTAAACAACCATTGGCAAAGCCAATAGGTCTTGCCTTTGCAGGAGTTATTGTATTGTAATTGTATTTATATAGCGCTTACTACCCCTGACGAGGCGTCAAAGTGCTTTTGGCAAGTAGCGCAGTACTCCGGAACCCAAGAGGAATTAGTGGTGGATTAGTATGGGGAAATATGAGTACAGTATTAGTATTATTATGAGTTAGGCTGAGCAGAGTTTTAGTTGGATTGCCTAGAGTAATGGAGGGATAGAGGAGGGAAGAATCCAAAAGTGTTAATTGGGATTTTATAGTAATAGGATGAGGCTTGGGATGAGTAAAGGAGAGATGGAGGAGGGAAGAGTTTGTGGAAAGGGTTAGGGAGATCATAGTAGCAGGAGGGATTTTGGATGTCAAAGGTGAGATAAATGAGGAAGAATTTAGTAGAGTTGTTTGGGAGATCATGGTAGTAAACTGAGCTTTGGGGTGAGCTAGATGCGGTAGAGGAGGGAAGAGCTTAGGAAGGGTTATTGTGGAGATGAAAGTAGTAGAATGGGTTTGGGATGAGTCCGAGTGGGGATGGAGGGACAGATTGATGGAGACATAGGGTGATGGGGAGACAGAGTAAAGCTTACACGAGAATAAATGTATATCATTTTTATTTATTGTGTGTGTGTATATATATATATATATATATATATATATATTTTGTTAAATTATTTTAAATGTAATTGTTTATAATTAAAATTGTATTTATAGACTCATTAATTTTTATCTAGTACAGTAGGAATAGAGTAATAGATATGTAAATACATAGTAAGGGAACGTGTGCAAGGAATATAATGGTATAATAAAATGAGAAGAAAAGTAGTATTGTATAAACACAAACTCAAGATTTGTAATATTTGAAGTTAATTAATAAGTGTTCTTTTCTAACATTCATTTATCTTTCCTCAATTTTTGAATAGCGAAATGCTTTTGATAATAAAGCATTTGCACATTGTGATATAAAAACAAAAGCAGGGATTCTTAAGTATCTAATATAACAACTGATCTAGGAGCTATGCAATGGCCTATGAACATGTTAAGCATGGAATAATATACACATACATATATATATTTATTGAACCATGAGTAATATACATTTGTTAATCGGGTTTAAGGAGTATGTGTATAATCTATTATAAAATACATATTTCTTAAAGAACTATACATATCTAGAATAGAATATACACATAATCAGATTATTAATACTTATCAACACAGGCATATGCAGTCCATTGCTGTTTGAATATGGTGGTTATGAAGGAAAGAGCCAACTCTTGAGAAGTCTTCTGAAGGCAAGATAGTTATCCGTGGATCTTTTATTTGGGGGCAATGAATTCCATAGTTTGGCTGCTTGAACGGAGAAGGATGTACCACCTATTGTCTTTTTCTTGTATGGTGTTCTAAGGTAGGATGCCACTCTTGAGCGGAGGTTTCTTTGTTGAATGTATTTTGTTTCCGGTGAAAAGCAGTCCTGTTCCATGTATAGCTTTGTGGTTGATACAGAGCAGCTTGAAGGTGGATTGTCTGGCAGCGGGTCACAAGTGTAGTGCTCTCAAGCCAGGCGAAATGTGGGCTTGTGGCTTTACATGTAATAGTAGCCTGGCAGCTGAGTTCTGAATATGTTGTAGTTTTTTCATAATAGATAGAGATGATCCATGGTAGAGGCCATTGGCATAATCCAGTTTGGATAGTACAAGAGAGATAGTAGCCTGCACCTTGTGTGAAAATCCAAGGTGGGGGAAGATGCGTTACAGAGTCTTCAAGGTTATTGACTGCACAATGTGTTTTTGGCATGTTGTACATCAGTGTGGCTAAAAGTTAGTGGCATGGAGTGTCAGAGTGGGGAAGTAGTGTCGTAGAATAGATTTTTTGGAGTAGGGGGAGTTGAGTGTCAGAGAGGGGAGTAGAGGTTGGTGGCAGAGTGTGTCCTAGAGTGCAGTGTTGTGGGGTGAAATACGGTGCAGTGCTTTTGAGTGGATTGAAGTAGTGGGCTGGATTAGAGTGGGGCGGGTGGGGTTGATTGGATTGGGGTTAGAGTGGGGTGGGTGGGGTGGATTGGATAGGGGTGGGGTGGATTGGATTGGAGTGGGGTGGATGATTGTGCTGGATTGGAGTGGGTTGGATTGGGGTGGGGTGGATTGGATGTGGGGCCAATTGGATTGTTTTGGATTTGAGCAGGACAGATGGAGTGGGACAGAATGTTTTGGATTGGAGTGTGGCAAACTTGAGTGGGTGGGTTGGAAGGATTGGAGTGTGATGGATTGGGGTGAGTGGTTTGGATTGGTCTGGGGTGAATTGGATTGGTGTGGGTGAGGTCGGGTGTATTCGTGTAGGTTGGAGTGGGGTGGATTGTGGTGTACTGCGCGATTATGTGTTAAAGAATAATTTCAGAAATTGCACAACCGAAAGAAACAATGTCGCTTTGCAATATTTAGAACAAGATAACTGCCATCTTTTGAGAACAGTGCCCACAAGCAAAAACAAAACATGAGTGCAAAAGTGAGAATTTAGGACTTGGCTAAATAAAATAAATTAGTTAACTATAGAATATAAAACTTAACAATTGTGTTTTGTCTTTCAGGGCATATTTTTGCCCGTCATACATCTTCTGTTTGCATGGCACTAGAAGTTGAAAAGAAGTTCCTCAATTATGTCAGGAGCAGTGGACGTGCACTGATAAAGTTGAATCACTCAGTGCTTGGTCCCTGCTCCACAGACAGGAATAGAAATTATGCTAGTCCTGCAGAGACCCATTATGAGACTGTAAAGACGAGTGCCACACAAGCCAACAAATGGTAAGCAGCGGGCGGGCTATAAGCTCACTGTAAGATTACATAAGTCTCAAAGAGACAGCACATGCACCGTTTAGACGAGACTGAAGAAGGACATTCAAAAGTACAATAACAAAGGGCTTTGGGTCACTCCTTTGAGCTGCCGACTTTCATGTAGTTGTCTTGTTTTCCCATTGGCTGGACTATCCGCAAAGCTCATGGCATTTTGAGGAGGGTTGCATTGTTCCATATTTGTTTCCCTTAGGTTTTGGTGCTGGGGTATTTTTTTTTTTTTTAATGTAACACTGAAGATATGATATACGAGCCATGTTTTTTTTTTTTTTTTTTTTTTTTTAACTCAGCTGACATGATTATCTTTTTAATTGCAGATTTATGACTTTTTTTTGCTTATGACAAGTGCACTATTTGAATGCTTTAGTTTGCCCTAAACATGGTGCTCTTCACCGATCGTTCTTGTATGTAGTCATGATAATATATAACATACAACAAAAAACTGTTTGTGGGATGGGTAACCAAATGCTCTCCTCAAAATGTTAGTGCTACTCAAATGCTGACATATATTGCTCGATCAAAAGTGGCCCCCTCTTGAATTGACAGTTGGTTACAACTTCCTAAATCTGTTTTTCAGTTGAGGCTGGAGTGATCCTCTGCATCTACTACCACGGCAAGCCCCACTATTTCCAATACCTGCAGCAGTAGGACCCTGTCTTCCCACCCCTCTGGAAACCCTTAAGTCTGTGTCAGCTGCAACGATGGCAGAAAGTCACATAGAATTTCTTAAAGATGAAGCAAAAATACAGACCCTTTGTCAAACTGCCCGTTATTCATAATGTTGCAATATATACCTTTTAAGATCATGACCTACAATGAAACTGTCATTTCTGGCTCCTTTCCATAATACACTTCTTTGAGGGTGTAACTCAACAACAGACCTGACTCCTAGCTTCCCTATTGTTGTAGCGCTCAAGCCTCTGTGTGATTGTTAGAAATGGGGTCTCTGGCTGGCTATGGTAGGCACCTCAGCCAGACAGAAACCCCACTCTAGTCAGGGCAGGGGAGTTGCATACTCTAGGTAACAACTTCTAGCTTGGCATGATCAATCAGGCTTATCTCCGAAGCAGTGTGTAAAGCGTTTGCACAACACGCACAACCTAGTGACACAATAAATACACCACAGAGAAAACTGCACAACAGGTTATATAAAGATAAACTGTATTGCATAAACATTATTAGACCAAAAATGACATGAATATGTGATACTCTACTAAGAAAGCAGTTGCCAGTTCATCATCATAAATGCAGAATAAGACACATTCCCATATTGCATATGTCACATATTCATCATCATGAATGCCTATAAAAAGAAACATTTCCATATGGCCCATGTCAGGATAAACACATCGTAGAAGAGACATTGTTGCGCATATCACTAGGCCCTCAAAGCAGTATTCTGTGCTCCTGTCTTCAGATAGCATGATCTACGTCAACCTTAGAGAACTTAGATATGCAGCATGTTGTAAGGAAAAACATTTGGCACCATGAGCATATAGGCTCAGTACTCTTCTTATAGGTTATGCGGTACCAAGGCCTCACCACGTTCACCTCAGGAGCTCTCGCACCCCTATCATTGTTGGGACTACAGTACTTAAGGAAGAAAGCACAGCACTCTGTCCAGCACAAACAAGGCCCCGCGTCCACAGGTAATCCCACTTTGAGGGAGGGATTGGGGAGTGAGGGGGGCGCGCAAGATAGCCCACTTTTTTTTTTTTTTTTGTCGGGAAGACCTCTCCCGGTCTCCTCATGTGGCAGCACTCCAGTGCAGCTGCTCTCCACCTTACACGGGCCCCAGGAGCGAGTCCAGATCCCTCCAGGGCCCTATGGACTGGTACCTTGCTCCTCGGGGAGCCCATCCAGCATGGGAAGCTTCCCCAGCGTCTTTGAGCCATGAGCCAGCTCCTCTGATGTTCTGCCTGGGTTTTTGTGGTGAATCCTCCTGGACTCGGCCTCTGCACTCTGCCTTTTCTCCAGCGATTAATCTGGCACAGCACAGTGACCATCCCCTACTCGGAGTACTAGCCCAAAGAGGCCTTGTAGAAGGAACAATAAATCCTGGGACGACCAAGTGATCACTACGTGCTAGTTGCAAGAAACAAAAGTGGAGTGTCAGGCACTTGCCGAGCGCTAGCTGGCAGCAAAACAATGAAGGAATACACACAGCGCTTGTGCAAACGATGTCAAAGCGTGCTCATCATGTGCTGCCACTACCCAAGCAGGGGCGAAAGGGTGCCACCAGTCAGCTCCTGGAGCATACTGGGGTCTACAAGCAGGATGCAGGCAGGCCAGCACAAAGGGTCCTGAGCACAAAGTGGCAGTCCTTCCTGTGACCCAGCAGGCCACAGGTTAGCAAAACAGCAAGACAGTCCTAATGGCAGTTCCTTCCTGGGCTAGACACCAGGCAGCAAAAGGAGCAGTCCAGATTAGTCCTTTGTGCAATCCAGCAGACCCTCTGGCAGAGGTTTGGTCCCAGTTCCAAAAGTGCTCTAAACATCTGGGTCTACAACCCCTCTACTTGTACTCAAAAATGCCTTTGTTCAGGGGTTGACTTCAAGATAGACTTTTCAAGTGAAGCACAACACTCTTTCAACCCAGCCCCATCTCCATACATCAGTAGGGGGTAATCAGCCCATTGTGTGAGGGCAGGACCCAGCCTATTCACAAGCAAGGTGTGAACGACCCTCCCTCTCCCCAGCCCAGGAAGACTATCAGTATGCAGATGCCTCTTCTGTCACACCCAGCCCATCGTGTGATGGCTGGCTGGAAAGTATGCACCAAGTGGCGCTGTTATTCTGCCCCAGACGTGGATTGGGGTAGGGCTGCAAAGCCCTAGAGTTAGAAGCACAGAGGAATGCCCACTTTCTAAAAGTGGCATTTCTAAAATAGCAATGCAAAATCCACCTACACCAGTAAGCAGGATTTTTTTACTACCATTCCAGACACACTGAATATGCCAAGTGACTCTTTATAGATCAGAAGATGCCACTTAGACATATGTAAGGGCATTTCAAATGCAATCTATGAGAAGAGCGGCACTCACAGAATTGAGAAATTAAATAGGCTGTTTGTCACTACTAGGACATGTACTACATAAAGATATGTGTCCTACCGTTTACTAACACCGCACCCTGCCCAAAGAGCTATCTATGGCCCACCCTAGGGGTGACTTAAGTATAGTAAAATGGGAGTTCAGACCTTAGCAAGGGTTTTGATTTGCCAACTCAGTGTAGAGGTAAACAGTGCAGGCAGACCCTGCCGTGGCAGGCCTGAGACATGTTTGAAAGGCTACTTCTGTGGGTGGTGCTATCTGCGCTGCAGGCCCACTAGTAGCATTTAATTTACAGGCCCTGGGTATATGGTATACCACTCTACAAGAGTCTTACTGGTAAATTAAAGAAGCCAAACAGGTGTAATCCAAATATGTTAAGTTTTAGGGGTGAGAGCACATGCAGTGGTAAAGTGCCCAGAATCCTAAAGCCAACATAAAGAGGGTCAGAAAAATAGGAGAGGAAAGGCAAAAGGTTTGGGGATAACCCTGCAGAAAGGGCAATTTCCAACAGTGATTAAGTGAGTTTCTTGCTTGGGTTGAGCTATGCATTTGGCCAGTGCACATTTTCTTTTTGTCGGACAGTTTCTTTTAATAAGAGACCACATCTGCTTTAATGCTATGAACTTCTGCTTCTTGTTTGTATTGCTCAATAGATTCTTCACGGCAAATCAAATTTGCATGTTTAGGCGCCAAGTAAATGTCTTGAAAATTTCTACCCGGAAGCTGTTCATTAGTAATTTGATACTTTAGGTTTTTGCTTCCAGCAATTGATGTCCTTGAGGAAATGTTTGTGGTGCAAATTCGCATTGCAGTTTTAATGTATGGCCTGAGTTGGACAAGATGTACGTTAGTCGTGGATCTCTTTAATTATTGTAGCTAGTAATGAACCATATTGGTAAACTGATAGAGTGTGCACTTAAAGCTCATAATGTGCACTATTTTGTTTGGCAGGCAGTGAAAGCGATCTGCATATGTGGCAGCAGCACCTGCATGCACACAAGCACGACCATGCAGAATAGTTTGACTATCGTCGGGGTTCACATAAATACGTTACCTAATCCTAAATGTTAATCTGTTCTAGGCCTCATCTCCTCCCCATTCTCTTTTACTTAACATACATGGAAGTCTGATCGCATGACCCATCGCATTATCAAGTCATAACTTTCAAATTTGAATCCAAGGCAAAACATAGACCACTAATTTTACTTGGAAACAATATCTTACAAAAGGCAATTTTATTTGTTTTCATTTCTGATATGTTAATGTTCATCTACTGTTGAAAAATTTCCCACAAATTAATGAATTATCATCACGAAGGAAAGCTTAGCCTACTTAAAAAATTCCAACTCACTCTTAAATGTTTCAGAGAAAAGGATTATTATTAAATTGAAGAAGTGCGTAATCAAATATTGAGCTGCTCCTCCTATCACTCATAGGCTATTGTGGTAGATAGGAGTCTAAATAACCACGGTATGGTCTTTGAAACATTTGGAATAATGTGTTATTAAAATGGTCATGTTAGGCAGTTTTCTGAAGGTGTTATATTCAATTATGGGGCTTTGTTGTTTAAATGTCTCACTGATTGCTCAGCTGTGCTTAAATGTCACTATAGCGGTCTGTTAAGTTTGGGGAGTATATGAAACACACAAAAGGTGATGGGAGGCCCCTTGTATTAAGTCTAACCACTGGCAATATCTCAGGGTAGCACTTCAATCCATTATTCCTTTGCTCACCATGCCACCTCAGTTTGGACCCAACCTTATACAAGTAAGTCTTTTTTTTCACTTTTTTTTTTTTTTTTCTTTTTTTAAGCCTTGAGCTTGGACCCAGCCATGTCTAAATCAGTCTTGGCCCAGCTCTTCATGAGAACAGTACAACCCAAACTGCCACCCAGGACCGGTTTCACCCTAGTTATAGGCTCATCAGGCAGGTACAGCTTGGTTGCAGGGGCATAGTGAGCACATGACCGATGTCTGGGCATACCTATGCCTCTTAGTATGGTACATGACACACAGAAGGTGATAAAAGGCTACTTGCAAGAAGTCTTAACCACTTGTAGGAGGTGTAAAAAAAAAATGCACCAATTGTTTGGCAGTTAAATGTCTTACATCGGCTGAAGTTTATATTTTCACCCCACTCACTAATATATATATCTACCAACCAATCACACCACTGTGCCACAGCTGGACTGCGGTTTAAACGCACTGCAGTATCAAAGGGCAAAAAAAGTGCCTTTGCCATGCAGGGAAAACTTGTTTTATATGTGTCACCCCTAAAGTGTGCCTTGTAAGCACATAAAGCAGTGTTCCGATGATATATTTAAAAACAAATTACTACAAATTTAGAAAGTGGGCACTTGAAGTGAACTCAATTTTCGTTGTGTAGGTTCAACAGCATTGTCCCCAAGTCTAGGTATGATTAAAATAAGTAATTCTACATCTTTTCTTGGGAAGATGCTAGACAAGTTTATTTTCCACTCATTTAAGAAAAAAGAAATCTTAGTGAAAGCTGATTTATGATAACTTTAGAAGAAAAGTACATTTCGGTTGCCAGAGCAAAAACATGCTTAAAACCAGCTCTACCACTCATCCCACTTCCAGAGCTGGAATACTCACTCTTGACTGAAACATTTAACCACAGTGGCTCAAAAGACAACAGTCTGCCTCTAAGCCTAGGAAGTACAGGGTGGTATTAACTATTGGCTTTCATATACAGCCATGGCAACCAATGGTTAAGTGTCTTCAGCTGCATGCATTCAGTGACCATTAAAAAGACTGGCTACTGTATGGACTTGGACTTCTGAAGAGCCTCTGCTCCCCTCACTCCTCATGCCCTATCCTTACCCCTACCTCTCATGCCTGCTTGGTGAATAAGGGCTACGCGACAGATGCACTTTTTGTCAGTTTTAATACTTGATTATTCTAAATCTAAATAGATTTGTCCTGGATCTGACCAGATGCTTTTGGGATTTTGATAATAAGCTTATGTCGAAGATGTGTTTTTTTTTTTAGTCTTTGTACAATGAATTTTGCATTGGTGAATTCATCCAAAACGATTACTTGTATTACCTTTATTAGTCGTGCGCAGTCGTATTGCTAACAGATTCTTCATTTTAAAATGCCTCAGACCAAACCTCTGTGTTTAACAATGAGTTCTTCTGAGGTGGTTAGGACGATATTAAACTGTAGGCTGATTAGATATTCAGAATCCAGATTTAAACCATTGAAAACCACATCCCACCTTAAGCATTGCCTACTTTGTTGACAAGTGTCTTGCAAAGTCACACTAAATTGGGTACAAAATCCACCTGAAGAAAATACCAATGTGGCATAGTATGTTATTTTTTGTGCTTCATTGTAAGTGTTAAACCTAGTAGTAGGTAATAACATGTAATGCCTGTCTTTGTGACATGTGTTATCACAGTCTTTGCACTACTGTACTTCTAGGCTGTTACATGTACTGCCACTGTGTCTAATATATGCTGTAGTCAGATGTGGTGGGGTGATGGGGGGGGTTCTGTACTTCCAGTGGGTGAAGATGACTAGACCTATTCAGGTATTGTGGAAGGTCAGCTGGATAAAATGAAATGGTAGTCTTGTTAGTTATTCTGGTTAGTGAAAAAGAGGGGCAGTGTTTGAGCGAGGTAATGCAAGCATGGGATGAAATTCATCTTTAAACTCACTGTGTGGCCCATCCATAAAATGTTGAGCTTGCCCCAAGAGTGCATATCTTTGTTCAAACTACACAGAAGGGGGTTGATATTGCAGCTACACAAATCTTAATATTTGGTGGTCAGGAATCCTCCTAAATATGTTATTGAGACCAGGCAAATAGTGCTCTCCTCATCCATTCTACCATATGCCATGGGGATCTGCTATTCTTGGGCCCTGAGATTTTAAATAGTTAATTTGAACTCCAGAGTGTCTGAGAACCTGTTCAGCTCCAACTGGATTGCTAGAAGTGAAAGCTCTGGCTTGCTAATAAAGCAGAGGCGATGGTTAGCAAAGAGCACCACTTTATCCAGTCTCCTCCACTGGTAACCCCTTAATATCCTTGGTCCTTTGTTTCTTCAGAACCAATGGCTTTATGGATGGCACAAACATCAGTGGGTACAGGTGCGGCCCTGTCTTGTGCCCCTGGTCGCTGGGATTTCTGGGGAGAATTCACCTTTGATTTGAAGTGTAGTGGAGGGATTGTTAAATAAATCCTGGATGAATGTTTTACTTTTCAGACCTGTGGAGGCTTGCTGTAGTACCTTGAAGAAGTATGGACAGTTAACCCTGTCAGGTGACTTCTCCACATCTACCAATAGAATGACTGCAGGTTGCTGATGCCTTTCAGCTGCTTTTATGAGGCTAAAGGTTAGTCAATTGTTGTCCCCCTGTCTGACGTCCCTTGACAAAGCCTGATTGCTGCACTCGGATAAACCAAGACCAGACTGTGTGAAGTCGTCGAACTAAGATGAAAGCATAAATTGAGGAGTGCTATTGGCTGATAAGACCCACAGTCTGTAAGATTTTTGTCAGCTTTTTTGTAATTGGCTTGCAATAAGAGCGAGACATGTGAGGCCAGCATGGAGTTGTTAACCAACTGGAAGGTCAGGAAGTATCCGCAGGGGGCCTACTAGTATGGTAGAGTATGCCTTATGGAAGAAGGCTGTGAAACCATCAGGCCCTGGGGCCTTGCTGCTCGGCATAGCTGCAATCGCCTTCCAAACCCCCTCCTCCGTTATTGGCTCCTCTAGCTTCTCAGTTGTTTTTTAAATCTGGGGGGAGATTTTCTTTTTAGTAACCATCTTGTCATTGGGGGTGTAAATGTTGGCAAGAGAAGAGGGCTGAATAATATCTTCTGAAAAGTGGTTAAGATTTCAGCTGTGGAGGTCTAGTCCTTGGAGCCTGTCAGCTTTGCACTTTTTTTTTTTTTTTTTTTTTTATAGTATTTTTGTTTGGTGTAGAGCAGCTTGATTCTTTCATTGATAGTTGCTTTAGTTCTTCTCGGATTTTGAGCGGCTCCTGTGTTTTGCCTACTGTTCGGCCTTGCTTGTGTTGCTGTTTTTCCTGGGCAAGCTGGTATACTAAACCAGTGTGTTTTTTTTTTTTTGTTTGTTTGTTTTGCCAGAGGTTCGAAAGTGGCTGAATGTGAAATTAATTCACCACGGATTCCCGCCTTGGCAGCGTCCCATATGGTACATTTAGCTACTTTCCTGTTGTTTTCATTGCAATAGTGCTTAATCACCTCATTTATGCTTTTCGCATAGCGTCACAAAAGGCATTTTAATTAAGGAACCCCAGGCGTGTGCTTAGTTCTTGTGGGAGAATTGTGGAGATGTGTATCACAAAAGGGGCGTGGTCTGACAAAATCATAACCTCTACAGCTGAGTCAAGTACCTGAGGCAACAAATCTCTAGAGAGCAGAAAGAAATCTATTCAGAAATATGTCCCATGCATGCCGGAGAAAAAAGTGTGATCTCTTTCTCCATTATACTTCAGTTGCCATATAATCACTAAATCCAAACCGGAAAGGGCTACCACCAGTGACGAAGGAGGGTTGGTAGGGGTCCCGATCTGGACCTATCAAGGTGGGGTTGAGGCACCATATTAAACACCTCTCCACCCCATTGTCATACCTCTCTCGTGAGGAAGTGTGATGTTTTCCGAAACAGGGATGGAAAAAAAACCTTCTTGGCCCGCGTTAGGCCCATAAACTGATATCACTGTAATATGGGTCTAGCGTTGTGTTTCCTCAATGCCCGTTGTCCTATCTCCTTGTCAGATGTTTTGCCTTTGAGTGTAAGATCGAGTCTCCTGTACAAGAGAAATGCACCTCTCCCAGGTTTGGATCTGTGCGTGGAGTGGAACTGTGTTGGTATCCAATGAGTAGCAGTTTTTACAAGATCAGCCTCTTCTGTTAAGTCCTTGTCAGCCTCTTTCCTATGGAGCCATTGGAGCACAGCTCGACGATTTATGGGGGAACTGAATCTTTGGACATTTAGTGAGATCATCCTTAGTGGTGCCATTGGTAAAGTAAGGACATTTCTGTGCAGGTGCGGTTGTGTGAAATAGTCATAGGAAGCCCCTAGGCTCCTCAAAGAAAAGTCTCCCAGAGTGCTGTCACTAATGGCTCTAACCCGCCCTGAGGGTGAACACTGAAGTGCATATTCGAACTGGAGTGCAACACCCATCCCCATCTGTGAATCATAACTAGAAAAAACCAACCAACTAAGCATTGAAATTTACTGAATGCATGAAGACGCCAGACGAGAAGGATACATCACAGGCATGTGCGTCACTCCTAGCTTAACTATATACAACTGATAACAGTATTGGAAATCTAGGAATGGGTTAGCTCCACAAAATGTGGCAGGGAACCTGCCCCAGTGGGTCCGCCAGGAGTATATATGAGTGAGATCAGTCAATGAAGGAAGTTCTGCATCCGGTCAAGGCCAAAGAGATGAACTGGTGCAATGGGAGTTTCTTCTGATGATCAATTGTCATCCCATGATGGGGGCTAGTTTTTCTCCTGTAAAATACAAAGGCGTTGAGCTACTTTACGAGGGTTTAGGGAGTCACCATTTACCCCTGGCCCCTCCAGTGGGATGCATAGAGGTCTCTGTCTCAGATGGTGCCAAAGTGGTGAGGTCCAAGATTTCTTGAGCTTCTCTGATGTCTTTTATCACCCAGCGTTTGCCTTTAATGGTGAAGTGGAGGCAGAAAGGAAAGCCCCACCCCTAGGAGAGATTTCCTGTTGTAAATGAGCCGTGCTTTCCTGAATTCTTTCTGCTTGGCCAGGGTGTGAGAGGAGATGTGCTGAAAAGCATGATGAGGCCATGGAAAGTCACCAGTTCTTGTTTTCTGGCTTTGTTTAGGAGCCTCTTTTTTGCCAGAAAAAAGTGGACCTGTGTTAGCACGTCAGGTGTCAAGTTCTTGCACTGTTGATAGACTGAGGCCACCCTGTGATACAATCGACCATCCTGGCCTTGAAGAATGTGGGCAAGCGGAATATGGCCATAGGATTCGAGTTCTTGGCTAGTTATGTTCTTGTCTATATTTCCTGGATGAATATTGTCGCCCCACCAACATTGGGTGTGTGCTGTCGCTTGAGCGCGTTTCGCCTGATTGTCTGCTTATTTTGCTTGTGAGCTTGATCTGTGATGAAACCCTCAAAGTGGTTGAGTAACAGCACAGTCTATTGGATTGAATGATCTAATTCAACAAGCTTAGTTGACCGATCTTGCAACAGGGATGACGGATCTTTCTGAAATTACTGGAGAAGCATGTAACTATCTTCCCTCATGTCTGTGGCTTGGGAGTCTGTGCACTCCGGTGGCCTGGGCTCCCGCTCAGTATCCAACTCTTGCTGATTCTGTGGGGTACCTGATTTGTGTGATTGCAGCATGTCTTTTATGATTATAAATATGACTTTGAGGTTTTGCCTCTGGTCCCCTCCATTATGGTACAGTAAGTGTGAATGCCTCCCGCCTCTGTGGCCAGTACAGACGCCAACCACAAAGGTGTTTGGTCTGACCAGGATAGTAATCAACTTTCTAGGAGGCTATCTCTTGGGCAGGTGTTTTAAGTAGCTGGTGGGGTGTTCCAAGGTGACACCATCTCCTTATCATAGAGAGGGCCATCCCCAGTCACATAGGACAATTCTGCTTATGTCCATAGGCCAAGTTCTCAGCGCTGGAGGGTCCTCTCTGTGGACAACAATGGTGCAATCACCCCAGGTGCTTTGAGGGTTGCAACACATTGCTGGCCTACGCTTTTCTGGTGCCTCCCAGCTTAGCCAGTGGCCTAATTTTAGCTGAATTCACCTAGGGTGAAAATGGTAGATTCTGTCTTGGCCCCTGCAGACTGTCCACAGGCGACAATGTTGGATTGGAATGATGCAGGAAGGCTGATCAGTCCACTGAGGCCATCTTGGAATTTTTCCTTTGCCCACACTTAGGAGACTTGTGTGAGGAAATTGCTTAATTGGGGTCTCTGTGCAGCTATTTATGTTGTTTCTGGACTCTTCCCCCAACTTCAGAACCCCCCCTGAAGCCTATTTCTAAGTCATTACTGATCATGTATCGGTGTCAGCTGAGTTTGTTGTGGACCCGAGACGCAGAGCTTATAGTTGTGCTTTCCCATGTGCGTTCCACTTCACTGCAATGTTTATGCAGCTGTTGGAGTTGCTTGACCATCGCAGTACAGTTGGCCACCTCTAATATTAAAGGGCACAGCTCCTGTCTGAGGGCCATTGTTTTCCCCTGCAAATATTGGCATATCCCCAATGCGGCTGCTGTGCAGTGACCCAATGTGACCACTTTCTGTGCATCCCATTCCAGTGACCTGGATGGGGTGGAACCTTTGTTTAGGTCAAAGTATTTGGGTGATATACTTCGACAGGTCTTCCCTAAATGTGTTGGGGGGGGGGGGGGGGGGGGGAGAAGGAGGGAGGTGGTTCTAGAAGCACTTCTGTTTGCAGCCTCCGGGTGGGTATCCTGGGGCACGTCCTACCCCACTGCAGGGCTAATTGCAAGGGGCAGTGGTCTGAAAGGATGGGTGCCAGGTACTCTGACCTGATTATCTGCGCACACAGTTGCTCGTGCATGAGAAGAGGTGTATCCTGATATAGATGTCATGGACTGGGGAGTAGAACAAGAATTCATGATCTAGTGGGTGCCCTAGCCGTCACGCGTCATGCAGTCATCTCTGGGCAAGCCAGTTATCGAAGTATTGTCTGGCAGGTGCATGCAGCATTATGCATTGAGGATACAGAATGGTCCTGGTCTACGTCCGACACACAGTTGAAGTCGCCATCCCTTATCTCCTGAGAGTGTGAGTCACAGAAAAGCGCAGGGGGAAGTGTGTGCGGAAAGCCTGACTGGTTGGTGTTGGGTGCATGTACCCCCGCAAGTGTGAGGGAAGCCCCATTGAGGTGTCTCTCCGTTATCACATAATGCCCTCTGGTGTATACCCTATGAGTGTCTACGACTTAGGGGTTGCCCGGGGCATTCCAAATAAGTACTCCGCATGAATAGGTCAGTGCAGATGTGCTGTGCACTTGTCACCTCCATTTTGTGCAGATCTTGTGTAGTTCCGCTAGAGGGAGGTGTGTATCTTGCAGCATTGCAATGTGTGTGGTGGTGTTTGAGATAGGCATGAAATCTGTAGCGTTTGGTGGGAGTAGCAGTGCCACACACAAGCCATGTCCGGACATTATAGTGTGGGGTGTGACTATCCACATGGGTTCCTATGGTGTATGTTGATAATGTGTATTCCCCCCCCTGTATATAGTGCGCTGCACAAGTTGCACCCCCACTCTGCAGACTACCGTGCCCTGTGATGTTGTGTTGATCCGCAGCAGCACCTCAAGATGACTCGTTTAAGGCAATATGAATAATGTGGGAAATGACCCTTTTTGCAGGGTTTTTCCTCCTATTTTTTCTAACCTGTTTTTGTTAGCTTTAGGACTCTGGGCACTTTACAGCTGCTGACCAGTGCTCTCTGTCTAAATTGTATTGGTGATTGGTTTATCCATGGTTGGCATATTTGATTCGCTAGTAAGTCCCTAGTATATTGCACCCTGTGTGCCTAGGGCCTGTAAATCAAATGCTACTAGCAGCACTGATTTGCCACCCACAGGAGTAGCCCTGGAAACCTGTCTCAGACCTGTCACTGCAATGTCTGTGTGTGCAGTTTTAAACTGCCATTTCGACCTGGCAAGTACATCTACATGCCAGGCCCAAACCTTCCCTTTTTCTACATGCAAGTCATCCCAAGGTAGGCCAGATGCAGCCCCACTGGCAGGGTGCAGTGTATTTAAAAGGTAGGACATGTGGCGGTGTGTTTTACATGTCCCAATAGTGCAATGCTGCTACATTTGTTTTTCACTATTGCATGGCCTATCTCTCCCATAGGTTAACATGGGGATTGCCTTGAAATATCTTTTAAATGTAATTTCCCATTGGGCACAGATAGAGAGATGGAGTTTGGAGTCTGTAAACCCACGCTTTAAAAGTACATCTTCTGGTGGAGTTGTTTTTTAGATTGTAAGCTTAAAAATGCCACTTTTAGAAAGTTGGCATTTTCTTGCTTAACCATTCTGTGACTCTGCCTGTTTGCTGGAATACGCGTCTGGGTCGGGAAGACATTTGGGCTGTTTGTAAATTCACTCTAAATAGTCACACAAAGGAATCTGAAGTGTGTCCTGCATATTCTGGTGGATCTTCCTGAGCTAGAGTGGTGGGAGGAGCTGACTTGCACCTGTTAAGGGCTGTGCCTGCCCTTACACAAACCCCCCTGGAGTGTGTCTGGGGCCAGGGCAGGAAAGACAGGGACTTGTGCACTACAAAGACTTAACTTTGAAGTTTGCCTCCTTCAAAGGCATTAATGAGTATAAATACTGGACCTATTAGACCACAACTTTAGAATTCTTCTGGACTAAGGACATTCTGCCAGGAAGAAGAGCTGGGTGCTGTAGGAGGGACTGACACTCTGCCTGTTGCTTTACTGTGCTGGCCTCCTGCTTTCTCTGTCCTGAGAATGAAAGGATTGGACTTTGCTTTTTTTACATCCTGCTCACAAAGTCTCAGGGACAGCAAAGACTTCACCTGTCAGTGCCTGGGCTTTTTTGCTGAGAGTCCTGACTTGCCAAGTGGCATCGAATCCAGTCCCTGGGTCCTTGGGAGTGAGTTCAAGTGAAGCCATGAAGAAACAAAGTACATCCACTCCATACTGACTTCGTAACCGGCGCCGCTATCCGACTCCTTGCTGCTGCCTGCACCGAAGCCGTGGTCCCCGCTGAGTGCAGTGATTGCGACCGATGCCGCAGTCCTGATGTTGCTGCAGCGCCTCTGAAATCTGGCCACAGTGCGAGTCCTGAGTGCTGTGTTCCTGACGTCCTGGGCCCCCGAATCTGCTGCAGCACCTGTGACCCCCGTGGTGTAATCTCAACACAGCAAAGTCTATGCATTGCGTCTTGACTTGCTGGATTCATCGACCCCCCCCCCCCCATCCGGGTCGTAAGGAACTGACGCCTCGCTACCAACGCCGTATTACCTCCCCCACAACCGCAAGGAACCGACACATCACCCTCCCCTGCCTAGCCGTAAGGAACCAACACCGCACCTCCGCAGTAGCAGTAAGGAACCGATGCCGCACCGGCTCCAGTGAAGCCTCACATCCCCGATTCTGTGCAATGTCTTTGTTTCATCATTTTCAAAGGTATTGTACCTGGCGTCCTTGCGACTACGTGACTAGACTGCTGTCCCTCGTGAGTGGCGTCAGACTGTTGGGAACGACTCTGTCAAGACATTGTGATAGCCCCAGTTGGAGCTATCTTGTTTCTAAGCGCTATACTGAAGTTTAACCTTAAAAAATTTGTACCTTTTGCTTGTGTGTATTGGATATTTTTTTTCGTTTTGGTCTTGTTTTATTCAGATAAATATTGGCTATTTTTCAAAACTGGTGTGGTGTTTTCACTGTGTTAGTGTGTGTGTAAAATACTTAACATTGCCTCTGAGATAAGCCTGACTGCTTGTGCCAAGCTACCAAGGGGGTGAGCGAGGGTTATCTTAGCTGTGTGGCTCCCTACTCTGACTAGTGTGAGGGTCCCTACTTGGACAGGGTGCAAACCACAGCCAACTAGAAACACCATTTCTAAGTATTTTCAAGTATTTTATTCATTATGTTTTCGGCACTCCGAAGAGGACCACATAAAAACAAACTATTTAAATAAAGACATCAAAAAATGTTAATACAACATACAAAATGCTAAGAAGGGATATACTCCCTACTACCATACTTTACAATAAAAAAACAAATACAGATAAAATACAAGTAAATTGCAGGTTCCTGGGATTTGTTCAATCACCAGTACAAATGTTAACAGTAGAAAAGACATTCATCCTAAACAAAACTAAACTTAACAATAAAGTTCATTTAACATTGTGAGAAAATACTAATGCACTGCTTCTATCATGACTTAGATTACCAGACTTGATACACATCATACAAAACTACTAATTCAAACATCAATAATATGAAGACATTTACAAATATTTTTTTTTTAATTGAAAATCTGCAATTTGTAATCTGTTCCAGACGTAATGTGTTACGAGAGGGACACACAAATATCGCATGGTTTACATCTTGGACATAACTCAGTCAAAGATCACAAAACCTCTCCTCCCTGGATATGCCTTCCCAAGAACCAGTGACTCTGAGTGGAAGCAAATTCAACCTCAATAATTAAATTGTAAGGTTCCATACCACATAAGGTTGTGGTGTTTTATAATACGCTACTCTCCACCACTATATTGTTCCGTACATGTTCTGCACAAAGCAAAACACCCCTTTTTCGACTCTCAGCATAGATAGATTTTTTTAAATCAGATATTTTAACAGATGCTTAGGCAAAGGTGCCATTTCCTTCCGGCCAATGTTAAACATATCCAGAGCTTTCAAGTAATTTGAATGAAGAACAGTTTCAAAGCTGCACGGATGGAACTTAACTCCCTATTCAGTAAACTATTCCCCCACCTCAAAACAGCTGCCATAACAAGCACAGTCATAGAGAGGAGGCCAAACTCAAGCCGAAGTGGGGGAGGAGCAGTTAGATTATTCACATCACACATATGGTGCCAGATACGCCATTCCACCTTTTCAAATGACCAAATCTGCTCCTCCAATATTCATTAATCCCAATTTAGGCAGATCCCCATTCGTTTGTCCAACTCTATAAGGTAAATTGTGAATGTAAAGAGAGAAAAGACACCAGTAGTCACCCTTGCTTCAGACAGTTATGGATTTCCACTTTACAAGATAAACTGTGATTCCCTTCTACCAGGACCCGAGTCCAAGTCGAAGAATGCAGAGCAATAATTAACCTAATGAGATGTGATGGAATCCCTAATGCAGACAATTTCCTGCACAGCATCCCACGGTCAACTCTATCGAATTCGGTGGAGAAATCGATAAAGGCAGAATATGCAGGCATACCTTTTCCCCACCGGATTTTTTCAATCCGTGTTTGAAGAACTATGATGTTATCTAAGTAGTGCAGTTCTTGTGAAAACCAGCCTGATCAGCAGGAATAGAGTTGTTACCAAAGGCCCATTCCTGAAGATGAAGTAAAATACTTTTAGCAAATAGTTTTCCAATGGCATTCAACAGGGCAATCGGCCTGTAACTGGCAGGATGTAGTGGATCCTGTTTATTTTTAAGGGGTCTAAGTATAGCTTAGCCTTCTGGCTTGCAGGCCTGTGCCCCGTCACCTAGTGACTTTTAACCTACTTAGCCTGCTCTGTCTTAGCCTATTTATTTTAATATTTCTGTTAAGATGGCTGCATTTGAGTAGTGTTTTGATTTACGTTATCAGTGCCACTCTGTGAAGGTGTCACTATCAGCGTCAAAATTAAGTGATGTACTTAGGTGTTCACACCATGTCCCTTTCCCACTGACATGTGACAGGAACATAATGTGCTTTTGGTGGGAATTGTTTACATAATTGCTGCCACAAGCCTGCCCTCTTATCTGTTTTTTGGGAAAACACCTGCGTCAGGCGTCCTGCAAGATCCGTATAAATAAATTTCACACAGACAAGGTTATCGGAGGGATTCCTACCAGATGCTATCCACGACATCTATGCTGCACTTCACCTTGATGCAGACCTAGCCTTCGTATTACCACAGAGTCTGACCTAGACCTCATTCCAAGGCAATGAGGGTTGGGGGGTGCTTCTCCTGGTCATCTCGTGGACATTTTTACGATCATGCTTCTTTTATTATATATTATTATCCTAATCATTGCAGTTCATGCATTTTATTATAGATTGCAACCTTTTCAATATATATGTTAAAAACTCTTCTGCATCTCCTTTATTGCTTATGTATCACTGATCCTTTTTACTAACATGTGAAAAGGATAACTTCTGTTCCACCACGACTTCCTTGAGATGTCGCACGCCAGAGTCCATGCGTAAAGCTGTCAGAAATCACCTTTTACTGTTTTGGTTTTTGGTGAGGTACTGCTTGTGAGCCAGGAGGGTTCAAACAACAGTTGTGACTTGTAGGACAGGCCTAGTCAACTACAAACAAAAGTGCTGTCATTCCTAAACCAGCAGTCTCGCCTAGGAGCGAGAGTCCAACTACGACAGTTGGGGATTTGGAACCTTTTTAGGTTGAGCGGGCAAACGCTCTGGCCTGTTGTAATCTATTTGTGGGCTTTTAACCACACCCACTGCACGCCTTCATGAGCTTGTGTTTCAAAAATTCTTAGTTATCATTGGTAAATGCTTTACGTTTTTCCTCCTTGGGGCAGTTTTGTTACTGCCTTGGCCATCCTGTTACATGGATAATTGCACTTTCCCAATATGTTTGACTGCGAGCAAACTTCTTTTTCCTTTTATGTCTCTCCTTCGCACTCATGGCACTCATGGCAGCCGTGGCGCTTTGAATCAGTTTGGATATGACAACTGTGTTACTTTTCATTTTCAATTTATGTGGCAAAAAAAGTCCAGTTAGGACTCGAGCAAACGCGAGACCCATCGTACTGCAGTTGCTTGTTTATATACTGGAACAACAATACTTCCCTTAGAAGAGGATGAAATGACCACAGTTCGCTAACTTTATTTAAACACAAGAATAAAGCCCAAGCAGACGTTCCTTGCTTAGTAGGAGATATCGTAAGCTCATCTGGGCCCATTGCCCCTGAGGACCTTGCACCCTTAGTCATATCCTCTATCTCCTTACCAGAGGGTGTACCAAATGTATTGAAAGAGTCCGCCTCCGCGTTCCACTCCAGATGAACGTTACTACTAGAATTAGCAGCATATAATTGTGAAACATACTGAGTCCACTCTTCATCAGAGATGTGAGTAGTCTCGGCCTTAACTCTAGAATCAGTGTTGAGCTAATAATGTCCAATATCCGCATGAATCACAAGAATAGGGAGCTTCTCTCAAATTAACCCCCTTCTGGTCTTCCTCCTTCCTGTGCTCAGACATCTTTAATCTAGTTCTAACATTCTTCAGCTGATTAATTTCCCCTTTTGACTTGATTCTAGTAGCATTTTAGACTGTACCCTTACCAAGGAATTAATTAATACCACAATTCAGCTTATTTACATTCCAAGGACTAACCAATAATGGCTTAGCTTTATTGGTTGCAGCTTTACTCCAGAGGAAGCAAAATAAGCACAACTGTTTTTCAAACAGGGGGTTTAAATTATCTGAACAGTCAGACAAACCTAACCTTGCTGTTTTTATACAAGACACCAGCTTCAGTGCATTATTGGTAGACCAAAAGGTATGCCCCTCTGTTTTATTTAGAGCTACAGTACCCTTCATGAGATTCCAGGATTCAATTTCTAACAAATAACAATAAAAACAAAGATCCTGAATGGCTCTTCCTGCTACTCAGCGGGTGCCCACGGCATCTTGTCCCTGGGACCCGGTGGGGATCAGCGTCCATTTTTCGCGCTGCCGGGCCTGCCACGGCCTCTTTCTTTGACTGCATGGCAGGTTGTTGCCCGCGTGAGGTCGGAGGCCCTGGGCTGGGTGTCGGGCCTCATCACTTTCAACACGCTTCGCAGATGATTGCCATGGGGCTCCCGCATACTCCACCTGGCCCTTTACTCACCTGGTGTCCTGTCCTGTCCTGGAAATCTTTTTCCTCTTCTTTTTCTTCTGCTGCAGAGCCATGTTTTCTCCTTCCCAGGATTCTGTTTGGTTCCCTGTATGCATCAGTTTCCTTTTTTCTTTCCTTTCCAAAATGGTGCCTTTTTCCTGCTTTTTTTTTTTCTATGCCTTCTTCCCAATGCAAGATGGCGTTCCTTCATCTTTCTGCATGTCACTTCCTGTTTATTAGTATATAAGGAGTCAGATTCTTGCTTTCTTTGCGTTGCAACACTTCCAGTTGGTGGTGGTCCTCGCTCCGGCTTGCTATCCTTGTGGAGTCCATTTTTCCTGCTTTCTTTTCATTTTTCACATCCTGGAGAGTTTCAGCCCTTGAAGTCCTGGTATCCTGACTTGTTCCTTTTTCTGTTCCAAGGAGCTCCTGCGGAAGAGGTTTTTTTCCCCTTGGGGTTTTTCCTCTGGGACTCCTTCTGGAGGGCACGGACTGCCGTGGCATTCCCATGTCAGCAGCACAGTGGCTACCGGAAGGGGTCACCCCTATCTTGGTCAGACCAAAATGTACAAGAACAGAGGTATCACCTTGGCTTCACCTAACCAGGGCATTAATCGAAAGGCAGAATGTGACAGTTCCCTCCTGGGTCAGGTGACTCTTGCGTCCCTGGCCCTAAATCCCCAACATACAAACAATAACTGAGTAAAGTTAGTAAAAGGTGAAACGTGTCTACTTTGGCGTCCATATGGGGCTTAGGTCCTCGACTATTAGCGATCTTCCCATCTCTGAGAACTGATATCCGGCCTGCTGCCATAGTGGTAGTGGTCTGTGATAGAGCATGCTCAGACAATTTATTTCCCCTTGCCAGTGACCAGTCCTCTGTCCGTCAGGAACATTCACATTAGATCATCTGCCACTGTTGGTGTGAGCTTCTGGCCACAACTAATACTTGTGTTCAAGGTCTCTGAGTCGCGTGTGTCCGAGCCGGAGTCCTAGGCGTGCCTGGGTCATTGAGCAGCAAAATGATTTGTCCTGTGCTGTGACACCGCTGCCACTATTCGTGCTTGTTCTGCGGCCTCATGGTCCTGAGTAGGATGTGTTCTAATGTTTCTGCATTTCTTACATGTAGGTCGGGGCACCACCCATTTGCCAGCTGCCTAATTCTCAGTGGAATTGTGAGCCAGTCTTTTAGTGTGAAGCGAGGTCCACTCATCCTCTGGGATTGAGAAGATGTGGGATTTCTGGCCATCAATTGCGTTGAGCTTTGTTGGGAACAAGAGTGGCTACTTTAGCTGTAGCACCCAGAGACATTGCTTGATTTTCATGTAGGAACTGTGAACTCTCTGAACCTCAGCTGTGAAATGAGGGTATGCTGCGATCTTGTTTTCGTAGCACCAAAGGCCCTTCGGTAAAAACTGTTGCAAGACTAGATCTCGGTCCCGGTAATTGAGGAAAAGAGCAATAATTGGTTGTGGTGGCACTCCAGATGGTGGTGGTCTGATGGTATGAGGTGCACCTGCTCCACAGACAAAAGTTTCAGAACTCTGTTTTGCAGTACTGTGGTCATCAGCCAATTTTCAATGAAGAGTTTAGCACTGTGGGGCTTTCGGATCCTTCAGGGAAGCCCAGAGAGTGGATGTTCTTGCACCCCTTAGGGTCCTCCATTCTGTGGTTTAACGAGGCCACCTCCTTTTTTTTTTCATGACTTTCAGCTTTGTCTGTATTTCCCATACCATGGGGCTCTTAGAGGTCAAAACAGATTCTGCATAGTTCAAGCGGTCTGCCAGCTTGTCGCTGGTTCTCTCTCTGGAGATTCACGTCCATGCCTCCAGCATGGTTTAGGTGTCTAAGATAGCATGAAGGACCTGAAATTGAGCAGTGTGTGTGTTGATGGCGGCTTTGATGTGGTTCAGGACACTCGGGCCTGGTCAGCATAGGGCATCATGGGCTTGCTGGAGCCCGGGGTTTGGTTCATGACAGATCTGGGTTTCCTATCTTGGAAGTGTTGAGTTTGGGGTTGGCCAATAGTTCTTGTGAGGTATGTATGTGGCTTTGTTCTTTGTCCCCTTTGTTGTTGCGCAAGTGCTAAGTGTTGTCAGGGAAGCAAGCTTAATTATAAACCCAAGAAAAACAGATATAATGTCACTCTCAAACAATAACTAATTATGTTCCATCCACAATATTTA
Source organism: Pleurodeles waltl (assembly GCF_031143425.1). Taxonomy (NCBI): domain Eukaryota; kingdom Metazoa; phylum Chordata; class Amphibia; order Caudata; family Salamandridae; genus Pleurodeles; species Pleurodeles waltl. Next base: position 241,830,279 of record NC_090442.1, read on the forward strand.
GAATCCTATAAATATGTATTAAAATACAAAGAAAATAGTAGTGATATTTGTTAATATAGTTTATTATCCATTGGACGAGATGCATCATCAAAAAACATTTTGCCTAAAAATAACATGAAAAAGAACTGTATACAGCCAAAATACTTACCAAAAAAAAAAAAAAAAGTTGTCGATGTAGCATTTCAGTGGATCCCTCACCTTTATCCCACCTTCTTCAGGACCAATATCTGAAATAAAACCATTGATTTTCTCTAGATTTTATATCATGTATATTGAGGGTGCCTTACTTTTATTGTCCCTCACCCATAATAGTACGACCAGTCTTTTTTTTTTTTCTCCAATGGGATAAGAAACTAATATTTAAGACTTTGCAGCTCAAATTTCATGTGTGTAAACCAACTATGGCAAGTCTATTGTTCCTTTGCTGCTCTGAGCTACACCGTCTCTATGATAATTCAAATCTCAGCCCTCTACCCCCTTTCAAGTATAGCTAGACTGGGATCTAGCCACCATCTGTGCATTCTAGGGTCGACTGGGGCTCCATGCTAGGAATTTGGTGCTGCTGGCAGTCGCAGGTAGTCAGGCTGGTTCCCCTCGTCACCGCCGGCGTGATCCCGGCCTCGGGTCGGCATTGCTGGAGGTCCCGCCACAAGCCTTGCACCTCACTCATCGGTTGCATCATCGAGCCCTCAACTCGGGTGCCTGACTCTCTTGAAAAATCCCTACGCTTGCACCTGCTTCGGTGCCTGCCAGCCAGAGCAGTATACAGTGTCAGCAAGACAGCTGGGGAGACAATTTGGTGGATAATGCACGGTCTGTTACAGAGCTCACTCAGAGTGGCTTATGCGGTCGCCATCTTGGCCTTGTTTCCGCTACCGTGAGTATTAGTCAACTTCTACTAAAAGATATCCATGTAGAAGTCAGCACTCGTTTTTGCCACTGCTCCCAACCTTGATTTCTTAAAATTATGGATACAGGCCAGTCCATGGTCCTGTTCCCTAAAATGATGCGATTAATCATCTAATCTTTAACCATCTCATTTGGCCCAGTAACTCAATTTTTTAATCTCTTGCATGCAATTGTTTGTTGCCCTTGGCATGTATGCTTTAATGCTGATGGAGAGAGACAGCCCAGTGATGTATGTCTTTCACAGAAGGAACATATCTCTGGAAATATACTGGTCCTGATGAGTGCTCTTGAATGCTTGGAGACACTTCTTGGCTTCAGAAATAATGTTACTAGATATATTACCTCTCAGCCTCATAAGCTAGTATTGCCAGTGTAAGAGGTTACTTTTACTGGGTCACTTGTAGGATTTCTTGTGGCTTACTGCCTTTGAGCTCACACTGTCTGTAAACAAACTGCCATTCCCTGTTGTTTTTGGCTGCTTCAGGACAGGTAGTTTTTGGTGTCTAGCTTTTGGCGCTGAGACAAACAATCTTCTCGTTTGTCTGGGGCAGACACTTCTTCATGTTGATAACTCTTTAACTTTCACTTCTTAATGCATGTTGAAGGTAACGTGCTGAGCCATGCAATATGGTGGTCAGTGTTTTGTGATCAGTCATAGCTACATTTTCTAAAGCTGAATTGCTTGCAGGGAGGATGACAATTTATAGAGGTTGTGTGCATTGAAACACAAAAAAACGTTGGGGTTAAGGAGCTATAGCCTGGCGCCTTCACCTCCAAATCAGCCCCACTAGTTTAATTTGTATCCATATCCGTCAAAAGGAAGTTCATACTCCAATTTTTATCTCATTTCATTTCAATTGGGATATCTTACAAAACTTCATAGAAGTCTTTATTGTATTTCTTCAAGTACACCTTTAGTCAATTATAGTACAAATGTAAAGCGAGCCAACATGTGTTTTGAGAGACATGTCTGCATGTACGCAAGGAACCAATCGAAGAGGCCATAGCAAGGTTATACTGTTGCTGATACTGAAATGGGGCCTCATAAAAGGATATTATAATGTACCGAAGATGGTCAGATTAAGAAACATTAGAGACATGTGTCAATGAAGAACTACAAGCCCTGAGGAAGAGAGTATGTAATAATACAGCATAACAGCACCTCTCAGTAATTCTTTTTGAGTGAACAGACTTAGGGTATGGTCTATCACGTGTCTGCATTAAAATTTGTATACTGGCAGATCCGAGGAATAATGTATTTTCAGCCGGATCACCAGTAAAATGCCAGTGGTGTTCCTAAGGGCTAGTCACATGATAGATACGCTTCTAAATGGCTGGTTCAAAATCACATTTTACTGAGCAGTAGAAACTGTAGGTGAACTGGGGGCAGTCAGCTACAGGAAAAGCTCACCTACCTCTGAAGGGGGGTTGGACAGCAATCAGTCATAGAACAGTCTTGCATTGAAAAGTGCAGTAGATTTGTGATTGTCATTAAAGTTCTTTTCACCGTTGCATATTTTACCTGAGCACTCCTGCATCACAAGATGAAAACTAAATAAGCTTGAAAACAAATAAGACATGTCAATGGAGTTCGAAGTGGAGTCAGCTTAAGGGGTTTCTTGGCTCTGTTGACAGTTATCACATGTTTGTTGTTACTGAGCTCAATGCTGCTACCTTAATTAACTTTGGATAAATGGAATGGTAAATGCTGAAATTTGAACCTGTACTTATCATTTTTTCAGAGTTAATTGGGTCAGGCAGAGAGAGCTACTTCTGTTCATATAAAGCCCTCCTGAGCTTCTAGCAAATATTAGCACTATAGAGTAGTGACAACATATGCCAATATTATAATATGCCCAGTTGACCCAGCCCAACTTCCCAGGTGAGGTAACCAGCAGAAATACCAGGAAAAAACCCTTAATATTAAATGTCTGCACTTGACTAATGAAATAACCAAAGCATTGTGCGCCTCCGGCACAAAGTACATTACCTCGGCAATAAGTCTCCACAACTTAGCTTTTGTTATCATTCAGCTATGAACTATAAATGTGTTTTTTGAATTTCCACCTGTTGTCTTTATCAGCATATCAGTTCCTGAAAATAAACATTTTTGAGAAAAAAAACCTATTTCCATTTTGGGCAAAGAATCTCAATTTTCCCAAAATAATTTTGCCTTCACAATATCAGTTTTATTTTTTATGAAATACGCAATCAACAAATATTGCTTGTCATTTTTATGGTTCAGATCTGTTTGTTTGTTAGTTGTCAACATATGATAAATTCACCCACTTACAGCAAGTGCCCGGTGGGGTGAGCTAAATTTCAAAACAGTTGGAAGGATTGAGGTAGAGGAGGGAAAGATAGGGGTGGGACTTTTAGCATGTATAAAGTAACTGTGGAAAAACTGGGATTGTCTGTATCCACTTCCAGGTGGCTTTGTCAAGGAGATTAGAGCAATAGTTAATATTATACCTAACCTGGTATGTCTCTGGCACTCGCCGGTTCAGTGTCTGCCATTAAAACAACTTAAGGCAGCAGAGTCCACTGTGAGTCTGAGAACTCCTAGCTAAGTAGGGATGTGTAAGTTCTTTAAGTTCCTGTGAGATTAACTGTATGCAAGGCCTCGACACCTTGTCAAATAAAATTTCTTTATTTTCTCCATTCCCAGTAAAATTCCATAGTTTGTAAAGCCAGTCTACGTGATCCTGGTTTCTGTTTATGCCCCATTGGGCCGTGATAACCTGCTTTGCAGCTTAAAGGGCAAGTGATCACAACCAATATGTTTGTGCATTGAGGAGCCCAAGAAGAATGTAGCTAGGAAAGTGGGGTGTTAGAAATTGGGTCTCTAGTTTGCATAGGTATGCACCCCATCCAAGTAGGGACCACAATTCTAGTCAGGGTAAGTCAGATCCATACCCTAAATTAACCTGTGCTCACCCTCGGGGAGCTTGGCACAGAGCCGTCATGCGTAACTTAGGAGGTAACGTGTGAAGTATTTGTGCAACACTTAAATTACAGTAACACAGGAAAAAACACCACAGAAAGACTCCTCATCAGTTTAGAAAAATAGAGACTGAGTAAAGCAAGACCAAAACAAGAAGGATTCAATAATTAGAAGTCCAGAAATTAATTTTTAAAGATTAAATCCTGAAAGAGTGCTTAGAAGTCAATAGTGCTAAAAGATTATTTGAGGTCATGCTAGAGTGAAGTAAATCTGAAATTCAGCTGACCGCAATGGATGACAGGCTGGCACCAGAACCCACGCAGGGTCTGCTGAAAACAGTACCTTGGATGGGGCACACGTTGGTGTTGAAAACTAGATGTGTCTGTTAAGAGATGTGCAATCTGGTAGATGCTTTGTCAAGTCTTGCAGTCTGGTCCATTGAGTTGTGTGCAATATGTCATTGTCTAGCCGTGCTGCGGTGTAGTCGGATCGGCGCTGCATCGTTGACGAACCTCACAGTCTGGTCCTGTGTTGTAGTTGAATCGGCAATGCATCGGAGGGCACTCCTTCGGTTCTGAGCGGCGCAACAGCATCGATGTGCCGCATTTTGGTGAGGAACAGCTGTAGAACCTACTTCCAGGACTGGATTGGCACCTCAGACAATGGAGGACTCCCAGTTGGCAGAGTCCAGCAGCTGAAGCAAAGTTGCAGGAAGTCTTTGATGGTCCTGAGACTTCAAGAACAAGGGGAAAGCCAACATGCCTTTGGAGAACTTGGATTCATGGATGTAGAGAGCAGAGCCAGTCCTCCTCACTCCCATCAAAGAAGCAGCAGGCCAACACAGCAATGCAGTTAACAAAGTGGCACTTTCTCTTGGCAGCACAGCAGCTCTTCCTCCTGGCAGAATGCCCCTGATTCCAGTAGAGTTCTTATTTGGTGGGGTTTGAGGTCCAGTACTTATACCCAGGTGAGCCTTTGAAGTGAGGGAGACTTCAGAGAAAGGCACAAGATCCCTGGCCTTCATTCTCTTGCTCCGTATAGTCTATATGGGGTTATGCAGCCCTTTGTGTGGGGAGAGGCACAGCCATATTCAGGTGTTCGCTCTTCCCTCCCATCTGGCCCAGGAAGGTCCATCAGCCTGGTGATGGGCCATCAGGAGGCTGCAAATGCAACACTCTGGCTCCCTTTGTGCGTGACTGTCTAGAGGGAATGCACAAAGCCCAGCTGTCATACATCCCACATGTATATACAGAGGCAGGCAGAGGCACAGAATGGTAAGTAAGAAAATGCCAACCTTCTAAAGTGGCATTTTTTTGCAATGTAAAAACTAACTTCACCATAAGTTGTGATTTTAAATTGTTAGTCCAGAGACACCTAACTCCACATTTCTATCTTTTCCCAATTGGAAGTTACACTTAAAGGCTGCTTTAAGATATCCCCGATGTTAACCTGTGGGAGACATAGGTCTTGTAGTAGTGAAAAACAAATTTAATAGTTTTTCACTACATGTCCAACGTTTTAAATACACTGCATCCTGTCCTTCGGGCTAACTATTGTCTATCTTAGGGGTAACTTTCATGTGATAAAAAAGAAGGTTTGGGCCTGGAATGTGGGTAATGGCATTTTAATACTGCCCATACAGGCTCTGCAGTGCAGGCCTGAGACATGTTTAAAGGGGCTACTGAGTGGGTACCACAGTCGGTGCTGCAGACCTACTAGTAGCATTTAATTTACAGGCCCTGGGAAAATATAGTGCACTTTACTAGGGACTTATGAGTAAATTAAATATGCCAATGGTGCATAAGCCAATGTTACTATGTTTAGAGTATAGAGCACCTGCTCTTTAGCAATGGTCAGCAGTGGTAAAGTGCCCAGAATCCTAAAGCCAGCAAAAATGAAGTCAGAAAAACAGGAGATCAGTAGGCAGAAAGTCAGGGGGAACAACGCCAAGGATGCCAGATCTGACTCATGGAATATAATTGCCAGAATTTTGTGTAAATGTTCTTTAATACGGTGTCCTAGTATGTCATAAGCTTGGGGCATTGACATAAGAGATGGGTTAATGTGCCAATGTTTCCACAAGTGCCTGATAGCAGAAGTCCTCCACTTTGCGGACCACCTGGAGTGTAGTACCAGTAGTAGGCAATGTTTAGCATTATTTCCTTACCTGCCACCCGGTAGTCTGAAATGCAGATTCTGTTTAAGGATGCTGGCCATAAAAGCGAAGCCGCTTCACGGCAAGGCTGTCTGCGCCTGCCTGTCTGTGCCTGGACAGCACCAGAGGTCAGGACCCCTTTTACACTAAATGCAGTTTTATAGGCCTTTGCGCTGTTTCTCTCAAAACCTGCTCTGAGTTTCCTAAACATGGGGACTTTGGACTCCAGCTGTGGCCGAGTTTTTTTTATTTTTTTACTCCAAACGCCCATGCCTATGATATCTGGAGCTAGCCCTGTGGTACCAGTACACCACCCTTTTAAACTCCTTTTTCTCTTAACTGTAGGTCGCCAGTCAGGCATAAAATTTAAATGCATAATTTTATCGAAGTCAGGCCTGATGCAGTCTTTTAACAGACATGGTTAAATGAGGACTCCTTCCCTGACATGCTGCAGGCCATTCCATAAGGTTATTTGATTGTCAGGCAAGATAGATTACTATGGTGAGGGGAGAATTGCCATAATCTTCAAAAGGGACCTCACATATTCCTTTTGCGACCTCTCTAATGAGGGCTGTGAAGACTCCTTTTTCTCTCTGACCCTCTCCAAAAACTTTGCTGTGCCAGTAGTTCTGATCCGTTGTCCTCCAGGGTTGGTGTCTGACTTCTCCACCTCATTAGCAGATATATTGTCCTCTCTAGTTTTGCACTATTCTAATTTGATGGTGTTGGATGATTTTAATATTCATATTGATGATGTTAACTGTCAGATAGATAAAACATTAATTGATGAACTAGATCTTTACAACGCCCCCTTTTGGGCTTGGAAGTTGTCTAAAGTGACTGGTGAGGCTCAATCATGCCCTGGAAAATAATAGTCTGAGTCTGGATCTCAATGTAAGTGAAGGCAGTAATCAATTGGAAAGCTGGCTAAGACAAACTCTTGCCCCACCTCACACTCCCTCTGCCCCCCCCCCCCCCTTCCGGGTCAAACAAGCTTCATTTCTGCAACAGCGCACTTTTCAGGTGTCACAAAAAAACATTTTTGTTGTTGATTCACTCTCTGCGGCAAGGAGTGCCACAGGGCTCATCATTGAATCCATCTCTGTTAATGTTTGTTAGCCCTCTGGCTGAGGTCATTGAGTAGTATGGTTTTACAATTATTTCGTACACTGACACACAACTCATCATCACTTTGTCCCACAACAGTGAGTGCATGGCCTCTTCTTTCTGTGTGTGTCAGTCAAATGTCGCCAGTGGATGGACCTTAAATGTTTGAAGCTGAGGTTCTGGTACTGGGCAAGCATCTCAATCTGGTCCAAAGCTTCATGGCCAGATAGTCTTGGTACTTTACCACCACCCACGCCAAAGGTTAGGTACCTAGTCATCTGGTTTGCTGAGAAGCTTTCCTTTGATGCCCAGATCAGTGCCCTTGCACGAAAGTGTTTCATGATACTGAGATCTTTGAAAAACATTCTTCGCCTCCTTCCTGATTTCGCCCAGAAAACAGTAGTCCAGGCTCTGGTTATATACATTGGACTACAGTAGTGTTCTTTACCTGGATGTTACCCAGTGGTGATTGAATAGGCTTCAGTGGGTCCAGAATGCATCAGCTTGGGCACTGCTTAGGCTGCCGAGCCTCTGTTTAAAGAAATTGTCCTGGCTGCCAGTGAAACACAGAATCACCTTTAAGACTCTTTGTTATTGCTACAAGGCTCTTTCCTGCCAAGGTGCTGCCTATTTACAGTCTATGATTACTCCCTGTGTTCCAGCTGGAAATCTTAGGTTGACTGGTGCAAAACGTGGCATCTATTCCTAGATTTTAAAAAGTCAGAAGTTGTGCTTTTAGTCAGCTGACTCCTAACATCTGGAACTCATTACCTTTGGAACTTTGGCTAGCCCTCTCCAAAATGATTTTTAGAAAAAATTTGAAAACTTGGCTTTTTGGATCCAATTAAGTTTCTAGTTTGTGTGCATCTCTTCTTTTGTAATTAGCCTCCTAGAGCTGGGACCCTTGGTTACAAGTAGCCATGCCCTTTACAAGTGGTATTATTGTTGTTGTTAATATTATTGATATTATTTTATTATTTTATATTTTTAATATTATGATTAATATTTGAATATTATTATTTCTATTTTTATTATTACATTGTTTTAATATTATTTTTTTGTCAGCATTCTGGTAGGTGGTTTTGATTTAGGCTTGCGTGACCCAGTGTCTAATATGTAAATATTGCCACCTCTTAGTCTCTGGGATCTTGTAGTTGAGTTGGAGGTGGTTGAAAGTCATTAGCCCATCATGGTCAAAAGTCTTGTATTCTCTTGATGAGGTCCAGATTGCCAGTTAAAGGAGCAAGTGGTGAGGGATATTTGGTTATTCTGTCCTAGGGAGTAGACACTCCATGATGTGTTTTTTTAGATCATCATGGTATTTTCAAGCTATCTGTGTGGCAACTTGATTGATAAAGCACCATTGTTTTTCGAAAGGGGCCTATTCCTCTCCAGCAAATACCGCAGTTGTACAGTTAAACAGTAATTGGTAATGTGAGGTATGCCCAGGCCTCCCTACACCACAGAAAGGTATGCCCTTTTTCTTGCCTTGAGGGGCCTTCTACCTCCCCAACTGATAGCTTCAATAATTTGCTGCAGTTTAGTTAGGAGCAGGGTAGGGGGCCATAAGGGATGCATCTTCATGATGTGGAGAATCTTGGGCTAGAGAGTCATCTTGACCCCTGCGATATTACCTGTTCAGTACAGACTTCCTAATTGCCAGGAGTGTAAGTCTGTACAGGAAATGAGATCATTGTAACTGAGTTCAGCTGTCATAACTGCTGAAGGACTTAATTTAATACCTAAGTATTGAACTTAACCTTGTGCCCATGTGAGGAGAAAAAGGCCCTCCAGTGCAACTCTGTCTTCTGCCCTAAAAATAAGATTGAGGATCTGATACTTCTGGATATTGATCTTTAAGCCCCAGACCTGTTCAAATGGACCAAGCTCAGCGCAGAGCAGGTATAGATTTGTATGGATTTGACGCGGCAACAAGTACAACATCTGCATAGAGGGCCAGATTGTGTTCTTGGTGTCCTATGGTGATACCTGAGATTGATGGGCTTGACCTGATCCTCTCTGGCAGGGCCTCTACAACGCAAAGAGGAGCAGGCACAGAGGGCACCCTGCTGTGTGCCTCTGGCTAAGCTACCTCAAAGGCTTCTGATGTAATACCTTTCACCTTTACCTGGACTTTAGGACGTGCGTATCTGGACCATACCCACTTTTTAAATCGGGGCAAGGCCAACTCTATCAAGAGTCTTTTCCAGAAAGGGCCAGTGTACCTGATCAATTTTTTTTTATTTTTTATATTATTTTTTTCTTCAGCGTCGATCAACTAAAGGAGTGCTGGATTTTGAGCATGGTCAGTCATGTGAAGAATGTTTCATGTCATCACTAGAGCTTGTTTCCGGTATGAGGCCTGGCTGATTTAAGTCTATTGGCCTTGCATGTGGGGGTTGAGGCATCTAGTGAGTGTGCAAAGCTTTGCATCCACATTAATATGGAAGATGGGTTTGTAGGAAGAGCAGAGTGGGATTATTCCCTGGCTTGAGTATGACTGATACTTCAGGTCATGCTGCGAGTGGTGCCAGGACGATGTTGAAGGTTTTATAAAATGCTGGAATGCAACGATCTAAGTCAGGCGCCTTACCAGTGTGTATCTTGGCACTGTCTGTGATTTCTTCCTCTACATTAATATTTGAATCTAGGGATTTAACTTCTGGGATGGGGCTGTGTAACCTGAGCTGAAAAAAGGTAGAAGTCTGCCAGTGAATCTGCTCCTTCTGCTGTATAACGGTCCATATACAAATTTTGAATGCCTGTACAGTATCTTCATCCGTATGTGCCTCCACTCCACCAGGGGTATCAATTAGGGCAGCCCTGCCTTTGTTTAGCTAACACAAGCAGCCAGCCTGCCTTATTTTTCCCGGCATAATATTTTGGTTTATATGGAGTACGGCAAATTCTGCTTTATTGTAATCTAAGGCTTAAAGTTGTTTCCTTGCTAATGCCAACTGTCTTGTGTGCCCCAGTGTGTTTCTGGGCTGCTTCCAAATCTTTCGATCTTCCTTCTAGTTTAAGTCTATGTCCCTTCCATCTTTATTGTGCTAGGCAGAAATGGTCATGAAGGTAAAGCTGACCACTTCTTTAAGTGTTTCCCACAACACGGTGTTGTGATATCTGGAGTGCCATTATTTTGCAGTAAATGTTTGATCATCTCTGTACTGAACCGAATAGTAAAAGGTTGTTGTTAAGTCTCTAGGTGCATCCAGTAACCAAAAACATGGGTCTTTAAGAGTAAGCAGGATGGGAGAATAGTCCAGTAAAGAGGATATTCATATTTGTGTATGAGAAGTGGCAGTCTGAACTCAGTGGGTGGAGGAATTTTGGAACAAAGTATTATTCAGGCCTTGTGTAGGTCTGTCTGGAGGCTGGGTAGAATAAATAGTCTCTGAATCTGATGAATTGATATCTGATAACCATCTGAGATCCTCAGGAGAGAATGCTTCAGACTGGTCTGTTCTCCTGCTGTTCTGTCAAGAGTGGCGATTAAAGGGCTAGATTAAAGTCTCCTCGCACTGGTACATCTTTGTTCTTCCTGTTCGTTAGATGTGAATATTGTGACAATTCCTGCAGCTCATCAGTCCCATTTGGGATAATCGTGTCCGTGTAAGGTACGTACGATGGAGTATTTTGAGTTTTATAAGATGGATTGAGCAGCCACTACTGTCTCCCTCGGGCCGAAGTTGCCTCCCTCCTCAGTTTGACCTAAATCTCTGTACCATGCCTCCCTGACCATCACCATCGGTCCAGCTGTTGGTGCAATAGTGTTTGATAGAGAGCCGATAGCTTGTGTGTTTATAATGTCAGTCAGCAGGATATTTTCCCTCAGTGGTGAATAGGCTGGGATTTCAGTATCTGTGGGTAAGTAGGGGGTTAGGGCGTGCTGCAGCTGAAGATACCGAAAGAACTGTGAGTGATGCATTTGGTATTCCCGCTGCAGCTCTGAGAAGGTTAGAACAGATCCATGTCTGAGGACACCCCCCAGTGTTGTGATGCGATGGCATCTCATTTGGCGAATACAGAGAGCGCCAATCCCTGGGGAAGCCTTGTCCCCTTCTACATTGGGGTCTTTAGCGTCAGCCCATCCCACAGCTTTAGTTGACTCTTTCCATATGGTCAGTACCACTCATGTGGAGGTGAGCATAGTGCATGGCCCTTTGCTACCAAATAGAAGGTGAATGAGGTAGTCTGGACCCAGGACCCATCCCGCCACAGCATAGGCCGGGTCCCTGAACTCCTCAAACCACCAGACGATTCAGTACTCTGGAATAAAGCCATAGATCTGGAGTGGCGAGAACCCCCTGAAAGACGGGTCTGCAGCATTTTGTAAGGCAGATGCAGGGTATTCACCCCTCCACAGGAGCTCTCGTAGCAGAGAATTAACCCTAGCTAAGAAAAGTTTTCCCATTGGAAACAAGAAATTACATGATTAATGTTATCATTTCGCCAGTGAGACCATCTTAATAATGGCTGACTGGCCAAGCAAAGACAGTGGAAGGGAGTTCCGAAACTTAACGTCCACAGCCAGTCACTTGAGTTGGGAATGGAGGTTGCGATCAGATGCCAAGGCCTTCTCTTCTGTGATATACACCCCAAGGTACCTGAACCCCTGTGGGAGCACCAGTATCTCTGGGGTCCACAACATGACCGTTGTGTAATGAGGAATGTTATATATAGTTGATTTAGCTGTATTGATAGGCAGGCCTGAGTAGGTCCCAAAATGTTCAAGATTTGCAGAGCTCACCACCCATAGCTGTGGGGGGGGGGGGGATCATCCAGGGGACCACCCGTCCCTTTTCACTTGCTCATACTCTCCGCATCTACCGAAGCAGAAGTGGATGACGGCCTCCCATGCACCTCTGGGCCATTACATCTCTTCCGGAATTCTGAATGGCCCTCAAATCCTGGCTGTTCAAATAAGCTTCGGTATTTGCAAGTGTCTAGATGCCTTATTAGGTGATTAGCTGCGTTTCATAAATACTGATTCATTGATTGATTCAGGAAGAGCAGAACGTCATCGGCATATAGTAAAATGCAGAAACGGCATAGAAAAGCATCTACACTCACCCATGCTGCCAGGGGCTCTATCACAAGGGCAAAGAGCATAGGAGAAAGTGGGCATCTGTCACGTTGTAGGTACTCCTCAGACTCGGTGTGATGCAAATAAGGTCCACCTCCCGACACCACCAAGTCACCGATAAAAACCACGGTGTATTGGAGTCATCAGGTGAGGGAAGGAAGGGGAAGGAACAGCAGGGACGGGATAACTGTAAAGAAAAAATACACAGTGTTAAATATCACATTGCCTATCTACTCTCATAAAGTCTCACTAAAATACCCACGACCGTCCCTGCCCATAACTCAGGCGGGCAGAACTAGTCCAACGCCTGTCTATTCTCCACCTAAATCATCGATGGATGCCCAGGCCGACTACGAACACCACTAGTCACTTAAGGGTTTTTCAAAACCCGATGTTTATGCAAATTAATCCTGTAGCTAGGTTGCAACAAAAAAGAGAGAAAAAAATATATATAATAAGGAAAAGAACTTGTCCCGCACTTCTTCTTTTGATTCAATTAAAACATTGAGCCTCTAAGTAATGTCACGCACTTGAAGAAGTCACCCCTTCCTAATTCATAGAATAAGATAAACGGACAAATGTTCCCGGCTGTTTGACTTCTGCAAACAGTACGTCTTGATCCTGAGTTGCCACGAAGAAAACAAAAGGTTCTGTCCTGAACTACCACCATTCATGTTTCACGAGGATCTCTAATTTTTGTGCACCATCTCTGAAGTACACCAAATGTCAGATCACTAGATCCAAAACCATACCGGAAGGCGAAAGCCTCCGGCAAGAAACCTGCTCGCCTCTTACCACCGGTTCCAAATCTCGAAGGGAGGCAGCTCGTATCTCCAGCTGCCTTAAAATGCTGATCTCCGTGAGGGTTCCGGATGCCTTCAGTTCGTCGTTGTGGACGTGGTGACTTCCCCCATGGGAACGCCGTCCACCCTGCCCTCTTTGTGCCTCCGACGGGAAATGAGGAAAGAATAACGCGCAACCGCTTCCGGGAAGTGCCGGAGTTATGCGGTCTTCCCGCGCGAAGCGTCATGGGATATGTAGTCCCTAAGGACTACAAAATCCCGATCGGCCAGGTAGGCGCCTGTTACCCCCTGACAGTACGCCCCCCTCCAACGCGCCTCCTAGGGCCAGGTTTAGTGGGATGGCGAGCATGAAACCGTTGCACCGCCCTAGGGGCATGGATATTGCCCTCCGGCTCCCATGAATCCTCCTCGGCAGTGTACCCTTTCCATGAAACCAAGTACCATAACTTACCCCCTCTCCGCTTGGAATCTAACACACTGCGCACCTCATACTCCAGCTGCCCATCTCTAACCACCGGAGGTACCGCCCGTTGGGCCGTTGAAAGAGCTGGTTTCAAAAGGCTGCAGTGAAACACCGGATGGATCCTTAAGGAAGCAGGTAAGTTAAGACGGTAAGCCACAGGGTTTACCTGGCGTGATACCACATAGGGACCAATGTAACGAGGATGAAAGACGCTACGTATCTTGAAGCGTATATACTTGGTGGAAAGCCACACCCGATCCCCTGGTTGATACACCGGCGCCTCACGCCGGTGCTCATCACCCCATTTCTTATACTGTTCCTTGGCCTTCTCCAGATTGAATCGTATCTTTTTGTGCATGGATTGGAGGTTCTTAATCATAGCATGGACCGTAGGTTGATCCGTGACATTCCGAGGTATGATTAAAGGTAACATCTCCGCGTGGAATCCCGTGTTAGCACGGAAAGGAGACTCCTTTATCGAGCTATGCCAAGCATTGTTGTATGATAGTTCGGCCAGCCACAGCAACGCTACCCAAGATTCCTGGGCGTCCTTTGCATAGCATCTCAGATATTTCTTCAGGGTTTGGTTGAGGCGCTCCGTCTGGCCATCGGTTTATGGGTGGAAACTGGTGGATAGTGCGGATTCAATGCGCAGAACCTTGCACCACATGCGCCAAAACCTAGCGACGAACTGGGGGCCTCTGTCCGAAATAATGGTTCTTGGTAGGCCATGTAACCGCACCACTTGCGACAGAATTAGATGGGCGGTTTGGCTTGCTGTAGGTAGGTTTCTGCAAGGGAGAAAGTGACCCATCTTGGTAAGACTATCGATTACCACCATGATAGCGTTGTACCCCTGATCCATTGGTAATCCCACCACAAAATCCACGCTGATGGTTTGCCAGGGTTTCTCCGGAGTGGGCAAAGGCATCAACTTGCCCTGGCTCTTTGCGTTTTCTCCCTTGGCTCGAGCACATATCTCACACCGAGCCACCCATGTCGCAACGTCTTTAGCCCAACCTTCCCACCGGAAATGTCGTTGAACTATTTGCGCGGTTTTGGTGTATCCTGGATGACCAGCCGTTACTGCATCATGACACCACTTGAGGGCTTGTACTCGGAGTTCATGTGTTGGTAAATATAAACGATTACCTTGCAACGGTATTCCATGCTTAAGGGTACGGTCCTGACTTACTTCGGCCCATTTCTTCCATTGAGCAGCAGACTTATGCTTCGAAATCTTTTCTAGGAAATGGGAGACATGAAGGGCACAAATCACTCTTTCAGGTTGGATGATTGCTTCATCAGGTCTTGAAGCAATTTCTTTCACATCCTCTTGTCGAGACAGTGAATCTGCCTTGCGATTATCAACCCCAGGACGGAAGGTGACTACAAACTCATATTCTGAAAAAAACAGCATCCACCTCATTTGTCGCTGGGTAAGCTGCCTAGCCTCCTTCATATACTGAAGGTTTCGGTGATCAGTATATACCGTGACCGGGTGTTGGGCCCCCCCACAGATAGTGTCGCCATTCCTGAAAAGCCTTTTTTATGGCTAGCAGTTCCTTTTCTGCTACCGTATAGTTGAGTTCCGCAGCGGATAGCTTCCTAGATAGAAATGCAACAGGATGAAGCTGTCCGGTGGTTTTGTTTCTTTGGGATAACACAGCCCCAATCGCTATGTCCGAGGCATCTGCTTCGACTATAAAAGGTACGTCTGGCTGTGGATGTTGAAGTATAGGTGCTGAGCAAAAGGCCTGTTTTAAAAAGCAAAAGGCCTTCTCTGCCTCCTCTGACCAAACAAAAGACACACCCTTTCTTAGCAACCTTGTTATAGGTGACACAATGTGGGAAAAACGACAAATGAATCTCCTGTAATAATTGGAGAACCCAAGGAAGCACTGCACGTCTCTCACACTAGTGGGTACTGGCCACCCTTGAACGGCCTGTATTTTTCTTGTCGACATGCCGAACCCTTCAGGGCTTAAATCCACTCCCAAGAACTCAACCTTCTGGACATGGAACTCGCATTTGCTCAGTTTGCAATAAAGACTGTGATGTCGCAATGCTTGAAGTACTAAGGAAACATGTTCAAGGTGGCGCTCCAAGGATGTAGAATACACCAGAATGTCATCTATATAAACGATCACGAAATGGTCTATGTATTCTTTGAGAACATCGTTCAGAAAATACTGGAAAGCCGCCGGGGCGTTACACAACCCGAACGGCATTACCAAGTACTCAAACAGGCCATAGCGAGTTTTGAACGCTGTCTTCCACTCATCCCCTTCGCGGATTCTGACCAGATGGTAAGTTCCCTTCAGGTCCAACCTTGTATATATTACTGCCTCTTTCACCTGTTCCAATAGCACAGGAATGAGGGGAAGAGGGTATCTATTCCTTATCGTGTTCTTGTTCAACATTCGATAATCGATGCAGGTTCTCAACTCTTTATTAGCCTTAGCTATGAAAAAGAGTGGGGAGGCTGCCGGAGAACAAGAGGGTCTAATGAACCCGATTTCCAGGAAGTGGTCCAAATAATTTCTCAAATGCTTGGTTTCTGGGTTGGATAGAGCATATACCCTACAAGAAGGAAGGAGTGCTCCAGGAATCAGATCTATCTTGCAGTCATATATACGATGGGGTGGCAACGTCTCAGCCTGACCTTCGTCAAACAAATCCTTGAACTCGGCATACACAGAGGGTAATATCACTGCTTTCTCCACCACTGTGGCCAACTGTAGCCCTTGAGCCAATGCCAACGTGGGGGGATTGTCGCACAAGAAACAGACGCTCTCACACCTCAAGGACTGAAAACTAACCGTCTTGGTTTGCCAATTGATAACAGGATTGTGTATTCTTAACCAAGGCATCCCCAAAATTATTTCATACTGAGGAGCCTCTATTATATCTAGCCTGATCCTTTCTTTATGGGCAGGAGATACCCCTTTAAAAACCAATTCAACGTCCTCAGTTTGTTCTGTAAGGGGTCCAGATTTCAGTGGTGTACCATCAACTGCCAGTACTATTTCGGGTTCCTTCCTGGGAATGCTAGGAAGTCCCAGTCTCTTAACCAAACCTGCATCTATGAAATTTCCCGTGGCTCCGGAGTCTATCATTGCCCTTACTGGATAGTTTCGATCTCGGGACCCCAGCTCTACTGCTAACAACAGATGTGACGCCTTTTCCTCTTGTGGAGCAAGGGTTAAAGAAGTTAACCGTAACCCCGGTTGGAAATCTATAAGAGACAAATCCTCTTTCTCTGAAGTCTTCCCTGAAGTAACCGCTGCCTTTTGAGTGGGGAAGTAGGATAACCTTTTTTTTGGTTTTTGGGGACACTCTCTCACATAATGACCCTTCCTGCCACAGTACATGCACAACCCCTGTACCCTCCTGGTCTCCTTCTCGGTCTTTGACAGGGGTGCCCTAACGGCTCCCACTTCCATAGGTTCCCCACTCAAATCATTGGGATTAGAAACTGGTTGCCCCTCCTTTTCTGGAATGACAGGTCGCCGATCACCTGCTCTACGCTCAACTCTTCGTTCTGCTATTCTGTGATTCAATCTTAGAGTAAGATTCACAAGATCCGTACAAGTGGAAGGCTGCGGATCTATTTGAGCTAGTATGTCTTTCATGTCGTCTCGTAAGCCTTGATAATAGAGAGACATTTGCTTCTCCTCTGGCCACCCTGATTCCGCCACCAGTCTATTGAAGGTCGTAAGATAAGTGACCAGGTCAGATCTCCCCTGTCTCAGCTCCAATAATTCCCTATCAGCGCTAAAGGTGGTTGTTCTATGATCAAACACCCTCTCGAAGGCCGCCCGAAAGGCATTCCAATCCGCTAATAAGGGGTCATCGTTTCTGACTAACGGCACTGCCCAGTTAGCTGCGTCTCCCGAGAGATAAGAAATAGCGAACATTACCCGGGAAAGGTTAGAGGGAAAAGATGCAGGCTTACAAGAGAATTGAAGAGACAACTGGGTTAAAAAGGCCTGAACTCTCCTGGGGTCCCCTGAAAACCGTTCCGGACTGGCCAAAGGGATTGGAGGGGAGACGTTCACGGTTATCTGCGGTGTAGATGTTGAGGCATCGAAGGGATTCCTAGTAAGCCTTTCTACTTTTTCCCTTAGGGTCGCCGTCTCGGCCCTAGAATTAGCTAACTCTTGTTGCACCACCACCAATGCCTGTAATACGTCATCCATAGATGCCATTTTGCATTACACCGAGCGGGAGGAGTATTATTCGTGGGCGCGTTATTCTGTCACGTTGTAGGTACTCCTCAGACTCGGTGTGATGCAAATAAGGTCCACCTCCCGACACCACCAAGTCACCGATAAAAACCACGGTGTATTGGAGTCATCAGGTGAGGGAAGGAAGGGGAAGGAACAGCAGGGACGGGATAACTGTAAAGAAAAAATACACAGTGTTAAATATCACATTGCCTATCTACTCTCATAAAGTCTCACTAAAATACCCACGACCGTCCCTGCCCATAACTCAGGCGGGCAGAACTAGTCCAACGCCTGTCTATTCTCCACCTAAATCATCGATGGATGCCCAGGCCGACTACGAACACCACTAGTCACTTAAGGGTTTTTCAAAACCCGATGTTTATGCAAATTAATCCTGTAGCTAGGTTGCAACAAAAAAGAGAGAAAAAAATATATATAATAAGGAAAAGAACTTGTCCCGCACTTCTTCTTTTGATTCAATTAAAACATTGAGCCTCTAAGTAATGTCACGCACTTGAAGAAGTCACCCCTTCCTAATTCATAGAATAAGATAAACGGACAAATGTTCCCGGCTGTTTGACTTCTGCAAACAGTACGTCTTGATCCTGAGTTGCCACGAAGAAAACAAAAGGTTCTGTCCTGAACTACCACCATTCATGTTTCACGAGGATCTCTAATTTTTGTGCACCATCTCTGAAGTACACCAAATGTCGGATCACTAGATCCAAAACCATACCGGAAGGCGAAAGCCTCCGGCAAGAAACCGGCTCGCCTCTTACCACCGGTTCCAAATCTCGAAGGGAGGCAGCTCGTATCTCCAGCTGCCTTAAAATGCTGATCTCCGTGAGGGTTCCGGATGCCTTCAGTTCGTCGTTGTGGACGTGGTGACTTCCCCCATGGGAACGCCGTCCACCCTGCCCTCGTTGTGCCTCCGACGGGAAATGAGGAAAGAATAACGCGCAACCGCTTCCGGGAAGTGCCGGAGTTATGCGGTCTTCCCGCGCGAAGCGTCATGGGATATGTAGTCCCTAAGGACTACAAAATCCCGATCGGCCAGGTAGGCGCCTGTTACCCCCTGACAGCATCAGTGATGGGTGCCCCTCCCAATGGGGAACACTGGGGAGACAACACCGCCAATCTGTACCCTGTTTGGAAGTTAGTATAAAGCAGTCTAATGTAACTAATTAATTTGGGGCCAATCTGTAAGTGTCTTAACAGTGTGAAAAGATATTCCCAATCCAGTGAGTCAAACGCTTTTGGGAAGGTAACCATGAGTAAGGCTCGGTGTCCTTGTGAGCTAGGACTCATTTCGATAGCATTGTTGACTCTTCTAATATTATGCCTATTAGCTCTTTGGGAAGTAAACCCTGACTGATCTGACTGAACCAATTTCCCAATCACTCTGGACAGCTTATTGCCCAGACCTTAACCTCAGTCTTTAGTAGTGCAATTGAACGGTATTCCTCATAGCGTGTGCCACTTTGATCCGGCTTCATAATTACCACTATGTCCGCCGCCCGGAGGTCCCTAGGCAGCCGGCCCCGGCTTAGCGCTTCTGGAAATGTCTGTAGCGGGAGCAGGACCACCTGGGGCCGAAGCAGTCTCCAAAACTTTGCCAGGTACCCACTGGCCCCTGGTGCCTTTCTTAGTCAAAGTTGTGCCAGGGCTCGTCCTAGCTCCTCCGGGGTGACATCTGCTTCTGACACTTCCCTCTCTGCTAATTCTAATTAGGTCACTGAGAGGTCT
Organism: Pleurodeles waltl; assembly: GCF_031143425.1. Lineage (NCBI taxonomy): Eukaryota > Metazoa > Chordata > Amphibia > Caudata > Salamandridae > Pleurodeles > Pleurodeles waltl. The sequence goes on from NC_090442.1 coordinate 241,849,724, forward strand.
GTTGCAAAGCTCTGCAAAACAGGTTGCCTCCCCAGGTGTGGGGGGGCTATACAATCATAGATAATATGTGGCAAATGCATGATCTATGTTGTTACTGCCTGTGGCTCTTTCACCTTGGTCAGGATTGATGTAAGATATAGGATTTCCAGAGTTTGGGGTTGGGCACAGCCAGTAAAGTGTCTTACTAGCCTTGTCTCCGCATTGGCATATCCAACTGTGTGTGGCTTGCCATGCTGCAGAGGCCTTCTGCATATGCTCCTGTCACGGAGTGTCTGGGTGTACAAGACTCCCTCAAAACAGTCTTCCACCTCAGTGAGGTATTGCCGATCCAGCTCGCTTATACAGGATTCTGATTCTGAGATCTTTTGTTGGGATTGTCCTCTCTGGCTTTTATTGTAATTGATAATATCCCCTCGCAAGGTAGCCTGTAGGGCCTCCCAAAAGACCCTTGACAAGTCTACCGACCCCCTGTTTTCTTTTAGATATCTTTCTCTCATTTGGCGGCAGGTCTTACGAAATGCCCCATTTTGTAGGCGCCACTGACTCAGACCCTATTCCACCATGCCCCCCGAAGGCCTCCACCCCCTAAGCAAGGGTGAGCTGTACAGGCGAATGGTCCGATAGACCTCAAGCTACAATTTGTGCATTGAGTACCCTGTGACTATCTGCATGGGGATTAGAAAGTAATCTAAACAGGAGAAAGTCCTTTGTCCATTGGAGAAGAAGGTATCACATCACTCTTACGGATGGTGCTCCCTCCACATGGCCAGGAGAGTCGGATTGCACAGGAATGTGGATAAAGTAGTTGGCTGCAATGCTGATGTAGCCACTACAGATGTATGGTCTAGGCTGAGATTATAGATTCTGTTGAGGTCACCACCTAAGACCACCAGCAGGAGCTGGCTTAACGTTGCAGTAAACTCTGACGTCAGGGTGGGGAATGTAAATGCAAACCAGGGACGGCGGACCTCCTTGCAGTGTGCTGGTCACTGCCATGTAGCGATCCAACTTATCATGCCATATCTTTGACACCACGACAGGGATGTGTCTCAGTATTAAGATGGCAACTCTCCTCGAGCCGTGGTGGAACCCCGCTTGGAGCACCTGTGAAAAGCTTCTGCATGCTAGGAAGGGAACATAATTGCAGACTAAGTGTACTGCTTGTAAAAGGAGCACGTCTGGGCTATATTTATGTGCAACTTTCAGGACCACCCCTCTATTTATCTTATCTAGGAGACCATTGACGTTCCTCGAGAGAACAGTGAGCATCCCCATATGGTCAGGTGGCTGCAAAACAGTCATCGGTCAATCAGTGATAGTGTCCTAAGGTCAAGTGCGTGAGTGTTGTGTGCCCGCGAAGTTAGCAGGAATTGAAGCAGTAGAGCAAGAAAAGGAACTGGAAAGAACACCACCCCCCACCTCCTCTATACTTCGACAAGAAGAGTTACCTGGCATATTGCAACTATTGATGATAGCCAACTAGGCTAATCAAAGGTGTGTGCCTTCCTTACTGTGCAAACCCCCCACCCAGACGATCCCTGCCCCCCTGCACTTCTCAACATATACCAACAAAAGCAACAGCTCATGTGAGATCAGACTGGGGCATAGATACTCGAAACACAAGGTTCCAAGTATTCACCTAATATATCACAAAAGATGCTTTTGCGTGTTCTTCAATCACGTTTTATTCCTCCATCATGAAATACTGTCATTTATTTTCTTGATTTTATCACCAACTTGTCATCAGTTAGCAACAGTAGCCAACACGTGTTTCATCCGCATAGCTTTAGTAATTAGCAGACTTCATCAGGGCTACAAAAGTCAAGAAAACACAACTCATAAGGAATACTGTCTGGTGCTAGGTTTACACAGTTACCAAAGTCACCCCATGTGCTATTGCTGATAATCAGTGCATATCATCCTAGTATGCAAAAGAAAGTGTGTTAATAAAAGAGAAAGCTAGCCCCATCAAGATTACAATTTGAGAGCCAAATAAACTCAAAATGAAAGTAATTGGAGATACGATCTGAGTAAAATATAGATGTATGCACAGGGCACGTGCATATAACAACCCAACTTCAAGTCCAATAAGACTCAATTAAATCTACAGTGCTCACCACAAACATCAGTGTATGTGTGTCTCCAGCATGCTACTCTATATACTTCTGTTAAGTGGTGGGAACTCAACTCGTTGCATAATAATCATGCTGTTCACCTCAAAATCCGAATGTAGACCATGTGCCACTCGGACACTCAGTAACAGTCCTTGACTATCTTTGAGACGTATAGAGTATCAAATAACAATTAGAGCCTCTGACCCCAGGGTCCATAATACATAGTACACCGTGCATCCACTAGTGCACACTTGCCTAATTAGTGTTGCATAGTTTCGAATAAATATAGTATCGTGTCAGATAGGGTGAGTATATTGTTCATGAAACCTAACATCTATGAGCCAATATTAATGATAATAGCATCCAGGAAGAGTATGCACCCTCCAAAAGCCCACTTACCCTGGAAGTTAATCCAGTCTCGCCACGTGGCGTGTCACAGGCTGCAATACCGGCATGTCACGTGGCCGACATATTGGTTAACATATTTGTAGGCTATTATAAATCAGTGGCATTAACAAAGGTCTAAGCTTCATAACTACAGAAAAAGTGTAAGTGCTATCTTAAAAGGCTAATCTCACTTATACTGGTTTATTAAATTCTGTCAAAAAGTATGTAAAGGGAAATCCACCTTTTAAAGTTTGAGTATTTCTAATCACCACTAATGGAAAATAGTATGGGAGGGGAACCATTGCCATAGATATTGTTAGTCTACCAACACTAAAAATAAAGATGACTACTAAATGTTGCTATGGGTATATTGTTCACAAAACTTAAACCATACACAGTACCGACAGGCTCAATGTGTGGCAGCATCGTTACCCTTTGCATCAATGGGTGTTCTGGAAAAGTGAAGTAACCGAAAAAGATATCACATATAGTAAATTAAAACATCGGGCTGGATTAACATAACACCTGTCTATAATTAATATAGTCTAATATGTTCAGTCATGTGTCAGGGAATAACCCATCTAACTCCATTCCTGACCAATCTGTCTTCAAATCTAATAGGACTCACTCTTAGTAAGTTTTGGTTACATTGGCACATCACATAATTGAACCCACACGTAAGTAGAAGTTAAAAGTAGCACCACCACATTAGTGCAGTCAAAAGGCACCGTAAAAGCCCAAAATGCAGAGGAGGAGAAGGTGGATAGAGGGTATATTTCTATATACAACACCACAAACTGTAAATCGTCTGTCGCTAAAAATAATACAGGTGTGTGGTATAAAGGTTAATTCCGTAGCTTAATAAATAGTAACATATTTTAAGCAATGTACATAACCAAAAGACATTAGGGGAGAGTGGTATCAAAGTCCGGACGTAACTTGTACCGTTCTCCAAATTGACGCATTGCATAGCATTTTAGTTATTAAAGCGTGAGTTACGTGCAATCAATTAGCACCTGGATGAATCCTGTATTGTGCCATCCATATATTCCTGATAGGAGAGCCAATGGACCTACTCGCCCAGATAATAATTCAAGTCATGATCAACATTAAGACCCATGTCAACTGCCCTTAGTCTTAATATCCAGAATGCCTCTCGCCTTCTCAGTTTCAGCTCGCGGTTCCTTCCCCTAGCATCCGTCTTAACCAGTTGAATACCAAACACAATGCATCAATTTGGAAAATGGTATATGCTTACTCTGGACCCTCCCCACACCCCCACAAGAGGCATTCATCAGTTGGGTCTCTCCTCCTCCCAATCCCATGCTGCCTTCGGGGTGTAGAGATAAAACAAATTGTCTCACCTCACTGTCGTCTTGGCACAGGGGGCAAGAACAACATCAGCAGATGGTAGGGCCATGAGAGGTACAACATGGAGCATCCACACAGTTTTCTCTCCCCGAGAAAGGTACCCCCCTCCCACCGCAAATGAGGCAGTCGCCATTTGTCTCAAGGCTCGATCCAACATGGAGAGCCTCGGGGAAACACACCATGAAAGGGGTTATGTGGTGGTGCAAAGTTCTTCTGCAGAGCACACTTCCAACTAGACCGTCCCCAAGCTCAGTCTTTCTTAAGCAGATGGATCTCTTGTGGTAAATATGTGTTGGAATCATAATTTCTTAGCATTGTCAATATAGCTATACGTTTGGCCGGGACTCTGAGATCTGCCATTCAAGCCTAGCAATGTCACCATGGTATGGTATTAGTTTATAGATGTGTTGACAGAACTATATGTTGGCATAAGGGTATGAACATTATGAGTGTGCTCATATTAGGTCTTCCTCGAGCTAGTGAGTTTATTGCCAGAATCAGTGGTGTTGGGAGGGAAGGGGTTTGAACTGGGGAGAAGAAACTGAGTTAAATGTCCCCCACCCCAATGGAGTGGAATATACTTCTTATAGAAGGTGTGTTTGGTCGGTCTAGTTGGAAATGTGTAATCTGTTTAAGATTAGGTCACCCAGGTCTGCCCTGACCAAGATTGGAGTGTAAGCAGGTGGAGTGGCAGTCCCAACAAAGTTAGGAGTTCATTTTAGGCATTGCTTAAGACCCCTGGTTCTCACCTGGGGGGCTGGATTTAAGAGTCTCCTTCACTAGGACATCTTATCTCACAACAGGGACCATCTCAGGAGTCAGTTTGAGTCATTGCTTAGGAGCTAATGGATTAGGGGTGATATGATGCAGCGTCTCTCTTCGCATATGAGCTTGTGAGCAGTTTTCCTGGTGTATGTGTGGTCCAGCGCTTTAACGTTTGTTGCATCTCTGTGTTCACGAGGTGTTAATGGAGGTTCTCATGTGGCCTCTGTTAAACCCAGTAAGAGGTTCCTCTTAAGTGCAAATTGTGCGGGTTTCATTATTCCATGAGGCAGAAGGGTGACCCTATTTGTTTTCATCCCTTTGTCTTGAAGAACCATAGTAGCTGGTTTCAGCGGGCCTCGTATTTGAAGTGCGATAGGGGATAATTCTTGGAACATATACATTTTGAATCCTGATCCTTCTTGCAGCATTCATAATATAGTCTCTTCTCTCAAGTGCTGAATACAAGTTAAAATGTCCTCTGTTTTATTGGAGGGGCCTGTGACTCTGCCATGTGTATGTGTTCCAGGTTCACTTCAGTTTCTGCCTGCTCCTGGAGTTTGTCTGGAATGCTGTCCCACATATCCCTCGATGTCACTCCATTCTATGCCATGGGGAAAACCTTTAATTCTAATTTTGGGAGCTACATCATCTGTTCTCCAAATCTTCGAGGTGAGATTGCTGGTCACAATTCTACTCCTTTAGGTCCATAACTTCACAACAGAAGTTTTACAGCTCCTCATCTTTACCATCAGCGGAGCCCTCCAATGTTGACTCTCTAAACTAAGTCCACCATATCTTGTTTAACTTCTTTGAGGTCAGTGGCTACACTGCCTCTTGGAGTTTCAAAGTCCTTTCAGTGTTAGTTACAATGATCTTCCCAGTGGGTCAGCATTGTGGGTGCTCCAGTCGTCCCATGGCCGGAGTCTTTAGGTGAGATTTGTTTTTGTCAAGCCCTTCTGGGTATGATTCTTTGAAGGCTTCTAATTTCTTTAAGGAGGCCTTAGTTAGTATCTCTTTGAGGGTACGGTCTCTCTTGTTATTATGTGCTGCCATGACAGTGCTGCAGGTTAGTTCAATGTAGTTGTTGGCTCTCAGTGTAGCAAGTATTCATAGTTTGTGGGGTTAATACCTCCACGGTTGCGCTGCTTATGTAACAAGGCTATGCAATGGTAGGCTATATACGTTTCTTGCAGTGGTCCAGCTCTATGGAGGTGTCCTTCAGCAGAGTCTTGTTCAAGCATGAGGTGCCTACAGCAGGGGCCTATGAGCTATGATTCCGGTTAGGTCAGGCATATGAGATCAGTGTTAGATCACATCTTTATGTAGCGAGGGTGAGCCCTCTCCCTGCAGTATTTGTGAGCATAGGTTGAGGGGGCCTTGTCCCAGAGCAAGGCCCCCCGGGGCGGAGTAGATGGTAGAATAGAAGCTGGCATCAGCATGAATGCTGCTCTGTAATTGCTAGGTGTAATTCCCGTCCTTTATGGGGGTGAGGGGCACAAGTTTCTCATCTGTGTCCAGGGGATGAGACCACTTTCTCCTCCAGGTTTCCAGTGGGGCCACAGTCCTAGGTGTTGCTAGGTGAATTTGGATCTTCCAGTAGACATGACTCTGGGCCCCCTCTCTCTCCTATATAAATATAGGTATCTATCTTTATATGTATATATTTGCTGCTTATAAATTAAAGATTCTTTGTACATGTTCTCACTTTATGGTTGTGCACATTTTAAAGGTGCACTCTCGGTTTTATTGACTTTCCTTTACAAGCTTTGCAGAGCGATTCAATAAATGTCTTCTTTAGACTAAGAGGTGCATTCCAGAGATTATTTTGACTTTGTGTGTGTGTGTGTGTGTGTGTGTGTGTGTGTGTGTTTTTTAGCTCAGTCAGCAGTAAAGCAAAACACAGATGCATAAAGTTAAAATTAGTCTTTTTGTGAGGCCCTGACATTGGTTTGTCTTGTTGCTATTCTAAGGGTCCTGAGATTAGAAGTGCCACATTTAATTTGCATTGATTCTCTGAATGAGATAATGGGCTTCGCTTTAAATCAGAGTACCACTTCAAGGGTGCTGGTGAACTAACTGTAGCTCCAAAGGTACTCATTGGAGACCCTGTTCCACAGCCGCCACCACCCTAGTCATAATGCAATAATTTTGGTAAAACTAAAAATTTTACCTAAATTATATATATTACGCCTATTTAAAGAAAAGAAGACTGATGCCTAGTGGGTATCGTCACTTTATTGAATGACTTGACGTCTAGGTCTAGCAACGGTGTGTTGCATTGTCAGACCCTAATAATTCTGAATGGGTTCTCTTATACGTAGAGATAAAAAACCTGCTGCTCTGTAGAATAGTGATCCCCCATCTTCTGTCTGGGAAGATCTGTTTGATGTTTATGCACTTGTTTCCACACTTGGCTGATAGTATCTTCAGATGTGGATATTCACTGAACAATAAGAGATCTGGCTTCTCTTTTCTTGCCTTTGCCTATTTAAGAAGCCAATGCTAGCTTGCCTCCTCGGCCCAGAACTATGCTTCAAAACCCTCCCAGGCCTGTGGGGAAAGCAAGAAAGTTCTATGCAGCTAGCTGGTAATTGACAAATTCCCATTTAGGTGATCTCACCACTTAGTGGTGTGTTAAATATATTGATATTGTTGTGCAAGAAATGAGCAAATGCTTCTTGATCTAGTTAATAATTTTAGCCTGATTATGTCTTTAGATCTTGCTGAGACAGCGCATGTGAAGTATCTTCTAGTCCTTTTGTTTTTGATCAGTGGCCTTCGATTGCCCACTGCTTACCATTGATTGGCTTTATTGTCATTCTCATTTTCTTGCTTCTTATTGTTCAGCTCAGTCGGCTTTCTTCGTCTGTTTGGCCCTTTCCTTGAGCATGGACGCATTACTTCTGTCCTTCCACTGCTCATTTTTTTTAGGTGCTACCTTTTTCATTGTGTTTAAGCACTCTGTGTGCGTCTTTTTCAGCTGGCTCCCTCATTTACTTCTCCCTCCTCTGTGCTCCTCCACTGTCTGTGGTGACTATACTTCTGTTGTCTCCCGCATTGCCTTTTTCCTTCCATCCTGCCTCCTGTTGTCTGCTGCGTGGCCTCCCCCCCACCCCCCGTCTCCTGTTGTCCACCATGTTGCCTTTCACCCCACCTTTCCTCCCGTTGTCTGCCTACCATGTTGCCATCAGTTGTTTAAAAGTTGCCTTTTGCCCCCACCCTCTTCCTGTTATCTTTTGTGTTACCTTGAAGTTGTCTGGTGTATTGCTCTTATTCTGCTCTCCCTGCCGTTGCCTGCTGCATTGTCCCTCCCACTCACTTTAAGAAAAAAAAAAGACACTACGGCACAAACACTACTGGCCCCGTCATAGTGCTTCCCCCACTCCTCTCTCCTACTGTTTTCAGCATTGTCCTGCCCACCAGTCCATCTTCCCTTCATTCTGTTGCCCCCCCCCCCCCCTCCAACCGGGTATAGCCAAAAAAAGGATAACACTTGAACACTTCTGGCTGCATCCTAGCACTCCCCCACTCTACCTCTGTGTTACCTCCCCCAACTCCTGTATTGCCTCCTGCCAGCAATAAAAATAGCTAGGACACGACCAGTGTTGACAGTGTCATACCATTTTTTAAAAAACAATTTTTTAAAGCTTTGAGGCATGCTGCGCAACAGCTTTGCTGCTGTGCAGAATGGCTAAAAGAATTGACAAAGCCAATGTCTTGGGAACGTAAGACCTGATGACTTTGCCAATGCTTGTTCAGTGTTGGTGTAAAGAGATTTCTGTAGTTCTCTGCAGACTGTGTGTGTGTGTTTCTTTCAATGAATAGATCAATACAGTACATCACATCCAGAATGTTTAATTTTAGTAACTTTGTTTACCAATCAGTCATAGTCATATTGCTAATGGGCTCTTGTGTTTGAAATTCCTTGGAGCAAATCGTTTTCTCCGAGATTAATGGCCTTTTTTAAAATGATGTTTAGCAGTGTCTCCCCATATTATCAAGATACAGATTTTAAAGTTAAACTAAATTTTATGTGGCCAAAGAACGAGGGCTCTGTTCTTAAGGCTTCTGGCAAGCAGCACCAGAAAGATCACTCACTTACTGTAGTTGCATTTGATTTACTCTACCTCATAAACGTACACAAATAACTTAATTTTGTAATCACATCCATATAATAATCGCAATGCTGAGTTTATCAAGCGTACTCTCCTCATTGTCTTTTGCAACACTAATTCCTAGTCTCTGGTTACATCGTTCCTCTACGGTGTGTATAAAATCCCCTTTTCTAATCGCTCTAAAAAGGGATTTTTGAAAATTGCAGATTCCCACATCAGTGCAGTTCGTCCTGGTGGAATCCCCGTCACTATTACTTTGACATCCATATAAATGGGTGCAAGCTAGGCTAGCTCGAAGTGTCAGGTGCCTGTCTCACCACATCTCTGCAGTGGTCGCTATGTCTATTGTACACAACAAGTAACTTTACCCTACCTGGTCTATCGGCTCATGCCTCTTGTACTTGCAGCACGCAGTGATATCATCCGTATATGTGTAGAATCCTGGCACATTACACAGAAATCACTTCTAACACATACTTTTACTTCCACAAACTAATTTTAGCATGCACCGGCTTATAGACAAGGCACTAGGACTAAGTAACTTTACCAAGCAAGTTCCCAAACTAGGAAGCAGAGTTACAATGGCATTTGTTGTTTTTTAAGCACTATAAAATGTACATTCTTAACGCTGCAAGTTAGAAGTGTATCTTTCAATAGTACGATAGGTGCAGTGGCACTGGGACCCAAGGATCTGAGTCGTGCATTGCTCCTAGATATCATCTCCTTTATTATTATTCAAATAGGAAATTGAGAGCCCATTTCCTTTGCTTGCAATTCAACCTTTGGCACCTATGCTACATTACTGCATCAAGTAGTGAAGGTACTGTCAAATCAGTGGCTTTTCAAGCAGCAAGTGCCCTCAAAAGGGACTTCATAATTTCTCATGTTGTGAATGTTATCCCTTCAAAGAAGAGTGTCTATTTTATCTTAAACTTAGTCTGCCAACATCTTCAGTTTTATCATGTGTGTTCAGCCTTTGGTAAGGAGAGTGAGTGCTGAGTGTGCCACACCTCCATTTACGTTACTGCAGACTAGATGTGTTCATGCTTTTTGAATGCCTACTTGTAGTGCTGGGTGTGTTTTTGTTTTATGTGCTACACCATACTTGTTCTGGCCTTGTGGATCATCACAATTGCCAGAATTGAGGTGACTGACAATGTCACTTCAACAAGTTTCCTAGTTTTGTTCTAAGCAAATAGTGCTCCTTGTGAGCTAAAAATCCAAGCAGTTGCCAGACCTGTTGGGGATGCCACACAAAGCAGACATCGTGGAAGAAGCTAGACCCTTCCCTCACCAGAAGTCCAGCTCTCCAGTTCACCTTGCAATAGGTCAGCTATCTTTAACCAGCTGCACCCCAAAGAGAGGACAAATGATAGCAGATGTAGTCTTGTAGTCTAAGTCATCCCAGTGGTCTAGGGACAGTCAGTCTAACAAATATAGAACAGAAATGCTGGTTTCCAGTTATCCCTGGAAAGCTCCCTCGCAGGGTGCAAATGTTTTTTGTTTTCAGCGAAGTCCCAACCACACCCCCCACCCCCAACCCTTTTTTGATATGTTCTCTCTTGTCTCTAATCTAGTTAAGACTCACCCGCATGAGATGCGAGTCATTCATATTTTGAATAGGATAGGTTTTCTACATCACTAAAGCCTTGGAGAAGCAGTGATGTATTCAGAGTTGTCTGTCTTTTGTGTCCTTCGCTAATACCAAACCTGCAGCCTACCCTGTCTGACTGAGTCACCTCCTTGCCTGCAAAATGTGGCCCCAGAGGTGATACGAGCCTTCGATAAGGCATTGATGGGGATGCAGGTGAATGCTGCATCTGGAAACTGAACCCCCGGTGTCCTTGCTAAGATATCTTTCAGGGATGTGGAATTCCTCTAACCCAATGCCCAGGGCATATTGTTTGGGGTCAGGGACAACAGGTTTTCATGTTTGTTTTGTCCTTGTGACAAGTAGGCCCAACACCCTGCAGCACAAACCCTTTGGCTGTTAGGTTACAAGGAAGGGAACTGTCTGCAGTTGAGTTGGTTAACTAATGCAAAGCCTTTATTATTAGGGTGAGCGCTCTAAATGAATTTGTAAACTTAGACTGCACTACTGACAGTGGTTCCAGTAAAAACAAATGTGTACACACTTTTGCAAAGTTTAATAATATGAGGCTAGATCTAATGCTGCATCCAGAATGCTCTCTGATTAGATGCATATATTTTAAGAAGCTTGAAAGCCAGATTGGTGATCCTTTGCTTTCTAAATGTTCACAAAAAATGCATCTCTGAAAACAATGTTTTGCTAAATTACTGTAAAATGTTAGGTACTGTTTGTTTGAAGCATCATGTAGTAAAATGTGTTGATGCATTCTAGTATTTCCAAAACATATTCATAATGGAAAATCAGTGTAACCAGTTTCAACAAGATTGTGGGAAACATGATAATAAACAAGCATTGGCAAAACAAACTGGTCTGATATTGTTTTTTTTTTTTGGTTTTGTCACTGCATGTCTTGTTTTGGCATGGCTTTTGTTAAACGTTGTTGTGGGAGCAGCCCTTAACATTTTAACAAACATTGACAAAAAGCCAAAATATTTTTTTGTTTAAAAAAGCACACATTGCCACAGTGATTCTAGCACTGCACAAAATTTGCTTTGTGTTCCGATATGCTTCTTGTGAAAGAGCAGATTGCTATCCATCACAGTGAAGCCAGCCAACACCTGGGTAGAGAGCGAGATAGAAGTTTAATAAAAACAAAAGGTCTTGGTTAACACCAGATTTAATTAGGGACCCATTCTTAAAGTCACAAAAGTGCATCCAGGGTAGATGTCTTTGCATTAGTGCAGATTTACTTATTTCATGATTTCATAAGAATTTGCACAAGTATACCAGGAAATTGTACATCTAGAAAATACTTGTGAACTGTATTTTACCATGAGCAAATATGCATGTCTAGATTTGTTCATGCGAAAATCTGTTGAGAGCTTATAAATTCACTTTCCATCCAACTGCTTTTTTTCCCCCCCAACCCTGGAAGAAGTTTTACTTCTGTTCTTGTCGGGAGTGCATTTTCATACTTTCTCAGTATGACTAAAGATTAGAGGAGAGCTTCTGAAAACCCTTAAAACATGTAAGTTAGTAGGTTTGCACAGACTCGAAAGGGCATTCCAGCCCTGGAACTATTGCTTACTGCTACCTATAGCTGCAGTATGTAGATTAGCGGAAAGATGACAAAATAAGGAAATTGCTGGTATTCAAGCCCAACTATAGCTTCAGCCCTAGCATAATCAGCTAAGTTATTATCAGAGCTCATATAGAATGAGATTGCTTCCGTAATTTGTTGCCGCACTACATAGCACCGAAGGCATACCTACATTTTCTTACAGGGCAAGTAGATTTCTGAAGCAGCTTGTCACATGAAGAAATAGATAGTTTACTAAATTCCACAACCCTGTATCTTAGATGAAGCAGCTTTATGGTATGGGGTAGTTGGGGAGAGGTACTGAAGGTGTTCTGCTGTGTGTGGAACCCTTACTTGGTGTGCACTGAGAGATGTTGTGCATGATAGTCTGTATTAAATACCTGGGGACCTGCATAACAAGAATTCTGGACCGTTGCATTTTCATGTCTCTTGATCCCTTAATCCATCATCAGTGATGTCATTTGAGATGTCATCAGTGATGTCACTGACCATGCCATGAGTGATGTAATATTTGACGTCATAAGCAGTGCATTGTGGGAGCGTAAGTCATATTTGGCTCAGATAGTGAAGACTGCTGAGTTACTATTGTTTTGTGCGTGCAAAATCTGAGCCTAACTATATAACTTTAACCTGTAACCTTTAATTTTTTTCAGTAATTTTCCACGTTTTTAAAAATTCTATTTCCTAGCTATAACATCCCTGTTATATGTTTTCTTTAGTGAATTTCGCTGTTTTGTAAAATATAAATTGTACTACAATGTAACCCATACATTCATTTTAATAATGTACATGTTCACAAGTTTATAAATACATTTTATTGACACGCATTATACATTTTCAAAGTAACAATTGACAAATCAACATAAGGTAACTTATGTAATCTTCCTTTAAATGCAATACAGCAAGATTTTGTTTCTTAATTTATTTTATGGATCCACAGATCCACCACCAGTCTGCCCCAATTCCAAGAAAACCCAACCCTCAACTTCTCATTGGATACACTCCATCTCCACTCATTCACATTGCAAATCACACCCTAAAGCAGTTATTTGGGTATCACATCTCTCTGGATACAGACTCAGTACCACAGCTCCATCATATTTCTAGCTTTCCTTCAAAAGAACAGAGTTTTAAAGTTAAGATGTCTTCTGTTGAAGATAGAAGAGAAAAGGAAGAGCAGGACGAAGGACATTAACCACATCCAAAGAATTTCTCAGACATTTGAAAATATTTCTACATTCCTCCAGAAATAAAATTTCTTCCTAAAATTCATCCAATGCAATAAATGCAGCAAAAACTGTCAAGAGGTATGATAAAGAAGTATTCAAGTGGCACATCCTCTGTTTGGAAATAACTGTTACCATAAATGGAAGGACATATCGCAAAATGAGAGCGAAGGAAGGTGGTGCATCGTCATCAGCAACAGGACCTTCTGTGGAACCCTTACCTCTTGACCAGATGTTTACCATCCATGCTCTTTCACCAAAACTGGAAGACCTGTTCACTCATTGTAGCAAATGCCATTTGACTAAAAATGTCATCTGTTGCCCAGTTTATGGATGCTGTCAACAAGCATAATTTTTTTTTTTTCAACTCACTGTTCATTTTATATTCCTCTTTAAACACAAGTAGATATCTGAAAATCAAATATACAATACATTTAACTTCACATTACGTAATATAAGCAAGTGAGTAGCTACATAAGTAGTTATGTTTGTGCGTTAGGCTGTGTAGGTGTCAGAGTATAGGTGTATAAACGGATCCTCTGCTAAATTACGGGTCTGCCAGCTATGTTGCAGGTGAATCTGCAACTGATCCACGGATCCATTCGCAACCAAAAGCACACATGCAATACAAAAAGTAAGACATTTAATACAGACATATCCTATTGCAATTTATATAACTGTTTCACTATTTGTGGGAGTAGCTGTCAGTGCCTGTATGAGTGTGCGAGTGGTTATCTGAATTTCTGGATCTGTGAGTGGTGTGTAAGTGTCTGTATAGGTGTGTGAGTGGCTGTATGGATGTGTGACTGCGTGTGTGAGTGACTACATAGGTGCGAGTGGGTGTGTCAGTGGTTTTCTGGGTCTGAGTGGCTGTGTGGATTTGTAAGTGTACTTATGAGTATGTGGTGTGTGGGTGTATCAGTGGGTATGGAAGTGTCTATTTAGGTCTCTGAGTGGTGTGTCAGTGACTGTATGGCTGTGTAGGCAGGTGTGTCTCATTTTACTGTATGGCTGTGTAGGTCTGTGAGTGGGCGTACGTGGATGTATGAGTGTGTATGTAGTAGTGAGTGCATTTGTGGGTCTCTGAGTGGGTGTGCAAGTGGTTCTCTGGTCTCTGAGTGGATCTATCAGTGACTGTATGGGTGTGTGAGTGACTGCATGGGTCAATAAGGAGGTGTGGTAGTGGTCTTGCGTGTGTGTCTATGTGAGTGTGTGTGTGTATGTATGTATGTATATGTGTGTGTTTGTGTGTGTATATATATATCTATGTGTGTGTGTATATATATGTGTGTGTATATATATATATGTGTGTGTGTGTGTATGTATGTGTGTATATATATATATATTTTATATTTTCCAAATAGTCGTATGCAGCATTTAAATTAAATCATCATATCATCACAAACCAAGCATTAGCAATGTTAATAGGTCTGACTTGAAAGGGATGTTTTATGATACTATGAAGCATTACAAGTAAATAGCATGAGCATTGATAAATTTTGTGTTGAAGAATTTTGGTGTAGGTGGAAAGGTAAGTTAACAGTTGCACAGTTAAGCCAGACCTAAAAATCCATGTTGGTTAATGACTGTCTTCGTCCCATCTGTGCTGCTCTCTGAGAAAAAACACCATCAATTGTTTACTTAGCTAAGACACTTCAATAGCATTAAAATATTGTGTGTGCACCTGAAAATTCAAGCTCAGGCAGCTGGATAATAAACACAAAATTATCACAGCTGTGTGGAGGGCAAGCTTTTTTGTGCAAGCACACAACGTTGCCTCAATCAAACTCTGTAATCCTGGCTCCTAACATATGGCGGGATCCAAAGCCCCTTCCTAGTGCTGCTCACATAATTGTCTGTCGACAGCTGCACTATCAAGCCAGACCATAAAAAGGTTCACTGTATACTTATTTATGGTAATACACTGAAGGGGATGCAAAATATATCCACTATGAAACAAATTTACCTTATTATTGTAAAAGCATTGTGGTCAATAGAGCCTATGTATTGTCTGTAGTCAACGGCACTTCAACCTCCATTTTACGGTGAGGTAATCATCATCATCATCATCATCATCATCATCAGCAGTGGGTGGTTGTTAGTTCAGCACAGAATAAGGACCAAAGCTCTAGGGTGGGTAGAAGCGATAAAAGTGACCCATGGTGAATCATTATGGGCATCGTATATCCATGGTTCTTGCACTGTCAGTGGCCCAGGACCAAAGGTATAGAATCTTTAGTAAAAGTTCACAGTGCAAGGCACAGCTTCCCAACAGTGGTAATGTGAAATTAAAGGATGCCCAGTGTTAGCCAGGAGATAAATCAAGGAGTGTGGTGTTTTGAGAGATCAGCTGTGCGTGCTCTGGTAACTGCAAGGATGCCAGAGGACCACCCTGAAATATCCGCTGACCGAGTGCCACTTCCAGGACTCGAAAAATCATTAAAATGTTACTAGACCTGCAGGTTGAGTAACTTAAATAATCTATTCGACCTAACTGTAATGTACTTGATCCCTAAACGGGTTTTAAATTGTGTGATCCTAGGCAAATAGTTTACAGTCGCCTTTTCCTTAATTCTCACATATGATTGCACCTTCAAATATGTGAGCTCCGCATTTCTGCAGTACAAAAAAACTTATTTTGTTTGATTAAATAGACTAAAGTTTGCTGAATGCATCACAAGAATCTAGCCCACATACCCATGAGGTCTAGCGTGCATAACCTAGGACTTCTTTGAGTTTACTAACAACATTGCCATCAGGGCAGGAGTGTTTCTCAGTTTAAACACTCTGGCCCTCATTACAACCCTAGCGGTTGGTGTAAAAGTGGCAGTAATACCGCCAACAGTCCGATGGACAGCCAATGTACCACACCGACTGCCAGGGCGGAAACAATAGGCACCTCGGCGGTAGCCGCCTACAGCCCGGCGGAAGCCAATGTTCCGCCCACCAAATTATGACAAGACGATCCGCCACTTTTTCCAGGGCGGTACCAACGACATCAAAAGCCTGGTGGAAACAGGCCTCAGAAGGGAAAGGACTCACCATTGGAGACACAGGGAACAACCACACTGCCATGGAGCCCGAGCTGCACGTCTTCCCCATGATCTTCTGCGTGCTGCTCCACCACATACACCAACAACGGCAAAGACTACGGTAAGTACATCCGCCTAGCACACAAGGGAGGGGGGGAGGAAAAAGAGTGACACACAGGCCCCCCCGCCACACACACACACACACACACCCACACCCACACCCACACCCACACCCACACCCACACCCACACCATATTTCCCCTGTACCTCTGATGAAAAATGCAAGGCCAAACTAATTTGAAAAAGTGAATGTAATGAGAGCAACACATCAAGATCAATAAGTGAGCTAGATAATATATGTACATAAAAAGGAACACAGCCCAGTCCACAATGTACGTAGTCCACATGGCCACAGGCCAAATTCCAAGGCCACACATGGCACCTGCCTCAACAAGGAGAGAACACTGCAGGGGCATCAGTTGGGAACTAGGCAGGCACTCGAGGGGGAAGGGGGGGACACCTCAGCCTGCAGATGGAACAAGACCACTGGTTCAGGAGGGGGCCACATGCCCTGTGCTTGGTCCTGGGGAGTGCAAGACCACAGTCTCTCAAGTGGGTGACTCGCCCACATGCTCTAGAGGGGGCAACATGCCCTGTGCTTGGTCCTGGGGAGTGATAGTCCACAGTGTCTTCAGTGGGTGTCTCATCCCCTGCAACTTTGGACGGCTGCTCACTGGTGGTGGTGCTGCTGCTGCTGCTGCTGCTGGGTGGGGGGGAGGCTCCTGCCCATCCCCTGCAACCTCGGACGGCTGCACAACCATGGTTTGTGATGGGGGCTCCATCACAGTTCCTGCCCCAGGCCCCTTGCTTTTCCTGCCTGCTGGTGCTGGCTCCTTGGTCTTCCTGGCAGCAGCTGGGGCAGGCTCCTTGCCCTTCCAGCAGATGGGGCAGCCTCCTCTCCCTGGAGGCTGCCTGGTGGGGGCTCCTTCACCCTCTGGACATGTACCCTGAATCCTTTTCCACCACAAGTGGGTGTGGTTATGACTGGGCCCGTGGACTGGGTGGCTGAGGTGCTTGGCTGGGTTCTTCCCACCCTGGCCAGATGTGCAGGATGGGGGCGGGGCTGGGGAGGGGTTAGGGAAGAGGTCAGCGGTGGATAGGAACAGTTTTTTTAGGTACATTGGAGTGGGAAGAGGAAGAGGGAGAAGGTTTGGGAGTGGAGGAAGAGGGAGTGGTTGTAGGAGGTGTCATCTGCCTATGTGCTTGGGTTAGGTTGGGGTTGAAGAGAAAGGGATTGGGAAGAGGAAGTTGGAGGGGGGAGGGTGGAAACTGGGATAATGGCTGCCAGCAGAGAGGAGGCCAGAGCCTGGAGCGTTCTGTGTTGGGCCGCCAAGCCAGTGTGAATGCCCTCTAGGAATGCATTAGTCTGTTGCATCTGGACGGCCAGCCCCTGGATGGCATTCACAATGGTGGACTGCCCTACAGAGATGGATCTCGGGAGGTCAATAGCCTCCTCATTCAGGGCAGCAGGGCTCACTGGGGCAGGGCCTGAGGTGCCTGGGGTGAAGGAGATGCCCACCCTCCTGGGTGAGCGGGCACGGGGAACTCGATGAGGGGCTACTGGGAGGGCGGTGCTGGTACAGGGTGGCGGCTCTACCTGTAGCTGGGGTGGTCACAGAGGTGTCCGCCACCACAAGGGAGCTTCCATCGGAGGAGGTATCGGTGTTGGAACTGTCCCCTCCAATCTCCGCAGTGGTGCTCCCCTCGCCCTCCATCCCACTGGTGCCCTCACCATCGGTAGACTCTGCATACTGGGTCCTGTGTGATGCAGCTCCCTCCGTTGCCTCTGCTCCTCCGCCAGATGATGCTAATGCACATAAGGACAGGGTGACAAAACAAAGAGGGGGGGGGAGAGACAAAGAATGCACTTGGTCAATGGCTGCACCAACACCACCGTTGGCGTACACAGCACCGTCGCACACAGGGAACAGGCCTATGCACTATGCATTGCACTACCAGTGATCTTGCTAGCCACCAAGGTATGGGGAGGGGCACGCAAATGCAGCACACCTGGGACCCACGCATCCCTGACCAGTAGTGGATGCCTACGAGCTAGGTAGCAGGATTATCCCTTCGTAACCCTAGCCAACAGGGGACCTATGCTGCAATGTCAGGCCTGACCTAGGGGCACCCACTGACACACATCAACCACCCGGATACCACCCCACCAGGCATAATTAATAATGATGGGCACTGTACTCACCCCCTTTTGGCTGCTGTTATAGGCCACTGCCAGTATTCAGGCCATCAGGGAGGTCCGGGTTCAACAGGCACCCCTTCCTCGTTGGGAGGACATCCCCAGATGGGCCTCCGCCACCTTCCATGCCCAGCGTCTCGGGTCCTCCCACCGTTTCCGACTGTGGGTGCTCTGCCTGCCGTAGACCCCCAGGGTTCGCTCGTCCTTGGCTCAGGTGCACCATATACCCTTCTTTTGATGGGCGCTGGCCTGCAGAGGAAAAATACACACAGGAAAATAGTATTAGTCAAACAGTTCTGCCTGTTACACTTATGGCCCACCATACCTCTTCACATCACCATTTGCAAACACATTGCCCAGCACACAACTAATATGCTGTCCAGAAGACATCCACCCACCCGCCTTACACAAGGCCTTCACACACTACTCCATGCATTCATGCCCCATGCATCGCGCCCTCAGTGTACTCACCTGTTGGTCTGGAGGCCCATACAGCAGTCCGTACTGGGGTAGGACCCCATCCACCAGTCTCTCCAACTCCGCCGAAGTGAAGGCTGGGGCCCTTTCTCCAGTCACAGGGGCCATGGTAGGTTCCAGACACAGGTCACAGCAGCACATGCATTGTAGGTCCTCTCCTGTTGAAGATCAGGTAGCAAGTGAGGAATCAGATAAAAAATGGCGGTCACGTCCGCGGTGGTGCATATTGTCACCGCTGGCGTAGATCACCATTGGCCACTGTAACCCATAGGGCCCAATTATAACCAATGAGGAGTTGCATGGCGGTTCCCAACCGCCTCCTGCAACGGCGCACAACGTCAGCGGAATTACCTCACTTCCACCTGTCCCTCCACACAGGACAGGTAGATGCCATTTCGGGTGGAGGCAGGCCCTGGATAATTGCTGCATCACTGGTTAAATTTCGACGTAGTGGACAATTCACAATGACCCATTACAAGTTAACAGCATGCAAAGTTATGTTGTAGCCTCAATGTTCAGATTGTGACCGGCTCCTCACTCTTTTGCCCCATAGACTGCTACCGCTGCGGATGTGTAGGAGATGGAGACATACCCCCTTGTACAGACCCCTGGTGGACTTGGCAACAATGGAGGACAGGCACATCATCCTCACCTATAGACTTGACAGGGCCACAATCACAGCTGTGTGGCCAGTTGGTGATGCTATCCATCACCCCACTGGGATCCCCTCCTCTTGTGCTCCATTTCCTGGCAACTGGGTCTTTCCAAGTGACAGTGGGCTTGGCAGCAGGAAAGTCACAGCCAGTGTTCTCAGACGTGCTGACCAGAGTGGTGTCTACCCTGATTAAACACATGTGCAGCTACATTGTATTTCCCCAGGTTGAAGATTTGGCCACAGTGAAGGCAGACCTCTATGCAATGGGACACATCCCATACATAATCGGGGCGACTGATGGAACACATTGCACTTGCCTTCGCCCCACCCCCGTCAAAATAAACAGGTGTTCAGAAATCGTAAGCGTTTCCATTCTATGAATGTAGAGGTGGTGTGCTTGGCGGACCAGTACATCTCCCACGTCAATGCTAAGTATCCTGGGTCGGTGCATGATGCTTTTGTCCTGAGGAATAGCAGCATCCCAAATGTGTAGGGCCAACTACAGAGGCACAGGGTGTGGCTAATAGGTGAGCCCTGCTTCTCACCCAGTATATGTGGGTGTCTGGGTATGGTGTGGGCCATATGGGATGGTGTGTGGCTAAATGTTGTCCCTCATTATTGCAGGTGACTCTGATTACGCCAACCTCTCATGGCTGCTGACCTCTTTGAGGAATGCCAGGACAAGGGCAGAAGAACATTATAATGAGGCACATGGGTGAACCCGAAGGATTATAGAATGTACCTTTAGGCCTCCTGAAGTCCAGGTTCAGGTGCCTCCATCTAACAGTTGGATCCCTGTGCTAATCACCCACGGTCTGCCAGATAATAGTGGCATGCTGCATGTTGCACAACCCTGCCCTGAGACGCCATGTGCCTTTTCTGCAAGAGGAGGAGGCTGGAGATGCCCGTGTGGGAGCAGTGAACCCTGTGGACAGTGAGGATGAGGAGGCAGAGGATGAGGACAACAGAACATCAGTCATCAGACAATACTTCCAATGACAGACAGGTAAGACGGTGTTACTTCACATTTCACTGAAATTTTGGGGATTTTCTGTGGCCCTGGCATGGTGTTATTTCCCACTTCTATGCCCACTTACTGTATCCTTTGGCAATTCATTTGACAGATGTTGGTGCCTCACATATACTCCTGGTGTGATCACTGCAACCAGCTACAGGGCATTAACCTATGCTCATTTTCTGTACAGTTGAATTGCAATGTTTGCACCTGGTTAAATGAATACATACTTGAAAAATTTGACAAACTGCACACTCCATTTTTATCCAAGAGTGTTTATTGAAGTGCTAAAATATTGAGGGGCAAGTGCAATGGAATGGGGTGATGATGGAGGAAAGTCCAGGGTATTGTTCCACTCTTTAGCACAGGTGCATTGTCCAAGGGGACCTAAGAAGGGGAGCAATGGCAGTTCAAGGTGGACAGGGTGATTGAATGGGACACAAGGGTGACAATCAGGAGAGTCTCATTTCCTGGTGGGGTCTTGGCAAGTGTCTCTGGCTTCTGTCTCGATCGCCGGGAACGTTTGCGGGGTGGTTCACCTTCTGCAGGGGAGGGGTGCTGGTGGCCTGTTGGTACTATGGCAGGGCCTCCTGTCCACTAGCGGAGGTGGAAGGCAGTTCAGATGTCTGGCTAGTGGCAGGGGCCCGCTGTTGTGTGATTGCCTCCCTCATAATATTGGCCATGTCTGCCAGCACCCCTGCTATGGAGACCAGGGTGGTGTTGATGGCCTGCAAGTCCACCCTGATCCCCCTGGTACCTCCTGCAGCCGCCTGTTCTACTGCACATTGTCCAGGATCTGGCCCATCGTGTCCTGGGAATGTTGATATACGCCCAAGATCTCTGCAAGTGCCTCCTGGCGATCCTGTTCCCTGTGTCTTCCCTCCCCCTGGCACACAGCAGTCCTCCCAGTTTCCCTGTTGGCTTGTGCCTCTGTCCCCTGAACCGTGTGCCCACTGACCCCAGGTCCCTGATTGTCTTGGGGGCAAGAGGTGTGGGTGCGCTGGGTGGGTGCTGTGGTGGTGTGTGACTGGGCCTGGGTAACCGACTGTCCAGAGGTCCCTGATGGGCCTGGTTGGTCATCCAGATCCTGTAGACCAGAGTTGCTGTCATCCCTGTGGGCCTCTTTAGTTGGGGGACTGGATATTGCTGGCCCCTCCTCTCCGGTGACATTGGCTGGGGTACCTGTGGGGATGTAAGTGATGTGTTATGGTTCTGTGACTGGCATATTGTGCATCTGTGGCTTGCCCTCTTTGGTTGTATTTGCCCTGGCAGCTTTCAGTTGTGTAAGTTGGTATGTGGTGGGATAGTTGATTCTCTCTAGTGTGCATGCTTTAGTGATAGGTGTCCATGCGGTGCTGTGAGTGGTGTCCATGCATTGGTATGGCATGCAGGGCTTGGCATTGTGATGAATGAGATGTGATGTTGGGGTGTGTGGGAGGTGGTGGAGTGATGAGGATGGGGGTATGTGATGGCTTGCAAGTAGGGGGGTGATGATAGTAGAGAGTTGACTTACCAGAGTCCAGTCCTCCTCCTTCTCTGGCCAGGCCCTCAGGATGCAGGATTGCCAAGACTTGCTCCTCCCACGCTGTTAGTTGTGGGAGAGGAGGTAGGGTACACCGCCAATCCTCTGTATAGCGAGCTGGTGTCTTGCTGCAATGGAACCTACCTTCCCCCATAGGTCGTTCCACCTCTTCCTGATGTCATCCCTAGTTCTTGGGTGTTGTCCAACGGCGTTGACCCTGTCCACCATTCTCCATCATAGTTCCATCTTCCTAGCTATCAATATCTGTTGCACCTGTGCTCCAAGTAGCTGTGGTTCTGCCCTGATGATTTCCACCACCATGACCCTTAGCTCCTGCTCTGTGAATTGGGGGTGTCTTTGTGGTGCCATGGGTGTTGTGAGGTCTGTAGATGAGGGTGTGTAGGGTAATGTGTTGGGGTGTGTGATATTGGGTGCGTGGGTGGTGTGTAGGTAGTGTGTGGCTCTGGTATTGTCTGTGGCTCTGGTATTGTCTGTGGTCTTGGAGTCTGTCTCGTGCCAATGGTTTGTATTCGTAAAGGGTTGTGGGTAATGTGGATGTGTATTTTATAGTGGTGTTGGTGTGTGTATGGATGTCAGAGGTGTGTTTGAATTGTCCAATGTGGTGGTGTTTTGCTTGTGGGTGTCCATTTTGAGCGCGGTGGTATGTACCGCCAGTGAATGTCCGCTGTGGTGATTTGTGGGTCATAATGTGATGGGCGTTGTTCTGTTGGCGTAACGGTGTGGGTTTGGATACCGCCAGTTTATCACTGACCTTGGGTGTGGTGGAATTGTGTATGTGGCTGAATAGTGACGGATTGGTGTGTGTGTGTGTGTCATAATACGGTGAACGGATATCTGCCGCAGTGGCAGTAAGCTGGCGGCAGTCAGCGTGGTGGTAAGTGGGATTTACCACTAATGTCATAATGAGGACCTTAGTTTTATTAAATATATTACTGAACCATGATGTGGTCTTATATTGTCATTTACACACATTAACTTTTCCAGAAATGTCCAAAAACCTCTCCACTAACTTGCAGTTTTACTGAGAAAACTATATGGTGTATTAACAAACTGTGAAAAAATGGGTTTCAGAAAACATATCCTTTGCATATCAACATGTAAAGTATTCTCATTTGTTTTCATCCCTATTAAAATATTTTTTCATTACACAGAAATATAAAAAAAGGGCTTTCACAACTACTGAAATATATTTTGAAATGTTTGCACGGTTGACTTAGTCATTCAAATGTTGTGTGTTAGGAAAAATCTGACACCCTATATCCTTTTATTTTACATTCTAAGCAGCAGGTCACACAGTTCACCTTACAAAGTCCTGGAACTCTGCAGTCAGAAGGAAAATTAATTGTAGGAAAAACTGAAGTTTGACCTCTGTCTGTGAACACAGAGCAAATGTGACATAAGAAAAAGATTTAAAGGCATCTTTTATTGCCCCTCCACTTTTCAACTGAACAGAACACCTGTTCAGTGTCAACTCGCCAGAAAGGAGAAGTAAGTATTAACAAGCATTTGCAATGCAAAGGGTTTCGCATTTGCTCGAGTTAGAGCTATTAGCATTGTAAACTCCTAACTGGACGTTTCGTGCCACACAAATTACAAGACAAAAAAAACACAGCGCGATCGCGCTACGTAAAATGCAGCGCGATCACGCTGAAATTAAAAACGGGAAAACCGAGCACGACTGCGCTATGTAAACCCCAGCGCGATCACACTACTTGGGAAATAAAAATAAAATGTAGTAGGGAAACCATGCTGAAAACATCGAGCCTCGAATGGTTTCAGTGGTTTACTGGTGCTGTGTAGGTGGGCTAAACACCAGAAAAGGTATGACATATGCATGCCTTTCACAAATGAAAGCAACGGATTTTAAAAGGCAAGCCCATGAACCAATGAAAGTGACTGATGTGACATGGGCGTGGTTAGAAGCCCAAAGAGAGTACAGCGTTGAATGGAGCGCTTTGCGCTCGTACCTAAAAATAGCTCGACCTGATCTGTGATCGAGTGGGTTTTTCGAGCCCTGACTTAATTACGGCTCTCCAGCATCCTCTTGAGTAATTGTGTGATCACTGTTTGATTACATTATCAGTTGTTACTTAACCTTTTATGCAAATAAAATATAATGAGTTACTTTTACCTTTGGTCGTTCTTTGCAGACACATTGATTCTGAATTCTTTACAGTAAGAAGGTTAATTTGTTTAACAGTAGATGGAATTTGCATCCCCGGATTAAGGAAGCATATCATAATAAATACGTCTACCATGAACCGCTGTTTGGTGAGGCTTATATTGCCCCTGGTTCTCGTTTAGAAGATTTAGACCTACCCTCGGTTTCTTTTTTTCTTCACTGTAGTTATTTGAGTCCTCTTTATTTGAAAAAAATCTATATAGTGTCCATCTAAACCCTAGCTGCACAGAACTGTTAATGAAATCTAATAATTCCAGGATATCAGGTAAACTAATGTGCTGGCTATCGAAAAGCAAGTTGCGTTCGAACTCATGTATATGGACTGACTGAAACCAGTTTTCACAGCTACAGTTCTTGGTCTTCAGCTGTTAAACTAGAAATACACACTCCTCTTATTTTTTCTGGAGTCCTTTTGTTCCACTTTGTCAGTGATTCGACTCCATCCTTTCTGCAAGACGGAGGTTGTATGTTTAACTTTTTCAGTGAAGTGCGTCATTCTTTTCTACTTGGAATTAAAGCTCTGCGTCTAGCTCCTCAAAAGAATAGTCAGCGTCTGCACTTCATTTTCGATGAAGAGAATTTTGAGCTGTTCAAGTTCCAAGATGGCTGTGCTTCTTGGGAGCCTGATCAAACTTCGTGCTCTGTGGTGACACCAGAGGAAGATTAAGTGAGGTAACTTTGAGAAGTGTGTACCCTCGAAGGCAGCTTTGCGAGGGTGATGTGTGAGCTGCGTAGAAGCACGTAACCGATTTCTTCCCTTTTCCTCCCCTGCACTCAAAAATAAAGTATTTTTTCGTAGTTTGCCTGTCCCTACTTTGCTTAGGCCTGGACACCTAAGGCTATTGGGTCTGACAAGCATGGACGAGGCAAGCGCAGTAAGCAAAAGGGACATCGAGGCAGATATGTACTTAAATTCAGCCACTAAAAATGAGATGACACATTAGTTGTCTCCCATGGAGTGCCCGGGTGGAGTTGAGAGAAAGGTTGTTCTTTTCAATGTGAATATTCGCTGGCAGACCTCATAGTGATAGAAAATAAATTCCTGGAAAAGCAGCTCGTAGGTGGACGATCAGAAGTTTTGTCAGCGCGCTGCGTCATGACATTGCTCCCGATCGCCATGTTATATTAAAATTTGCTTCTCTTCTCACCTTCCCCCTCGCCGTCGCTTTAATACAGTTTGACGGAACAGGAATTAGAAGAGTAAATAGTGCATCAGATTTTTGCGTTCTTGTTTCTTGGGAAAATGTTTTACTTAACTGTAATCTCATACTAGCTGCAAGCACTCGGATGTGTTGAGGCAAATCTACGTTTTTCTGTAGCTCATGGGCTGCTATTTGAGGCAACATTTCGTCCTTGTTGAGACTTTTCTTTTTTTATTAAAATGTTGTTTCCGTATTTATCATTTTTTGATTCTCCTTCCAAGCCCCGCGATCTAATCCTCAGCCTGTCCACGTGCTGGGTGGAAGGTTCCCCCCTCCCCCCCCCAGTACTTTCTCAGTTCTCGCCTGAGTTGTTTTTGTTTAGATGCTTGCCTTGTTTCTTAGCAACTACATTTTGCCACTTGGCATGGGAATGGATTTTCTTTCACCACTTACATTTTCATTGCTCTCGATCAGACAGCTTACTGTATTTGTTCACCAGCTCTTCAGTGGCATAGCACATGACTAAGTTGGTGGGGTTTTTATTCGATATATGTAACCTCTCCATAGGTACTTACTTGCCCACCATGCAGGGGGGGAAAAAACTCTCTGCTGGATGCCAGGCAAAGGTCGAGGGTGTTTCATTCCATGGAAACAGGCATGCTCAGCAGGGCGCGGACAAGAGCGCTTAAGGGAACAGGACACTCATGGACTTGAAATCCTGCCCCTCAATGAGTCTAAAGCCAGGCGTATTAGTGCACCACCTTTCAAATTTTCACCATATCGTTAATGGCGTTTTCTTTCGTTCACATGTAAGATTTGGGTCCCACTAGATGATTTACTGTATTTTTCATAATTATTCAGTATTTTTTATAATTAAATATTCCGCATTAATGGTATTCAAACCTATTCCTCATTTATATTTTAATACTTGTTTTATTAGAAATGAATTGTATAATTTGTCTCATATGGCACTTATTACTGAAATATATTTTTGTATTTGTTTGCGCAATCCGCTTATTCAAGCGTTTCTTAATAAGTAATTCTCGTTTATTGCCCGTAGTCTAGATAAACTGCTTATTTGAAAGGTTCAGGGTTCCATTTTCTTGTCACTAATGTGTGCCTTTGACAGCTAAGATAATAGGATTTCATTTGAAATGACTCTTTGGAGGCTTGGACTTTCCTGAGTTGCAGCTAATGGAAGTTTTGATTTCTGCAAAATTTCCAATACTGCAAGACACGCAATGTCTGTCTTTTTTGTTGTGTTTTTTTGTTGTGTGTGTTTTTTTTTTTTTTTTTTTTTTTTTTTTTTTTTTAGTCCATGCTCGTCATCTTTTATTGACCCTTGTCCTAACCGCCAAAAACTTTTTAGTAATATGCCTTGAAAGGTCTGCAAGTAATGGTTTCTTAGTGTTGGTTGTCACGGATATTAAATCGTCTTTGCTCCTTGTGTCAGAATCCTGCGCAGTCTTCATTTCCGTTTCCGATTCTCCTAAATTCAAACCTGTTCAAGACGGAAACCAGTCTCTTTTGCTAAAAGGAGCCACTGCATTGTTACCTCCGTAGGAAAGAGAGGGATGGAAGGTTAGTAATTCTCTATTTTTGTCCTAATGTAATGTAAAAAGGCAATTTTGTTTTGCTCTACAGGGGGTCTGCATTACTAAAGCACCACTCTTTTAGGATCAGATCGTTGCTGGGCATTAATTTAGTTACTCTTCTAGGAGGATTCTTGTTGCCTGTTGACTATCTCCAAGATACCTATCTGCATGTACCCATCCATGAGAGGTGGTGTTGCAGCTGTTAGACGTTACACAGCTAAGAAGTATAGTTGCACTCTTACCTGGTTGTTATTTTTTGGTACTGAACAAGAGATTCCATATGGACCACCGAGGTAACTGGCACACTTAGTTCTTTGCGGTTAAGCTTCTCTTCTAATCTTTGGAAAGGTACATTGTTTTTTCAAGCAGTCCGTATTAATTCCCTTTCACTGCTGAGTTTCTTTCAGTCCATTACTGTGCCACATGTCAAACACCATTGTCTTGCTTATTTGAGGATCTGTGTGTCAAAAGTATTTCTAGGTACAAGGGATGATGGCAACTTGCAAAGCAGTGATACCTCGGTCATAGCTGCTCCACTATATACCTCGAGATTTGTTGTCTTTGGACAACTAGCATCTACCCTTGATGAAACAATTCATTTAATAGGCACAGGCTCCGGGACGCGTGGCTGGATATTTGTCAATGGGAATGGATCTCATTCACTGCAGCCCCATGATAGCCACAGTGAATGTCTGTCTAAAGGGCTGAATAGCTAGGAAGAGATTTAAGCTGGCTCTGTAAATCTGGTTCAGAACATAAGTAGCTCATTCCTGAAATGGAAGTGTATAGTGTTTTTTTTTTTTTTTTTCTTCTTCTTTTCTCCCTGTTGTAGTCTTTCCTTGTGCACACAGACAACCAAGTGTGAGACCTAAATCATATTTTCCCTCCCCTTTTCTTTCCATGTATACTACTAAAAAAAAAAAAGCCTATAGGCTTCAGATCGATCCCTCACCCGTTTGCGTGCTTCACAAGAAGACAAAGGTGATTTTCCCACTTTACCAGTTAGTCTGATGGTTGATAGTTATACAGAGGAGACGTTTGTTTTGTAAACTAGATATTTCAGCTGAGAGGTTTAGAGGGATCACCATCTTGAGGTGGGATGGGCGAGGGGGGAAGAGATAGCTGTGTTTACGTTCTCTCTCTCTCTCTCTCTCTCGCTCTCTCTCTCTCGTTTTGTATTTTTATTTTTGAATTGGAACTTCTTTATCAAACGATATGGAATTATTTAATTACACCACATACCACTTTTTTGAATCAGTATGTAGACAAAAATATCAAATTTGCAAAAAAACAAAATATGGTGATTTGATGAGGAGCACTGTTTTCTGACGATGTGAAAAATCATCAGCAGGAAAACCTACACTGATTTCTGTCTGAAAAGGTGCCAAAGTATATTTATTTCTATCTGTCTGTCAGTCTAGCTGTCTAGCTATCTGTGCTTCACTTTTGAAATATTGGGGAAAATATAAAATAAAAACATAAATATCATTAAATAAACAAATACATAAAACCCCTTCCAAAAATACAAATACACAAATTATTCAACTTTATGTATAGCAACACTAGAAAGTCTGTGTGTCTAACAATCTATTCATAAATTTATATTTGGAACTTTATATAATAAGACTATTATTTTTATATGCATGTATACCTTTTTTATGTAGGTATGTATCTCTAGATATATTACTTTACTCCTACTATAGAAATAATAAAAAAGATCTTAAACTCTCTGCATTGCTCTACTTTTCTCCTTATCTCCTCCTATACCTCTCTCTCAATATGTCCAGCGCCTCCACTCTGACTCATTCCAAACATCATTGTACTACTGTGATCTCCCTAATGACCCTTTGTAGACTTTTCCCTCCTCTAGTCCTCTTTTGACTTATTCCAGATCTCATTTTACTACTATGATCTCCCAAATAGCACTTTCTATACCTTCCCTCCTCTAGCCCACCTTTATTCTATTAAATCCAACTAACCGACTCACATGTCTACTTACGTTTCTCTATGCTAATCCACCACTAATCCACTTTGGGGGCCAGGAGTAGCTTGATACTCTGTGGAAAAAAACTTTGACGCTTTATCAATTCCAATTATTACTTTCGGTCCTGGTTAGTTGTATTTTGTCAGCTGTAAAGAAATGTTCTGAACCTTGACTGGCTCTGATCAATCGGCGGATGTCTTTTTGGATATTGAACCTTTCCAGGGTTTCTTGCAAACTGAGTTGTTTAATTGGTTTATCTAAACCCACGCAAAGTGTGCCTTATGGTTACAAAGTCCATTCTGATTTTGCCGTTTCTTTGTCATGCATGGAGAGATTTAATTTAATTTTATGCTATTTATGGACGGGTGAAGAGTAGCTTAAGATGACAACATTTGTCTTTCAGAGCAGTGGAAAGAGCTCGGTGTTAGAAAGCCTTGTTGGCAGAGACTTGCTTCCCAGGGGCACTGGAATAGTAACCAGGAGACCTCTCGTCCTGCAGCTGGTGCATGTCTCCCCGGAGGATAGACGGAAACCGGTCACAGATGATAATGGTATGTATGAATACTTAATACTCCTGTCCCTCTTGAACGTTTACGTAGCGTCTTTCTGCTGTATGTGATGTATGTAAATTAAAGTATACTAAAAAAATGACCCATTTCCCTTCAGCCTTACTAGCGAAGCTTCCAAGTGTCCTTTTTGTCTTCTAGCTTATTGAATCCTATTTCTTTGAAAAATGCTCTTCTTGCTGTAACATGATTCAAAAGGGCTAAGAAGTTCTTTGTATTTCAGCCTCGCAACGCTACATCCTTTTCTAAAAGGACGAGGCACTGCTGAACACATGCTGCTTTATTTGATGCAAACTACGCTGTTGTTGCTACTGTTTACCCCACAGTACACAGAATAAAATTTAAAACTACTTTTTCTTTGTTAGCCCAGAATGTCTGGGCACTTTCAGTGTTTAACCATATATCTGTATTGTACAACATGATAGTCCATTACAGAAGCATTTAAAACATGCAAACTTCCATTAGCAGCCACTACAGGTGACGTCATTGGAGCAAATCAATTATTTGCAAACACTGTTAACGTGGCTGCTGGAGTCGAACATATCCTGCAAATGTAAGAAAATATCCCTGTGAAGTTTACTTCCTGATAGAATTTGTTCAGTCTACACAAGGAAGACAATGCTGTTTAACTACAGTTCTGAAGTGTTCTAGAGTTATTGCAGTTTGTTTTTGGTAATACATGCGGGTTCCCACAGTCCCACTATGCAGATTAACAACCTAAGCAAGCATTAAAATACCGACTTGTGCTGACATTTGGGACAAACAATCATAAACATGTTTAAGGTTCAGCTTTAAAAATCCTACTTACTCATCCGTTCCCTGTGGTCTGTGTTCCTACACGTCTTTCCCTAAAAGTAAATCAATTTTATTATTTAGTGTTTTGTGTCACCTGATCCTAAGGAAGCAAGATAGGGCTTAGGAGCAGGTTACCCATTGTCCCTTCTTTAAAAATAAATACAAATCAAACTACTTCCAAGAAGAGGGCAATTGATGGGAAGAGTGCAGAAATATAGCTGCAAGAAGGATACTGACGAGAGAATATGATGAGAGATTATTGGTATTAACCCTCTCATAATGGTGGCTAGTCACAGTTGAGCTGATGCTCGACACATGGAAAACCAACTCTAATGTCCATTAACAAGTTTGAATTGTCTAATTAGAACCTGTGGCACTTAAGATCAGTCACTGCAGCATGTCTCCTACCAAGCAGCAGCTTGCTGGTTTATTCTGAAAACAGGAGATTTCCCATCTGGCCCATACTCTGAATATCTGGTATGGCAGGTAGAAAATAAATCCCATATACTTACCACATAGGACGGACCTTAGATTATGCTTCATACTTCATCTGCCTTGTGACTCCCAAATAATTATCTTAACTCAAATCCTAGGATTATTGGTTACAATTATATTTTCTGCAAATATTCCTGAAGTGATGTTAGAAAGGAAAATTATCCTCTCAGCGTAATGACAGCCTGGGATGCCCCGAAAGTGTAACTGAAAGCAAAAACTAAGACTATTGGGTTGAGTCCTGTTGTACCAGGTTGGCTATATTTGTCTCACTGAATGGTCTGAAAGAATCACGTGAATGGATCAAGCAACCTAAAATGTCTGAGAGAGTGGGTGTGCTTGAGCATAAGATTGCTAGGTCAGCATTTCATAAAAGTAGAGCTAATGTTTGATTGCAGCTACCAGTCAGTTATAGGTCAAAATAAAACACACATTTTTTTGTATGATGTCGTTTAAACCTTTTGATAGCTAGTTGATTTCTCTTTATTGCATTTATGTTCACTTTTTTGCAGTTTTTCTTCATTCATATTTTGTGAAATAATCGTCAGTTCAACATCCTGCAGTAGTGGTCATCTGCAACGCTCTTCACCATAACCGGTGGGGAATAAAATAAACATTTTGCACCAGCTGTTGCTACTGGAGGATCTTGGGCCAGTTACTTAATTCTTACTTATGGGTATGAAGGTTGCGGCACACTTCTTAATGCCTGTTAAGCAGTTTTGCACTTACCTTTTGAAAATAAACTTAGGTGATCTCGATTGTTTCACACACTCCTTCTGGGACGGTGTTTGTTGAGTTGTGATACAACAATCTAAACGCAAAAACAGTTCTGGTCAGTGCAGTATTTCACTTTGAGACATTTAAGTGCAGTATCTCCATTTTACTTCTACATTTGTGTTCGGTTTCAGTCTGCATTATCCTTTCAAAAGAATTCCTGTTATGTTCATCAACTAACGAATTTCATTTCCTCAACCTGTATTGAGGTGAAAGGTATTGATATTTAAGTGTAAAAGAAATTAGAAAAAAATTGACATTTAAGGATATTTACAGTTCAGTAGCTCCTTCTCCACACATGAAAAAGAAGCTTTGATCATTGCAATCGTACTCTTCTGAATTCAGCCCCTCAAAATTTGCAACAAATATTCCGTAATAATCAGTTACTGTTGACAAGACAGGTTCCTGCACCTGGCTTATTTAAATGTCCCCCAAAAACGCTTCCACACCCTACACAAATCTGACTAAGGAATTATATAGGAAGACATTACACTGAATGGAAAAAAATCCAGTGTTTGATACCAAATTAGTGTAAAACATTCACTTCAGATAAATAGTAGCATGTTATTAGGTTGACCAAAGCTGCTCAATATTCTAAATAAATGCATTGGACCAAAGACCGTACATCATAGGCGATTAAAACATTAATTCCACCATGTGACATTAGATTTTGTTCAGTACCTTGTGCTAGCCAAGCTTAATTGTAGGATTTCTTTATAGGTGCCCCCACCACCCAAGCCGTTGCCTTGGAACTCTTGGGAACGTAATTTAAAATGCATCACAACATTACCTGCCTCAGTGCAGTTTAAAGTTTCCTGTCTCACCTATAAACCCCTGAAGAGCACGCGAACAGTGGGATTAGAGCATTTCACAGTAGAGCCGTTATGCACTTGGAGGTACAAGATTTCAAAAAGCAAAGATTTTGCAATGTGTGTTTTCTGGGAATGTTGTCAGTGTTCGAAGCAGCTCTCAGAGTTAGCTGTCAGTAGTTACAACATTTGTATCTGAAATACCCAGAGTATGATTCTTTCAGCCAAATGCACAGTGGGCCATCTAACCTGCACTGAAGCCTTAAGATGTCTCAAATGAGCTATTCGCCTCGACTTTGAGCGCACGTAAGAAATGCCTCACTAATGTGCCCTCTTTACCATACGCTAGCATTAAAAGCTTACTTTCTAGGCAGCATTTTTAACAGTAAACTTATGTAAGTTCAACAAGTGTTGCTGCTTGGACACTTAAATATTCTAATTGATCTGGCTACCATAATTCATCTTAACTGTTCGGGACTACAGATGATTGCTTTTTCCAACTAAAGAGTTAAACCCTGGACTTGATATTCGTAAAATATTTCAGTGATCATTTTCACTGCAGATTTGGTTGAGCCAACACGGAATTCTATTTGACATTAATCTCCCACACCTCTAGGTATGGAAAATACTGCAGAGTTACCGTATTCTTTTGTGTGGCAGTATCCAGTTACATACCTAATTTCTGACTCTGGTTTAAAACCTCACTAATGGGTACTGCAGAATCTTCTTAACACTGACCCCCATAAATAAATGTGGGGGAGCAAATTTTAATGTGAGCTTTGTTCGCAGTAGATTTTAAAAGCTTGAAACAAAGAAGTGGGCAATCTAAAGCTAAAGAAGTTAAAAAGGTAAAGGATCACAACTGGAAAGAGGACTGTAAATGTGAACACTTGACAGTAAGAACCGGTGAGTGGGAATTTTGGCAATCTAAGATTAGTACTCTTCAAACCCCTCTCCCCACCAACATAACTTTGAAAAGAACTGTTGAAAGGACACACTACTATGGAAGTCACATGGTGCTAGTGCTGTCAGTGCACTTAGTGATCTCAGCAGGTAGAGAATTCCTTTAAATGGTCCCAGCAGAGAGGGAAAGTAACTTTCCCATGTAGAGGACTTGAATTTCGGAACCCTCAGGAGAGCTTTCTCTTTGCTGCGTAAGTCCCAGCTTGGTAGCTAGTGGTTGTTCATATCTGAAAAATAGACTTGGGCTTGTTGTGTTAGGAATTCAAAAGTAATAACTTCTAAGTTATGATCCCTGATTCACAGGTAGTCAAATGCATTTTATCGACAACTCCTACACATTTGTTTTTGCTTTGAAGTTTTGCTGTCAAAGACTTGGGTAAGCTCCAGTGGACTGCATTGCAGTAGTTCAGTCACAAATTAATTTCTGTACCCACTACAATGCCTTATTTTTCTGTAAGAGGAAAGGGAATATAGGTTTTGAAACGTGGAGCTGGAAGATCCAGGTCTTAGCTTCTGCGTTACCTTTACAACTAAGTGATGCCTCCGCATGACATGCCCAAAGAGAACAATGTTTGGGATGTGGCCCTGAGCGATTGACAGTGGCTCAGATTAATTCAAGCAATCCATCCATAAACTTGTTGTTTTTGCATTTTCCGCATGTCATGCAGCACCCAGGCCCATATGTACTGATGCATTCCCCATGAACACAAAATGTTGGAAAAAAACAATGATACGTCAGGTCCCGTATTTTTACCTTTGTCTGCTAGATGCATGTATAAACGAAGGATTTTAGGTTGTTTCAAAGCAAGCAGAGAGGGCCTACTTTGGTGCCAAAAAGAAATTTAAGAACGGCAAGGATTCAATAATCAATAGTACCTGTTTGCTACTAAGAAGCGACCTTACTGCCACATTAAATGTATTGCACAACTGATGCAAAGGGCCAGTACTCTCCTTTTCAGATTAAAATGTGTCAATGTGCAGCTAATTATTACATGACGATAGCTGCCCATACTGGTGGAGACTTCTACTTGCAGATTCCTCACCTGTGCAGCAACTTCAGCATTGATTCATACATTCACTGAGCATTACTGCTTGGACTGAGAAGTACGAAGGAATGACCATTTGGCTTGCTTAGAACTCCAGGAGTTTGTGGTGATGATTCGTCAGTCTTACCATATGTGATGCATTTTACCATGGTATCTGTCCAAAAGGAGAGTAATTTGAAGGTAGCAATATCTATTTGATGAACAAATTGCAATATTCAATAAGTCTTTCGCATTGCAGGATCTTCATTGATAGTCATAAATGTTTGAATATTCTCCATTGCATTATGTGGACCCCGGAACACCTTTTCTTGCAGGGTTATCTTCCATGGAAACAGCAGTAAATAATGTTTTTGTCCATTAATGCAACAATGGAAACACATATTGTAAGTCTTTCAGAGGCATAATTTTTTTCGGAATGTGCATACAAACTTATTGTCTAGGTTAAATATGTCTGCATTGCAGCTTTAACAATATGTACATAAGGATGAAAATGCAGCCAAATAGGCTTACGTCGCAGTAGAGAAGGAGCCTGTTTCTTTAAGAATCTGGAATGCACCCTTTTCCCACTAGCATTAAATGATCAATTGCCTCCCAGAGCCATTTTTGTCCTGCTCATGAGAGAAGGATCTCAGAATACCCCAGGATTTCAATCCTCCAAAATCGTATTTTTTTTCGGTCTGAAAAATACTTGTTATTGTTCCACTGAACATCTGTATCATCTACCTTGTAGTGCACCATTGTAGAGATCATTCTGACAAGATGGTTTAGTCCTAATGCCCTCCCTCTTCTCTGTATCCCTCATGTGAGAGGAGTTAGGCAGTCAGTGATGCTAACAATTTTGTGTATTCTGCCTCCCCTCACCGCACTCTGCCATTGGTTTGAAAATGTCACATTCCTTGACAAAGACAACTTAAAAAGACGAAGAGGGCCTCAAGTGGTGAGGCATGCTTTAAGAGATGAAAGCAGAAAACTAATGTGAAACCAATGGGTGATCCAGGAATGCTATAGATTTCTGAAAAGTAAGCAACGCTCCGAACTCAGCAAGGGGTTATTTGTAGATCTATCAAGGTTTTCAGAAAGAAACTAACTGTTGAAATAAATAATTGTTTAAAATGAATAGGAAAAACAGCCATTTGGGACAATGTTTTAATCTGTAAGATTTTGTCACGATGGCTGATTTACAATAGCAATTTACCATTACGTTTGCTAGAACCTTTTGGTTGTGTGGGATATATAGGGTTTGTAGGCTGTCCAAGAACCCGAGTTACCCAGAGTCACCAACTGAGTTGCACTGTACAATGGTTTTTCATTCTGTACAGAGTATAGACCAATTCTTACAACTGTGCAAAGTGAAAAATAGGTATCAAGGTAGCCTATGTATTTCTGAAATGGGCACAAGATAGAGTTTTCGGTGCAGTAGTTATTTGTACACCGCTAAATTTGTGGGTACCCTTACAAGCATATGAGGGTGTTTTTCAAAAAGTCTTCTTTCTTACACATTGGCTTCCATTTGGAAAGCACAAATACAGTGAAATTCAGTTGGTAATAACAGATATCCTACTATGCTATGATCCCACATGTCTTCTAAGAAAAAAAAAAAGATAAAAAGTACCTTAGTTGTGTGGGTAGGTCTAGTGCATGCGACAGAAAACTGTCAAAAGCACAATATGGTTATAGGGTTTTTTCCATCAAAACTGACTCCTTTTTTGCAAATTGAGTAGCTGTGAACTTTGGGCCTTAACCCAGTGGGCACCTGGGGAAACCTAGCAAAAGCCATAGGTATGGGATGCTTTAGTTTGTGTGGAAGGAGAAAGACTGTTGAGGTTTTAGGGGTAAGGGTGGGGGCTTGCTGTTAGGCTGGGTTAGACCCACCCCATTATTGTATTAATATTGTGTATTGCTGTCATACAGTGGGCTTTTTGTCCCCCCTCGGGGTCAGATCGGGGTTAATTACCCCCATCTGGCCCCTAGGCACCCCCAGTGGCAGATCGAGGATAATTACCCCCATCTACTCCCCAGGGTGGCAGAAAGACTGTTGCCCCTTTCGAAATAAATACCCCCAGTCTGACCCCAAGGGGATGGGGCAAGGGCAGAAACACTGTTGACCCATTGAGTTGGGATGGGAGCATGGTCATGCCAATGTTGGGCAGCCCCCAACCCTATTTTATTTTTTAAAATATTTTCCTGCCATCTAGTGGGCTTTCTGCCACCCTCACTCCCAGGGAGGGGGTCAGATCGGGGTTAATTACTCCATCTGTTACCCAGGTGGGCAATAGAGGGGAGTTGGGCAGAAAAACGGTCTCACCACTTGTTTGAGGTGGGTGCATAGCCTTGACCATTCTAGGCAGCCCCCACCCTTATATTTAAAAAAAAACCTAGCTTCTAGTGGGCTTTCTAATGGTGGGCACCCCTCCTCCATGACATATTTTTTATTGTTAAAAAAAAAAAAGCCCTGGCGTCTGGTGGGCATTCTACCCTCTCCCTCTGTGGTGGGCAGATCAGTGGTAATTGCCCCCCATCTACCACCTGGGTGGGCAGAAAGACTTAAATCTAAAAACAAGGGGAAGCACAAGCACTTGTCCTAAGGGGCTCCTTCCCCTATCCCTGGTGTTTTAGTGGCTGGATCGTTGGTTGGGTATCGCTCTCCTGTGGCAATCCCCAATTGGGGATCCACTGGGCAGAGGTACGATTGGAAAGGGGAGATTCTCCCCTTTCCAAACGATACCTCTCCTGTTAGAATCAGTTCATGGAGGGCTGAGATATGCCCCCTAGCACTGATTCAGTGAAAGCCATTGTCTCGTTTTACTTTTACTGCAATGACGTCAGTGCCCTGTGTGCCCATCGTCCTTGCAGTAAAAAAAAAAAAAAAGTCACGGTGCAGCTGCTCGGGAAGCTCTTCCAGAGCAGCCTGATGTGCAAATCTCCAGAGGAGCCTTTAAGTACTTCCCCAGTGTCAGCCAGTGTTCGACCCCCGCACTGGGTAGGTAGTGCTGCATCAAATGGTTCAAGACCTGTCCTCTTTCTTGCCAAAAATAGTGGCTTATTTCCACCTCAACCAAACCATTACTCGTCCTAACATATTTTCCTTACCTTTCTCACCCAGCAGATAGGACACTAAACTTAGATGTTAAGATAGTGCTGTGATTTCCTTGGACAAAACTAAGAGCTTTATAGAAACAAAAGTTATTTGTTTAATCATGGACACATCACAAGCTTATTCTTCTGAAGAAGTTTATTTAATCCTACTCCGTAAGTGCTGTTCAACTAGCTCTGAAAATCTGTGGAATCTGCAAAATTTTAAGAATGTTCCAATTTTCTCCTGTAGCCTGGCTTCTGACCCCGAAAGCTCTCTGTATATTGCTGATGCTTGTCTGTTTGCAGGCATCAGTAGGCCAATATGTGTAAAAAACAGAACCACTGAATTGTGCCTGTCAGTCGGTTCCATGTCATTAACCCAAATGGCAGCCAGCAGTTGCTAACTCGGTGATGCCTCTAGTTCTGAGCCAGCCTTGTGTGCATTCCTTTGTTCTGTAATGTCTACATCTAGAACCACAATACTTATTCCTGTCTCAAACTCCTAGCAGTGCTTCCTACTTTGCAACGCCTGTCCTCATCTGCAATACTTAGTTGCTTCTAGGTGCTAATAAGCCATGTTTTGTTGCAGCGTTTTTGGTAGTGGTTTGCAGCTATTGTGCTCTATTGTGCATGTATGCAGTCAGGTAGTTAAACGTTCGATTTCAGCTAAATTGTTGGTGTTGAAGCTGCAGCTCCAATCCTCGTGAAATAAATAACTGAAAAAAATATATTTTTTTCAGTTTACAAAGATCCCTGAACTGTCACTTCGTCTTGATCTTCCTCAGTTGATTTGTGTCTGTTGGCTCTGCATTAGTTGTTGCTAATGAATAAAAACATTCCCACTTGCAACCTAAAGGTTAACAAAAATGTAATGTGGAAGCGTACTATCTTAAAGGGACGCTTGTTTTTAATAAACTGGATTTATTAAATGCAGCCATCATTGCCTGTTGTTTAAGGGGACCTTATTTGCTAGTGGAGTGCTTTTATCTTGGTGTCTTGAAGTACAGTAAGAAAGGCAATTTTTTATTATCGGTTTATCAGGAGCAAACTGAACTTTAGAATATTAGGTCCTGAGGCTGCAATTTAGCTGTGCTTGGAAGAATTATTTAATCGGTGCATTGAGCACTGTGCTTTTCAGATATGGAACTGTGCCTCTGGCGAATGAAGATTTGGTTGTGGCCATACGACTGCATGCAAACCTTCATATTTCTATTTCTCTTGTGTTTGAATCACTAAAATCCTTTTTGAATAATCCAAGTCCGACGTTCTTTTGCCGTAATGCATTATATAATTGTATTTTTTATTAGTTTGTGAGTTGAAGAATAATTTACAGAAAGGAACTACTCACCTAGGCGGTCTCACAGAAAATGTTTGTATCCCAAGTGTGTGTGTAACTCATAAACCGGTTTCATATGAAAAATGTTTGTACCTGCTCGTAGATGCTGCCATTTGAGAAAGCTGAATACTCTCCGTTCGCGCTCCATAAATACATATTTTTGCTCGTGATTTTTTTTTCAAAACCAGATGTTACCGTTTAGTCAAAACAAGTCTTTTTTTTATTTTTTTAACCAGAGGTTTTCAAACTGTGAGTGAGGCCCCTTAAGTTTGTGTTAATTGATTTTAGGGAAGTGTGGTAGGCTTCGTGCTGAAGGAAACTGATTTTGGTGAAAGAAAATATCTTGTGAGAGTCACTCTGTCGGGCAATTTGTAACTCTTGTTATTGGTGTCCTGGAAGGAAGTAGGTGTCGAAGGGGAACATCCAAATAAACGTGTCTCTACTCTACCTCCCTCTTTCTTTTTTGACAAGTGATTTCACTGTGACAATTTTAGGATGACATGTCTGCCAAAGCATGTTAAGAATCATGCACATTTAATGCCTGATGGACACGCTTCTCGGTTCATATAATCACACCTGTAACAACCCACCACCAATCCCCACCCGCTGACACAATAACACATCTTTTACCCAGAGGGAGAAAACCGCATTTTGCAGTTCTGGTCTATTGCAGTCTTCATATTGAGAGGGATTGTGATTGCAGTAATGTCCGGTATGGGCTAGGTGCCCTTCCATAGACACCTCCAAGTCTGCAAATCCCATTGGATTTGGCCACCTGATCACATCCGTGATTCCTCTTGCCCTATATTCGCTTTCCCTTCAGGTTCCATAAGCTTGTTCAGCAGGACTCTTCCTCCCCCCCCCCTTCCCCCCCCCCCCCCCCCCCCGAAAACAGATGTAAATTATCATCCACCTCACTCAATCTGTGTATTGTCAACCGGCTCTTGCCTTGCACCATACCTAGAGAGGCAAATCTTTCTCTAATTTTCTTATTTTGGGCGCAGTATTATCCCCAGAATGTAAAGATAGACTGTGCTTTCGGTGGCAGTGTTAGTTGTGCTGGTCCAGATCATCACCACCTCCCTCCAG
The DNA here is from genome assembly GCF_031143425.1 of Pleurodeles waltl. NCBI lineage: Eukaryota > Metazoa > Chordata > Amphibia > Caudata > Salamandridae > Pleurodeles > Pleurodeles waltl. The sequence continues at coordinate 241,889,720 of NC_090442.1, forward strand.
AATTCCCACACAGGGGTACATGCCAGGTCCTGCCTAAGAATGTGGCTCTAGGGGCACCTCATCTGGCACATGCCGATGACCTTGGCGGGTATATTGTGTGTATCCGCTCCTGTGCGAAATACGTGGATGGGTAAAATGAAAGTGGACCAGCTTAAAATGAGCAATGCTCACTATATCCCGCACCAAATCGCACATTCATTCCCAGTCCCTGTCTCTCAGTGATCCCTCCAGGACCTCCTTCCAGCATCCTTTGACTGTCGATGGGAATTTTGACCTATCTTTTTTAAGGTCCTTATAAAGGCGTGATATCAGATGTCTTTTGTAGGTAATACCCAATATAGCTTCTAGAGTGGTGCTTGACTGCACCTATCCTTGAAGCACAGCCACACCTCCCTGGTCGTTCTGGCCAGCTTACCAGATTGAAGAAATTGGCCACCTCCTTTTACCACATGTCTCTCTAGTCTCCATGAAAGTGATGAAGGTTTCCCCCAGGTACAGGTCACCCAGCTTGATGCACCCCTCTTTCTCCCACCTCTGCTGTGACATGCTCTGGTTTATTTAACAAAGGGTTGCAACAATTTTAAGGGCAAATCCCCAGAGTGCAGGTCCCGCTTCAAGGCCTGCTTAAAAGCGATCTCCCTTGCATTAGTCACTCTCCTTACTCTGTACAGAGTCCCCCTGTGTTGTGCCACCACATTCATTAGACACACTGGCAGTGATGTGTGTTCCCTCAGTAGTCTTGTCTCCCAGGTTTCTGCATATCCACACCATGTTGTAGCATGCTGGATTTGGGTGGGTAAATAATAGAGCTCCATGTCAGGTCAGCCGAAACAACCTTCCTCTCTATCCCTTTTTAGTACTGCGATCTGCACTCTGCTCCTTTTTACCTGTCCATAAAAGGGAGGCCAGTAATCCATTTCGGTAAGGTAGCTCCGTGATCAGGCCTAGAGAAATCTGCAATGTACAAAGTATTGTGGAAGAAACGTCATGATCACCACCACAACCCTTTCTACCACAGATAATGATAGGGTATTCCAGAAATTGACTGAGTTGTGCAGTCATTCCACAACCCTTCCTATGGTGCATTCATGTTGCTTTTGTTCTGTGTGCACGACTGTAATCCACATGTACCAAAAGCTATCTGCCTTCCATCTCAGTTCAAGGGCAAATTGCTCTTCTAGTGCACGATGAGCCATCGAGGCCAGAGGGAACACTAGGGATTTCTGTGTTGATCTGTAGGCCAGACCTGCTCCTGAACCGCTATATTTCAGTTAGTAAGTGAGGAGCTGCTGTCTCGGGGGCCCGTGGGTACACTAGGTAGTCACCTGCATACATTGACACCATGTGATTTGTTGTCCCCAGCTGGATTCCTCAGGGCCCCAACATGTCCCGCAGGTGAGCCACCAGCGTCTCGCTTACTAGCATAAATAACAATGGACACCTCTACCATTTGCCCCTTTCCACAGCCCAGCTGCTAAAGATTACACCCCTAGATTGCACTCTGGACGTCAGGTGTGTACAGCAGGCCCACCCAGGTCTGGAACCGTGGGCCAATGCCCATCTTTTCCAGCACTGCCTTCATAAGTGCCCAGTCCAAGCATTTAAAGCAACTAACACTCCTTCTGTAGCCAAGGCAACCAACAGTCCCTCTATATCCTTACTTGTAGTTTCATGCAGTACATGACACAGCCGACTCCTATATATGTGGGTGCCGCACTCCTGGATAAACCAGCACTGGTCCTCATGCACCAATGACTCCACCACTTGGCCCAGCCTATTGGTGAGGGTCTTGGCAAGAATTTTGGTCCCTTCATTTGGTGTCTACACTTATCATGGAAAGGGGTCTATAAGGCCCCAGGGCCTCCCGGTCTCGATCTGATTTGAGGATCATTATGAATATGGATTCGCTCATAGAAGTAGGCAATCTTCTGATTTGCCTGGCCTTGTTGTAGACCTTTAGCAGCCGCTCAACTACTCTACCACTGCGGCAGTGATGGCAGTGTCCGCCCTCTAAAAGTCTGCCAGGTACGCCTCCACTCTTTTTTCAGAATATTTGATCTGATAGTTCCCAAGCACTCCCCTCTTAAAACCACCTTCAGGGCCTCCTGTTCGTCCCTCTGTGCCCTGTTGGTTCCCAGTTATTTTCTATACAAGTGTCTGTAACCTACCCTATGCCTAAATGCAGGGTCACTGAGTGCTTCTTGAGCCAGTCGCCATGTGGGAATCCTAGCTTAGCATACTTCTCTTTTACATGAGAGGACGTGTGACGAGTGATTTCAGAGGAGTCTGACAAAGTATTGTGCCTCCCGGATATGTGTTAATCCAACATATAAATATACAGAGGGGATAAATATGTATTTATAAATATATCCTAAGTGAAAAAATCAATTGATCAATGGGAACAATTACTGTCTTTACCATTGAAATTATTTATTAGTTTTTTTATCTCTATTTGTCTTACTCTCATAAATGAAATAAAATGTTGACATTACAACACTATACATATGACTAGGTTTCAAATAATATGTACAAACAGTGCACAAATAGATATATAACACTTGAAATACAGTGGTCTAAAACAATGTTTTAAAAAAATGAATTGTTTGCACTGAAGTCTTTCAATATGTAAGCTACTAAACCTTTTCCCGGCAAGCAGTATTGTAATATGAGGTAATGATATTTAGTATCGTCTTTCTGAGGTTCTTTGTTCCTGATACTTATATTTGATACAGTCCCATTTTCATTGTCTCATTATTCCATAATTTCAAGAAATTTCCTCAAAAGTGTAGACGGCGCGTTTCGGCCTTTCAACTTCTGGCCTCCTCAGGACATCAAAAGCAGTGCCTTCATAACCGTTTTATAATATGTTACTACTGATCAAAATCATGTAACAATCATTACCGCCAGGACTACAAAAAGCCCTGTTCACCATTACATCTACATCTTAACCATATATCCAACCACAAAAGACATATATAATCATACAAACAGAATCACCCAAAGAACCATGACATGCCCATCATCATGCCCGTTTAATTTACATTTTACTTCAATAATGTGCTCTTAGTAGATACCCAACTTTAATAAGAACATGCGTATTTGACCCATAGCAAACAATTCCAAGTATTTATCAGCACACCTCATTTTTTTATACCAAACTGTTCTTATACTCTTCCTTATTCTATTGTTATAATTTAACCAATATAAAATACATGAGCTGACCTTATCCTTTAAGTGTGGAGTTCATTTTCGTAGGACTTTTACTGAAGGCAATCGCTGTTCCTTCAAAGTATTTTTCCGTTTCACTAGAAACATCAGTAAAATGTTTAACATTATTTTCACACATCTCAATTCATACTATACTTGTACAATCAGTAACACCTGGTATTCTACTTACAGATTGCGCTCAATATTCCTTTTTAAAAAAAGAGACTGAGTCACCCGCGTGTGAATATCTTCCTTTTAGCCGTTTTTTTTTCACTCAACCATACGAGTCACTTGTATTTGGCTACACGCGTGTGTTTCAAACAACGCTATCCGAGCTAATTCTAGCCGGCAACGAAGAGAAAGCAAGGAAAGACAAAGCACTTCTTTTCATATGACAGCCACATTTGTATTACCGTGGCGGCTATCTTGGCATATCGTTTCGCAAGACTGTACGCTTCAGCGCTCAGATCTTGTCACTTTACCTCTGTCCCCTATGTAAAAACTAGTAAAAGCAAGTTAAAATACTATTGATGATAATTATAAAGAGACCTTTGTAAACCAGAAGAAACCCAAGTAAATTGAATTGAAACGAGGGCGACCTATAGCACTTCTCTATAATTAATCCTTAATCAGTGCCCACCTCTTGTTAAATTTAGTCATTTTACCTCTCTCTCAGGTATAAATAGTAACAATGACTAAAATAATGGGACCTATGTAAACCAGGAGGATCTAATTAAGGAAAACTGGAATAAAGGCATCCCCTACCATTTCTTAGTTGTTAATTCTTAATTAATACTCACATCTCATTGAGGTCATTCAAGCCTCTTCTACCCGTGCCATGTTCTTCAGTTAATCTTGCCTCCATTCTAGCTAGAGTGGAGGTACAATCATTTACTGTTTGCGTTTTATCAGCCAAAACTTGGTGATGGATTATTTTGAAAATAAGTGGATATATGATAGAGAGCCAAAAGGAAAAGCTACAGTGTCTAAAATTCTTCATCTTGTTCCTTTTAAAAAGGACAGATAGCTAAGGCACATGCATTCAAATTCATGAATAAGTTGAAAATTTAGCAGAAAAAATCCTTCACAAACCTTATTGTAATGCAAAACAAGGATGAAGGAGTGCAGGGCAGTGCGATCCATAGTCAGCCATTATAAATAAAGAAAAAGGAGACTGTGTCTTTAAGAACAGTTGGACCTCAAGTATCCCATCATGCCTAGAGAGACGCAGATACCTTAGTTCTTTTTTCCTGATCCTGCTGATGTCCCGCTCAACATCAACACCTAGACGTCGGAGAGAGAGATCAACGAAGAAGTATTTCTCGACAACGAGGAGGCAGAAATCTACAAAACGAAGAAGGATCTATTCCTCATGAGTTTCGCAGCATTTCAAAGATGTTTGTCCTTCGCTGGTGCTCCTCCCTTCCTCGCATTCTCCGCCTCCCACCACCTCTCCTCCGCCGACTGTGACGCCTCCACCTCAGGGTATGACAGTTTCTCTGGTTCTCCCGGGACCTGTACCACCACTGCCTTTGATGCCGTAAGTGCCTAGCACCGCTCCAGTTCCCAGACCACGCTCAGGATCGTGCCACCATTCCTGTCATAGCCATCATTCATCTGGCCATTCATCAATAAGGTCAAGACACTCCCATCACAGATCACGACAAAGATAAGATCGCGTTCCTACTAACGCTACCACAGAGACTTCATCATCCACCAGAGACTATTCACCCACACTATTGGACTTGTCTCAACCTTGTTCCTCACCGGTGGACTATATCAACACCTTTCAAGAAGTTCTAGTTCGAAGAGCAGCCAAACTAAACATTCCTATGGCTGTTTCAACTCCATCCACTTCGTTCATATTGGAGACACTCCATCAGCGCACAGCCTCCAGACCTTTGCTACCGCTAGTGCTGGGTTTTCTGGAACCCACCATGGAAGTCTTCCTTAGGCCGGCTATGGCTAAGTTTGTACGATCCAGGCTACTAAAAAAAGTATCATTCTCCAGAACAAGACCCTTGTTTCTATGTTCCGATCCTACACCTGATTCGGTTGTGATCCTGGCTGCCCTCAAATCTCACGCCACATCTCCGTCTGCTACCTCTCCTCCTGACAAAGAGGGTAGAAAGGTGGATTTGACAGGCTGCAAAGTCTATAGTTCAGTGGCAATATCCATGAAGGTCGGCAAGCACAGTGGCCCTCTTGGGCAGATACAATAGGGCCCTGTGGGACTCTCTACTCCATTTTGCAGCCCACCTCCTGAGGGATCAGAAGGAGGATTGGAGCTTGTCTAAGAAGGTGCCATGGTCTCTAACCAGATCATTAGTGCAGTGACGGACTTTTCTTTGCTCGCAGCACTTGCATACTGTCGTGGGGCAACCTTATAGAGTTATGCCTGGCTGCTTCTAACGTCGCTGAAATTGGACATTAGGCAACGCATTCAGAACTTGCCGTTTTCAGGATCCATTCTGTTCGGCTCTCATGCCAACAATGAAATGTCGAGGAAGAAGGCTGAGGTAAACAAATTGAAGGCGGTAGGCCTTGAAAAATCCAAAGAGCAAGGAAGATCCTTCCGACCTTTCCAGCGTCACTTTACTTCAGAGGGTTCAAACCCCTCAGTGGCTGCCTGGAAGATCTCCGCAGCAATTCCAAAGATCATACCAGCCTCAGCAGAAACAACAAAGAGGACGGTTGGCACACTAGCCCAATCAGGGTACTCAACAACCTACACCCTGAAAACTTTCTTCCCCCGCTTCCATTAACCACTGCAGTGGGGGAAAGTGTCAACAATTACCTGGCAGAGGCAGTGAATTACAACAGACGCTTGGGTCTTCAACATTGTGCAGAATGGGTATTGTTTCAGGTTTTCCACCCCACCAATGAGTATTCCGCCAAGGTCAACCACTTCTCATCTCAACCTTCTAAAGGCAGAAGTCACCATCCTGTTGAAAAAGAAAGCGGTAGATCATGTTCCCTACAACCAGCGGGGAAAAGGCATTTACTCTAGGTACTTCCTTGTCCCATAAAAGGACAAAAGAGTTCAGACCAAAATGCTTCCGAAAGGAAAATTTCAGGATGCTGGCTTTACACCTAATATATCCCCAGATTCACCAGGGGGACTGGCTTTGCTCACCTACACAATGCCTACTTTCATATCCCCATCACAAAAATGCATTAGAAGTTCCTGTGATTTGTTGTGGGACAACAACACTTCCAATACACGGTCCTACCATTTGGTCTCCAGCCAGCACACAGAACTTTCTCCAAGTGCATAGCTGAGGTGGCACCACTTATTCGGAGGCACAGAACCTTTGTCTACCCATATCTGAATGACTGGCTAATCAAGGCATCCACCTTCCAGCAGCCCAGCTGCACTTCAAATTGACATGCAATCTCCTTTATCGGCTAGGGCTTCATGTCATCTTTCATGACAAGTCCACGACAACACCAGTCCAGAAATTGCACTACTTAGGAGCTACCATAGATCTGCAGTAGGGACACTTATCTGTTCTCCAGAAGTGTAGTGCGCTCAAAACTATGCATCGCCCAACAGTGCCCACAATCTCCTCACTTCTAGGCTCCATGGCCTCCTGCATCTTTCTGACTCCCAATGCTCGCCTCCACATTCGGTCTCTCTAGGAGTGCCTGGAGGACCAATGGAATCAACTATTGGGAAACTGGAAAGACTGGATCATTCTATCCACCCACGCGATCAGATCCCTCAGTTGGTGGGGCTCTCCAACCAATCTCCTACAAGGGATGCCATTTCATCCACAGGCTCCATCGCAGACCATCGTGACGGATACCTCTTTCCTCGGATGGGAGCTCATATAGATCACCTACAAATACAAGGCCTCTGGTCTCCAAAGGGAGATTTCATGGCACACCAGTTTCCTAGAGCTCAGTGCTGTGCGCCTCGCTCTCAAGGCGTTTCTCCCGTTGTTCAACACCTACACCCTGCTTATCCAGACAGACAATACAACCACCATGTACTACCTGAACAAGCAGGGGGGAATCAAATCCAGAGTCTTGTCTCAAGAGTCCCAGGCGATATGGCACCAGCTCCTTGCCAGGATTTAGAAGATAGTAGCAGCTCACCTTCTAGGCGTTCAGAATGTCCAATTGGATGCCCTCAGCAGGGTTCTTGACAAGAACCACAACTGGGTACTGAACGAAGACTTAATTCAAGATATCTTCTGTTTGTGGGGCACACCTTCTATCTACCTCTTCTCCACAGCGGAAAACAGAAAAGGCTGTGGCTTTGCTGCATGGTTTTACCATCCTGAATTGTTGGAGAAAACCCTGTGGATAGACTGGTCCAACAAATTTCTGTATGCCTTTCTACCAATTCCCCTGATCCCAGTAGTCCTACTCAAACTCTCAACGACGTCAGCCAGAACGATCCTCATTGCACCAGAACAGCCGAGGCAGTGGTGGTTCCCTTACCTTCTTCACCAGTCATTCCGACCACATCTCAGGCTGCCATGCAGGCCAGACCTCCTAACAAAATTGGGGTGTATCATCCGTCCTCCAAATCTCTCCTCCTTGAGTTTTGGCAGCTAGCTCCTAAGCTAGTACAGTATAGGCACTTAAATAAATCTTCCACAGGATTGTCTGGGGATCATAAGAGGCAAAACGGGCATCCACCCAAGCTGCAAATGCCTTCAAATGGAAGAGATTCTGCATCTGGTGTTCCTCCAAAAAGATAGACCCTACATCTTGCCAGGAGGATGTCATTCTACCATATTTGTTATACCTGGCTAAATCTGGTCTGCAATTCTCTTCCATTAAAGCCCATCTGGCAGCTTTGACTGCATTCGGAAAAGGATCTTCCCAAATAAAGTTACAACTTTAAAAATTAACACATGATTTAATACGGTCAAGGGCATCCCAAGGGGAAAGTATACTGCCTATATTAATCTTGTGCCGCGAGAATTGCGTCATTCAAGAAATGTCCACATTAGTTCATAGTATTATACAGTAATCAACATTTACCCTCATGAGTATATGATCACAGTGAATGCTCTGTTTATTTGATAACTGTTTTCATTCAAGTACTGCCCCAGAATGCCTGTAATAATCATAACTCCATTTATGTAACTCAACCAAAATCATTGAATCATATATCAACTTGCTTGTAATTGCAGAGTTGAGCATGCTTTTAGTAATAGAAATTATTAAAACTGGACATACAATTCCTCTTCAATATTCAGCCCAATGAGGACCTTACTGTTCAAATTTAAAATGTGCTTAGGTTCCAACCTTCTCAGGCACTTATCTCTGTTGCCTCCTTTGATACTGTTCGATACTGAATCTATTACAAAATAACAGAGGTAGGCATCATTGCTTCATGACATTCATCAAAGTGGTGTTCCACCAGATAGCGCTGATCTTTGTTTCTGATGGTCCTTAGGTTTTGAAGAATCCTCTTATGTACCTGCAGAATAGTACTCCCCACATAGATTTTGGGGCAAGTGCATTGCAGTACATAAACCAAAAACTGAAAGGACCCATGGATATGGATAGAAAAAACTGGGTGTACTGCAAGTTGGGAGTGAGGTGCTTTGAAGGACCTTTTTTGCATTTCTGCAGACCTATTGCGTGCTAAATGAATGGGTGGCCTTGTCCTTTATATGATGAAGATAGTTGAATGTATCACTCCTGAAGTTACTTGGACAAATCTTTAGTTATTTCATTTTCTCCTGTGGCCATCTTTTTTTGGAAAGCTTTCTATTTTACCTCTTACTGCCATTGAGTAGTCTTTTTTTTTTTTTTTTTTTCTTTCTGATTTGTCATGAATGAGTAATTGATAATCCACAAGGGCATGTATGCCAGAGGCTTCCGGAAGTGAACAGTTTAAGTAAAGAACAGGCTGAGTATGCCAAACATATATTGCCGCATGCTGTGCTTCAGTTATTGTAACTTACTAGAAATTGAGGGCCTTCAGGTTTTGGTTCTATTGTTTAAGGAATGAATGAGCACCTACCAGCAAGAGGTAATAGCATCTGATGGAGAGGAATGTGGAAAGATACTAGAGATGAATAGCCAGTGCTTAATTTGTAAATTAATGAGTGTTGGAGACAAGAAGCCCACTGCCGGTGCAATAAAATGTCAGTTTGCTGAATACCAAAGCAATGTAGTCTTCAATTCACCTTCCGGCCTCTTCGTCCACCATCAGCCCCCCTTCCCTTTTATGTCACTCTTGCAGTTCCAGCTTTCCCCTTTGTGACTCACTTCCCTTCTTTCTTTTCCTCAGTCTTTCCGCTTTGTGTGTGTGTTTTTTTTTTTTTTTTTGCTCTTGCTATTGGTAAATATCTGATGTGGAAAAATAACTTCTTGGCCCCAAAAATAAGTGCGGGCGACAACCACTGGTTCAAATTAAACACTGCGATCAGCCCTCCATCATGAACGGTTGATGTAATCTAGTGGAAATTCATGGGCACACACTAAAGCGAGATTTGTCAAGTATCTGAGGGTGAACGATCAAGGAGTTTTGGGTTAAAAACTAAAGCACCTCCAACGTAGAGCTCAAGGTAGATGTAAGGAGGGATTCCTTGTAAGTGAAACTGCTCCATAAACCTGTGGCCTTTTTTCTTCTTTAAGTATACAACTGTATTCTCAGTTATTGAGCTGTAGATACACCAGGGGTGGCTCCTTCGCAATGGCGGAGGAGCGTCGTCCCACTGGTTAAGAGCCAGCAGCAGAAAAATAAAACAATACTTGAATATTGTTTTATTTCTCTGCTGCTGGCTCAGCCAGCAGAGAGGGGCGGGGCTGGGCCACGGGAGTTGGGAAGGGGGACGAGGAATTGAAGTGCACGTGTGTGTTTGGACGGCCTAAGACTGCACAGGCCCCAGGGTTGTGTTTGAGCTGTAGTGCGAGCCACTCAAACCAATCATGGCGCTGCTTTCATGCTAGCTTGAGCATGAAAGCAGCGCCAGGATTGCTGGGGAGCCTGTTCTGGTGTACCCGCGATGGCTGAGACACCAGAACAGGAAAGGAGGACGAGCGAGGTGGCAGGCGAGAACGTCGTCGTAGTCGAAAGGAAAGTCTTTTTTTCTTTTTACATTTATTTACACCCCCTTCCCTATTGTCCTGCCCTCCCCTTGATATTTGCATCAGCCGCTACTGAGATACCACAGCCTTGAACTGCTGCAGCTGTTTTAGATTGAAGTATTGTTAGTTGTAGAACATACACTCCATGCCCTACCTCCTTGTATCTTGGAAGTCTAGTCTGTCCAGTGTCAGACCGGCGGGTCTGGACAGCATACCTTTTTAATGAGGCTCCAAACGGTGCCTGTTCCTGGCAGCATCGTTCATAGTAGTTCGTGCCCCTTTCTACGATGATCGGCCTTCCCTAGTGCTTGCATGTGTTTGTGGTTGTCTAATGGAGCCCCATCTGTCTGGGCAGGATCTTCGCCCGGAACTAATGTTTTGCTTCATTGCTCTTAGTAATTTAGTTTAGGGCGCTCTGTGGAGCACTGGGATTTATACATTATTTAATTAGCATTGGAACAGAACTCATTTTGTCACGGTTAATATTTATTTTCAAGGGAACAGCTTGCCAAAAAGCAGTATTTATTTTGCATCCTAAACAACGTGGTGTCTGTTTGTGAAATGGTGGCTGCAGATGCCACCTCTCAGAGGAGCGTACACAAAACACCACATATTTTATAGCCTGCATTCTGAATTTATCAGAATTGTATTTCTTTCACTTGACAGATAACTTTTCCTTGGTTTCTGCAGTTTTTTTTTCTTTTTTCATTTTTGCAGCGCACTCCTACTTTCATCGTAATGGTTAATAATTATGAAAATGGTACGATTTCTTAAAAATGTTTGGTTGGCAGATCATTCATTTCTAGGTTCCATTTGCTGCCCAAAGAACAATGCTTGAAAGTTGGTACATCAACTTTAACTAAGTTTGATAAGTTTGTACACTTCAACTGTTACAGTTCTGAAGAAAGTACTCTGCAGCATAACATTGTATAAAATTAAGCAGAAATATAAGAAAAGAAAATAATTTCAACAACTTTTTCATGAACGTTTTTCACGTAGTAAACCTGACTTTGTACTGAAGTGAAATATATCACAATAAATGACTTTGCCCACAAAAATAATTGTAATTCTGAAGAAAATGCTCTGGAGAACAATATCAATGTATACATTTAAGCAGCAGTGCAAGTAAGAAAATATGCATGAGTGTTTTTTCGTAGCTGTTCCCTCTCCAGTAGAGTCCATAAATGGCACTGTCCCTGCTTGGACAGGGTCAGGGAACTTCCTCCTTTGTGCCGAAGTGAAAGGACGGGTATCGTGAAGTCCTTGCTCCTTTTCGATGTTGTATTTTATGCTTTTCTTTTTTTTAATTAAGCGTTGACTCGCCCTGTTGTGCACAGTTAATTTGCAAGATTATAGAAACACCTTTTCCTGCCTTTGTAGCACCAGTCATATATGGGAGGGAAACCCGAACCAATATAATTACATTTTTGCTCATAGTTTTTAACGTTTCTTTTGTCTTTTAACTTGAAACTCAAGCATACAACAGTCTCACAACATCTAAATACAGATTTGCCCATGTGAAAAGGCCAACTAATCAATAGTATTTGTAGGGGTGAACTACTAGCAAATAACATCTTCAGTAGCATAATATGCCTTGGTGTTTATGTTCTTATTAAATTTTGATCTTACCAAATGTGAGCTAAAATGAGCCCCACATACAAACGTCTGTCTTAGTTATAAGCTGTTTTAATACACGTAATTGTTCCTTTATCATAATGGCTGCAGACAGCTTTGGCTCTCAATGACAATTTGTGTTTTCCAGCTGTCTCCATAGTGTACTTCTTCCCCCCCGCCCCCACTCAGTATTGTTATCTGTCTTTGTTCCACCCCGCCATGATGCATTTGTTCTAGTGTACTCCTGCCTCCTTATTGCTTTCTTGCCTGTGTGCTTCTCTTTCGAGTTCTACATTGCTCTCTTTTCCTTGTGCTTCCCCTGCACTCCATGTGGCTTGTTTGCTTTTCTCCACTCGTGCTTTTGGTGTTGATTTGCCCAACCTGTGCCCTTAGTGGTGTTTCCCACCACCGCACCCTCTGTGTTGCTTCCCCCCCCCACCGCACCCTCTGTGTTGCTTTCCCTCACCCATGGCATCAATTTTGCGCCCCTCCCTACTTGTGCCCTTAGTGTTGCTTCTCCATCTCCCGCACATCCAGTATTACTTCACCCCACCCTGCAGTCTTTCCCTTGAGGTCATGTGCTGCTTCAACATCCCATCCTCCTTCGTTGCTTCCACTCCCTTGTGTTATTCTCCCCACTCTAACTTGGGGGTCGGGGTGGGGTTTGTAGGGTTCCCCTCATTTCTTTACCAATCCAACTTAGATCAGTAAATTCAAAGGAAAAAAAAAAGTTCCAGTGCCATTTTCTAGGTGCACACACCTTCAAAATCACTTGGACAGCTACGTGATAGGCTTTTTCCCCCTTTTTTTTTTTTTTAAACCATGCTGCACAGTATGAGAGTGCAGTCATTCCTAACCTGTGGTTCCGAGATACCTGACTGTCCGCGAAGCCAACTCAGTGGGTCGTATCTGCTCAGAAAATTAAATAATATTAGCAAATGAACAAACTTAATAAACTGTATAAATTAAAAAGCAAAATGCAAACTTCAAAATTTTAAATCATTCTGTAAATGTGAGGTAAATTGAAATTAGAACAAATACGTTAGTACTTTCAAATTGATTTGTGGGAGCAGCTCAAGTACATCAAGAAAAATATAGTATGGACAATGAGTGGCCCTACTTGGATTTAGAAAAGCTTTTTTTTTTTTAAACATTTTTTGTGACTTAAATAAAAAAACAAAAAAAGTCGAGCATTTATTTAGTGTTGTTTCTACCCTCCCCTGTTGCTTCCCCCCTCACCCAACTTGCAAAAAAAAAAATGTAGGGTTTTTCCCATATTTTTACCCATCCAGCGTGGGTCAGTAAATACAAAGAAAAAAGTGCCTGTGTCATTTTCTAGGTGCACACACCTTCAAAATGACTCGAACTGCCGTGTGTGATAGGCTTTTTTTTCCCTTCTTTAAATAGCAGGAGTGATAAAGTACAGCTGTGATTCTTAAGCTGTGGTCCGAGATACTCAACGGTCCACGAAGCCAACTCAGGGGGTCGCATCTGCTTAGAAAATTAAATAATATTAGTAACTGAATAAACTTAATAAACTGTATAAATTAAGAAGCAAAATGCAAACTTAAATGTAAATCGTTCTGTAAATGTGAGGTAATTTGAAATTTAAATAAGTTAGTACCCTCAAACTGATTTGTGGGAGCAGTGCAAGTGTGTCAGGCAAAGTATAGTATGGACAATGCGTGGCCCTACTTGAATTGCGAAAAGCTCCAACCTTCCCGTTAGAAATTAGTTAGTTTTTTTTTTGTTTACATTTTTTGTGAGTTAAAGAAAATATTTAATAATGTGAGTATTTCATTAGTGGATACTTGTTTCAGTATTTTTTGTGTATTGTTTTGGGGTTCAGATCATTGAAAATGCTTAAGCTGCGGACCGACTTCCCCTGAAGACCTAGTGAGGGCAACCGGATTCCATTAATGGTTAAGTGGGATTGTACTGAAATCAAAAGGTTAAGAACCCCTGGTGTATAGCATCCCTGCAAATCATTATATCAAACATAACTACCTAGCAAGGGTTTCCCAGCGCTACCGGATTTAAGACAAGAAAGAGACCTGCTACACCAAGCTCTTTGTTTTCAGCAGCTTTTGAAACAGTGCAAAAGAGTTGCACTGACAAAGTTTGCAAAGCAAGGCGTTCCATAGTTTAGTCCCCAAAACCATTGACAAAGCCAATATGTCCCAAAGACAAGACCTTTTGGCTTTGCCAGTGGTGTCTTTATTTCACACTTTTCGCATTATCCCTGTTGCTATCTGAGATTTTAGCCTATACTACTGATTTAAAAAAAAAAAAAATTTGTAGATGCTATTTATTGAATTTGTCTAAAGAAAAACAGTAGATACATAAAGAAAAAGCTATCACCAACAATTTCACATAGTGGTATGGTCAGCACAGGTCGTGTCAAACAATAATGCAGGAGCATTACATCAAAGTTGAACTTCTTTAGTACTATGAATTAATTCGGCCATCATCTGTATCAGTATATTCTACATCTTCGGTTGAAGAGTGTGCTTGAGTACCCCCAAAGGGTCTACAGATGCCAGGAGTTCTGCCCATATGCCCAAATCCCTCTCTGCCTGTTCATCATGTCTACATTGCTTCAGTCGATCATCCTCAGCCACATCCATCGCCCTTCTCTCTGGAAGAGGCAATCAAACAGCCATAAGGGTAGAACTACAGTTGTGATAGTGGGATGTTTGCAAAGTGAAGATAAAATAAGAGTACCCATGGAGACCAGTGTAAGCAGGAGATGTGGACATTCTCTCATTCTTTCATCAAGCCATGCATCCATAGTTCAGTGAACCCACTTGTTTATCTTGCATTCATTAACTTGCTTATGCATCCTTGCACTCATTCATGCATTGATGTATTGCCACATTCATTCCCATATCCACAAACAGCCCAATCCAGGAAGAAGCACTGACTCACTCAAAATAGACCAGCCTATCGGGTTTGACAATGTTAGTTATTGATGTCCTACTGAAAATAAAAAAATACATAATTAATGAACAAGGGGTAAACAATAATAAGCATGTTGCTGGTACTTTTAAACCAACTGTAGTTCGCTTCTGACAGACTTGCCTCTTTCTGTGTTTGTCAGAAATCTCTTCTTGTGAATCCTTCCCGTTGCAGTGTCTGAATTACCATTGCATAAAGTGAAGAGAATAGTTTACCTCTCCATTCCATTCAAAATGTGAATGTTTGGCTGCAGAAAACTAGCTTTTCTGCGTGCAGGCTTAGTTGACTCGTGACTAAGTATGGCCAAAGCAACAATAGGAAAAGATTCTGTGATTTGCCGTAGCCCAAGAGACCAAACTCTTTATAGCGCTAGATCCCATTGTTTTCATTTGATTCAAGTTACCCCGGCGCCCCAGTGGAAAAAAGCCTGTATGCTAAGAGTATCTGCATTTCTAGGTAGGTAACTATTTCTATCATGCCATCTCTTTAAACTTAAACTATTTGTACACATACAACATGAGCACCTTATCTGCAAC
The DNA here is from genome assembly GCF_031143425.1 of Pleurodeles waltl. Taxonomy (NCBI): domain Eukaryota; kingdom Metazoa; phylum Chordata; class Amphibia; order Caudata; family Salamandridae; genus Pleurodeles; species Pleurodeles waltl. The sequence continues at coordinate 241,905,094 of NC_090442.1, forward strand.
TGTGTGATAGCCAATCTTCTAAAAAAGCAAGTGATGAATCCAACTCTGAATGATATAGAGTGAGTCAAATAGTCTAATTTTTTTCTCTGTACTCTTTTTCTTTGACTACAGACCCAGCCCTGTGGAAAAACTCAAGGCACCTTTCTAAAGGTTCAATTTTCCACTTGCCTTTTCTTCCTTCATGCTATGCAATTTCTGCATGTCTGTGAGCCTGTGCACCATACAGAAGCATTATTTTCCCTGCACATCTCTCCCTACCTTGGTTTCTTCAAATTACTTTGTCATCTACATTCTTTCTTGTAGCTTCTCTTGTTATATTTTGCTGCTTCACATTTAAGTAGAGCATCTCTTTCAGTCTTGCGATATTTAAATGTTTAATGGAACATTTCATCATTGTGTTGAATATTTATCAGTCACTAGTTCAGTAAGACCATTTGCACGTAGAAAATACCAAACCGTTATAGATCTAATCCATCTGAGAATACTTGCACAGCCAATTTCTAGCTATCTAAACGCAAGAGAAAATAGCCAAAGCAGGTAGATGGCTGTGGCTCAAAACTAGCAGTAGTCCTCATGCTGTATTCTCCTTAGCTAGAAGCTGGGCTCCCCACAGTGCCTCATCAGGTAGCCGGGGAGGCATGTTATTTTTTTCAGTTTGTAACAATTGATAGCAACTGAAAACAATGCGAGCCACAATTTTGTTACAACGTTTTACTGGTAACCAATCCTAGAGGCATTATTCCGTAATACTGAATTAAGACTATTTATTGGCCAAAATATTAAGGCCTAAATACTGAGGACCAAAATATTGTGAGGGTAAGTATATGTAGGTAAGCACTAATTTAACATACTTAACTTCTTAAAGATGTACCTTGATGATATGTAGTACCTACTGGTGATCTCGGACCTAGTTTCCGTAGGAAAATCGTTATATATTCCAACTCTGTCTTACCTATATGCACTTAACTGCAGAATGTTTTGGCCCAACCGTATTTCGGACCTTGATATTCTGTCGTACAGCTATTGTGAAAGTGCTCCCTGGATAGTTTGTGTATGCAGTAAGAGATGCACACATTTTAAACTAGTCTTTAACCTACAGCTTGGCCAGAAACTGCAATGTCTAAGTGTGTTTTTCATTTTTGTGCTATACTTTCACAGTTCTGCCAGACTTCTTTTATTCACTCTGCAGGTCTGTGCGCACTCCCTCCATTGCTCAGATTGTGTCATGTGTGACTCCTACCAAGTGCAGTACAGGATATACTGGAGTGTAGAGCCTCTCTGATGGTGTGCAGACAATGATCGAAGGTGATGGTTTTGTGGACCTGGATGAGGGCTGTGTAGAATGTGGCTGAGCTGGCATTTCTGACACCTTGTAGGCAGTTATTTCATTGACCAAGATTCACTTGAAACTTGCTCAGTACCATTGCTGTTGCTGGAACCCAAATTCTCATGAAGAGGAAGAATCAAATCCTTTTCTCAGAAAGTTGAAAGTCATGTATTACTTTATTATGGAGTTTTGCAGTGCACCATACAATGCCATTATCCACTTCAGAGTGCCTCGAATACACAATGGAGAAACAAGGAATGGCTGTCAGTATTTAGAATAGAGCTGGATGCAAGGGATGACCCCTGATTCGCCTATCCTCACTAAACACCTCCGTTTTCAATGTTCAGGCTAGCGTTGAGAGTTATTATTGTTCCATTGTCTGGAGTCTTTTACCCCAGTCATCTGACAACTTGCTTTTATGTTTGAATGGTCATCAAGAGATAAACTCAGACTAGGCTAATGGTTACGTTTTTGGTGTGAAGGAAATGGAGGACTAGATTTCGGAGGTAACCTGGTCCTTTTCCCCAGTAGGACTTGGGTAGGATGCAGTGAGTTTTTAATTTACTTGACCCAGTGGAAGCTGCTTGAGTGATTTTGGGGGATGGCTTAAAGTATTCAACTATGCTTAGGTTTGTGCACCTTCTGGCCATCATATTCCACACACTAAGGCTACTGTTTAATACATTGAGGTAATCTTAAGCAAACCATAATTTGTGCTCTCATTTGTGTGCATTAAATGATTGGATTAGAAGAGCTTGAGAACTTTCCACGGGTGAATGCCAACAGCCTTGACAGTTGCCTTGGATTCCATTCCGTAGGTTAGTTTGTTTTGTGTGTGGAGATTGGAGCAACCCCAATGTTGGGAAAGTCAAGAGACCTTCACCTTACAGACCGATTACTTCGACTTTAGCTCTTCTCAGTCAGAGGAAGAGCTTCCATTCGTCTTTTGCCTCACATAATCAAGACATTTGGGGACAAGCTCTCTTCTTCATGATCTCTAAGCAAATGTGTTTTTATGGATACTTCTATCTGCATATTTCTAACCCTTGAAAATCCAGGCACCAGAACAATCTCTCCAGAGCTGGTAGGGGGTGCTGACTCCAAATTGATGTCCGGATTGGTTCCACGATGAGTATATTGACGGTTAAATACCAAGGGTGAGATCATGGTCTAAGTCTTTCAAGTAGAAGGAGGCATTGCAAGAAAACGATCTCTGCTTCTGAGAAGTTCAAAATCTTAAGGTAGATCACTCTCCCAGCTTCATCTTCCGGAGAGCTGGAACTGGTGGAGATTTCCCTCCACTCAACTCTGACACCACTGTTTCCGCACTATCTCAGTCTCTACCTTCTCCACCTCCCCCATCACTATTAGTGCAGATTCTGATTTATCCAGAGTTTTTGACATAAGGATACAGCCTCCTTCATGCAGGCTGTGATGGATCTGTTCAGGAGAGTACCTTTTTCCTTCATGTGACCTTGAGGTTCTCCGGTCAGCACTAGTCCTGCGGTGCCCTTCTTTCTATACCATATGTCCCTTTAGTGACATACTGGTTCCGCTGGTGCAGTCTCTCTTCACCACCCCCCTGCACCCAGCGGAACCTCAGCTTTTGAGCTCTACACGGACGTTGGCATATGAACTAGTTTGATTGCCCAGCTTGGTGTTGTATACACACCAGCGTTGATTTGGCCCAGCGCTGTCTCATTCTCAGTCATCTGCACCTTATCCTCCACAAGCTGTCCAAGATTTTTGTCATCTGTAGAAGGTTTCTAGGAGAGTAGAGCCACAGCAAGATCTCTTGGCTTACAGTCTTCTTCTGGAAATTCTCATTCTTTTCACAGACCCAAAGCCTTTGGTTGAAGCTTCCAGCAGAAGCAGCATCAACCATTCTCATCTGTTCAGCAGTAACAACAAAACCACTTTTTAACACAGTATAGAGGTAGGGGAGAAGGAGGTGCTCAGCAGCTTCAGCCCTCTCCTTCGATATCGTTCTCTCCCTCACACCACCTGAGATGCAGCAGTAGTTTGGCTGTGAAGGAGCACGTTCTGCTGGTTTAGAGAAGTGCTAGACAAAGGAGGGTGTTTGAAGTGGATAAAGAGGAGCAGTTAGACAAATGCTCTGAGAAAGACATAATATACCATCAAATTTCAGCTTGAGAAAGAGGCCCAAAGGGACTTCTTGATGTGAATACAGGAGAAAGGAGACAGGGAAGAGTCCTTTCTTCTTTTAAAGTACGAGCTTGCAGAAAATGGCACTTCATGCTGTCCTCTTAATGGAGATATGGGACATGTCACAGAGGTCCCGGCCCCATTACATTCCCCCCGACAACAGTATGTGTGCTGGCACCCCATCATATGAGAAGCTAGTAGTTAAGGATGAAATCCCAGAAAAAAGATTGACACTACCAGAAGAGCTGTAAGAGTTGAAGCTGAAATATTCTAGTGTTTGTTCCAGCATCCCAACAAAAGTGTGAATGAGCTGCTCGTCGAAGATAATCCTTACACAATTCATTTCACAGAAAAAAAAAAATTATTTGTCAGAAGCATTTGGAGACGTCTTATTGAGTAGAAGTAGCAAATATACAACAAGCCATGTGCAGATTGAGCACACCAGCACCAGATCTTCTGCTGACCAGTCAAAGCAAGTGGAATTCTGTGTGTTAAGGAGACCCAGCTAATACAAATCTGTTAAACATCATGGCCAGTGCCAATGTCCTAGGAGCAGAGAACCTGCAGTAAACCAATACTTTCTACTCCTAACTAAAGTGACTATGGTAAGAGCAAGACAAACAGAAGAAGGAGGAAAAAAAGGCTGACATGACACACAGAAGGAAAGGTATAAATCGCACAGAAGGTGATGGGAGGAGTGCTTGCAATAAATCTAGCCACTGGCATTTGCTCACAGTAGCATTCTAATTCATTGTTCTTTTGCACACCATGCCACCTCAGTTTGGACTTGGTTGTATGCAAATCAGTCTTGACCCTGCTCCACTACTCCACTACTGCAATAGGCGCAAGGTCAAGACTGATTAGCATACAGCTGAGTCTAAACTAATGTTTCTGATGGATACAACTACCTGTGGATTCCTCACCTCATGAATACTCCCATGGCGCCAGCATTTGACGGAAATCTTCTTACTAGTCTCTGCACGTCGACGAGGACGTCACTCTAGCCCACGCGACGCCGTCTGACGTCATACAGGCAATAAGAAGTCCTCGCCGACGTGCCGATGACAGTTCCCTTTTTTCCGTGCATTCGAAACGGTTATCTTCGAGGGAGTTACTGTTACCTTCGTGGTTACAGTGTATTGTCTGCTGCGTAGTCTTCTCTGCGGTAACAATGTCTCAGAGGAAGTCGGGTTTCAAGCCCTGTCGAGAGTGTGGGGGCAAGATGTCAGTTACAGATCCTCACTCCGACTGTCTATGGTGTTTGAGCTCCGACCACGACGTCTCGACTTGCGATTCATGTCAACACATGAATCCGAAGGCCCTCAAAGAGCGCGAGGCCAAGTTATTCATGGCAAAGTCAAAGAAGAAGGAGAAACATCATAAGAAGTCTTCTTCGCCAAGGTCTCACCGGCGTCATCGAGACTCCCGGCGCCGTAGAGACTCACGACGTCACTCCAGCAAGGAGTCTCATTCGAGGTCACCTTCGGCTCGGCGTCGGAGGACTTGGGAGGTCAGCCCCACGGTCACGCCGCATCCATCGACGCCGTTGCCCTCTCCGGCGTCACCGACTTCACCTGGTCAGGCGTCAGTGATTGAGGTGGTGCAGCCTCTTGTGTTTTCTCCGGCGTCGCAGACGTCGAGGCCGGCGTCGGGGTCGCCTTCGATCCAGGCACCCCAGTATCCGGCTTTTCCCACTCCTGGAGCCGATAGTACCGCGTTTCTTAATGCGATGTATACCATCTTTCAGCAGATGGCTCCAGGAGCTGCTCCGGCTGGTCCTTCGGGGCCCTTGGCCTTTTCGTTGGGTGATCCTGCGCCTCTTCGGCCGGCACCCTTTATGCCCTTTCTCCCTTTTGGGAATGTGGGCTCGGCGCCGGTGCCGGCGTCGGTGGCCGCTCCGGTGGCTTCGGATGTTTCGGCCCCGGAGGTTGCCCCTCCGTCGAAGTCAGGATTTTGCCCTGTGACTCCGGTTGGTCCATCGGCTCCAAGACCTCGTCCTCCGGCTCCTGCCTCGGCGCCGAAGCTGCCTGTGGCGCCGGACGCGGCGTCAGATGCTTCTGGAGATCGGCGCCGTTCTTCGACGTCGGCGGAGGCCATGTCGACTCCGCGTATCGAGGAGAGACTTCATTCGAGGAGGCGTGCTCTCCGTCTTTTAGAAGAGCAAGAGTACCAGCGAGTCCTAGAGGAGGGAGAGATTGAGGACTCTGGAGACGGACTGCATGGTCTGGATACAGCCAGTGGGCTGGACACTTCCCCTGAGTGGGACCTTTCATCTCCAGGGGAATATACGGAGGAGGCTGCTTCCTTTCATGCTGTGGTGAGGAAGGCAGCGAGCTTTTTGGACCTGCCTTTGCCGGTGGCAGAGGCAAAGCAGAATTTGCTGACAGAGGTATTGCATCCGGCCTCTGCTGCAGCTGAGCCTCTCTTGCCATTTAATGAGGCTTTGCTGGATCCGGTGTTGGAGGTGTGGAAGAAGCCGGTGTCTTCCTCGGCCGTTCATAGGGCTGTGGCCAGGAGGTATCGAGCTGCACCATCTGACCCTGGCTTTCTCTCTAGACACCCTACGCCGGAGAGCTTGGTGGTGCAAGCCTCCTGTTCCTCAAAGTCAGCGCCTGGTTCCTTCCCGACGGTGCCTGGAGACAGAGACTCCAAGAAACTGGATGCGCAGTCCAAGAAAATATTTTCGTCATGCAGTTTGGCGTTGAAGGCCACCAACGCCACGTGCATTCTGGGGAGGTACATCCATGCGCTGATGGATGATATTTCGTCTTCATTCACGGAGCTTCCCCAGGGTCTTTTGGATGTGGTCTCGGACGCCCAGGCTGCCGCGACCCAGATTATCCAGTCTGGGCTGGACACGACCGACTCGGTGGCCAGGGCGATGGGCACGGCTGTGGTGGCAAGAAGACAGGCCTGGCTCCGAAACTCAGGGTTCTCTGCGGATGTGCAGTCGACCCTGCTGGACCTCCCGTTTGATGGGGACAGACTGTTTGGAGCCAAGGCAGATTCGGCCTTGGAACGATTTAAGGAGAGCAGAGCCACAGCCAAATCGTTAGGACTGCAAGCTCCTTCTTCCTCTGCCTCTTCTAGAATTTTCAGGAGGTTTCGGGGATTTGGGCGTGGCTCTTATTCCTCTTCCTTTCGGGGGAGGTTCCAGCAACCCGCCTCTTCCCTCCCCTATAGGTCATTTAGAGGGAGGGGGAGGGGTGGGGTCCGTACCAGAGGAGCCTCTCAACAGCACTCTGCCTCTTCCTCGTCCTCTGGAGGGGTGCAGCAGGGGAAGCAGCCTTAGGCTTCCACCGTTTCCCACTCACTCCTCTCCTGTAGGGGGAAGATTACAGCGTTTTCTCCACAAGTGGAGGTCTATCACAACGGACACTTGGGTTCTCGGCATTGTGGGAAAAGGCTACGCCCTTCCCTTTCGGGAGTTCCCGCCCCTCATCCCGCCCCGCCCATCTTATTGTTCAGAAGAACACCTCCTGTTGCTAGAACAGGAGGTTCAAGTCCTCCTTTCAAAGGGCGCGGTAGAGTTGGTCCCAGAGCAGGAAAAGGGTCGAGGTTGTTACTCAAGATACTTCCTGATTCCCAAAAAGGATGGTCAGTTGAGACCAATCCTGGATCTGAGGATCTTGAATTGGTTCCTCAAACAGGAAAAGTTCAAGATGCTGACCCTAGCACAGGTGCTTTTGGCGTTGAACAAGGAAGATTGGATGGTGTCTGTCGACTTGCAGGATGCTTACTTTCATATCCCGATACTCAAGTCGCACAGGAAGTATCTCCGGTTTGTGGTAGGGTCGCAGCACTATCAGTTTGCGGTCCTCCCGTTTGGTCTTACTTCAGCACCTCGAGTCTTCACAAAGGTGATGTCAGTGGTTGCGGCGGAGCTCAGAAGGAAGGGGATAGCAGTATTCCCTTACTTGGACGACTGGTTGATCAAAGCCAAGTCCCCGGAGCTTGTGTCGCATCATCTGCAGTCAACAACCCAGTTGTTGTTCGACCTGGGCTTTTCGGTGAACGTGCCCAAATCTCACCTGGAGCCCTCTCAGCGCCTCCTGTTCATAGGGGCAGTACTGGATACAACATTGAGTCGAGCCTTTCCTCCGCCTCAGCGGATTCAAGATATTCAGGAATTGGTTCCAATGTTTCGAAATGGAGCGGTAGTTCCAGTCCTCAAGGTCCTTCGTCTGCTCGGTCTGTTCGCCTCCTGCATTCTGTTGGTCACGCATGCTCGCTGGCACATGAGGGCTCTTCAGTGGTGCCTCCGAAGGCAGTGGTCTCAACACAAGGGAGATTTAGAAGGTACTGTCAAGATCTCCAGAGATGCTGCTGTGGAATTGAAGTGGTGGATTGCGGGCAACAATCTTTCACAGGGGAAGCCGTTCGCGCAGTCGCCACCAGTGGCCACGGTAATAACGGATGCCTCCACCCTAGGATGGGGAGCTCATCTGGGGGATCTGGAGATCAAAGGGCTTTGGTCTCCAGAGGAACAGGTGTTTCATATCAATCTGTTGGAGTTACGGGCTGTACGTTTGGCTCTCAAGGCCTTCCTCCCATCCCTTCGTGGTCAGTCGGTACAGGTCCTGACGGACAATACTACCACGATGTGGTACATAAACAAACAGGGAGGAGTAGGGTCGTACCTTCTCTGCAGAGAAGCTCTTCGGCTATGGTCCTGGGCAAAGGACCATCAGATTTGCTTGGTGGCAAATCATCTGGCCGGGGTCTTGAATGTACGTGCGGACAGTCTCAGTCGCCAATTCTCGGCAGACCACGAGTGGCGTCTCCATCCAGATCAAGTCTGTTTAATCTTCCAGATGTGGGGGTTTCCTCGGATAGATCTGTTTGCCACTCGGGAGAACGCGCATTGCCCGTTATTCTGCAGCCTCCAGTATCCGATGCAGGGAGCGTTGGGGGACGCGTTTCAGATAACCTGGTGCGACCAGTTGCTTTACGCGTTTCCCCCCATACCCTTGATTCCTCGAGTGTTGAGGAAAATTCGCCAAGACCGGGCCCAAGTCATCTTAATAGCTCCGGATTGGCCAAGGAGGGTATGGTACTCCGACCTTCTCCAACTCTCACTGTGCCCTCCGCTCCGTCTCCCTCTCAGGGCAGACCTCCTCTCGCAGTCGCAGGGGCAGGTTTTACACCCCAACCTCCAGAGTCTGCACCTACATGCTTGGAGATTGAACGGGGCAACCTGAGTTCCTTCTCTCTCCCGCCTGATGTAGTGGATGTTATCTTAGCGGCCAGGCGACACTCCACTAAATCTATCTACGCTAATAGGTGGTCTAAATTTGTTATGTGGTGTGGAGAGAGACAGATTGATCCCTTACATGCTCGTCTGTCACATGTTTTGTCTTTTGCACTGTCTCTAGCGCAGAAAGGTTGTGCAGTAGCTACCATTAAGGGTTATTTGTCGGCCTTGTCAGCCTTCATTTGTCTTCCAGACCAACCATCGTTATTTAAATCCCCTATTGTTCTCAGATTCTTGAAAGGTCTTCTGAATCAATATCCTCCAAAACCATTCGTTATGCCTCAATGGGATTTGTCCTTGGTCCTGACTTTCCTTATGGGGTCCCCTTTTGAGCCTATGCATTCTTGCCCCTTAAGGTATTTGGTTATTAAAACAGTATTCCTGGTAGCTATAACATCTGCAAGGAGAGTGAGTGAGTTGCAGGCCTTATCGGTTAAACCCCCTTATATAACGTTTTATGGGGATAAGGTGGTGTTGAGGACCAAGGCTGCTTTCCTTCCGAAGGTTGTTTCACCCTTCCATTTGGCTCAGACAATCACTTTGTCCACGTTTTATCCTCCGCCTCATCCTTCAAAGGAGGAAGAAAGACTACATCGCCTGGACCCAAAAAGGGCGTTGAGCTTCTATATCGACAGAATGAAGGATATCAGGCTGGAGGATCAGCTGTTTGTCGGATACGTGGGCAAGAGGAGAGGAAAGGCAGTCCACAAGAGAACACTCTCCAGGTGGGTTGTTCTTTGCATTAAAATCTGTTACTCTTTGGCAAAGAAGGATCCGCCTGAGGGCATTAGAGCTCACTCCACCAGAGCTAAGTCGGCCTCTTCGGCCTTGGCCAGGGGTGTTCCTGTGGTTGACATCTGCAAGGCCGCAACTTGGTCGTCCCTTCACACTTTTGTGAAACATTACTGTTTGGACTCTGAGGTCAGAAGGGACGGTCATTTTGCACGGTCAGTGCTGCAGGATTTCTTGGTTTGACCATTTAGGCACCCACCGCCGGGCGTGGTACTGCTTTGGGACTCTATTCATGAGGTGAGGAATCCACAGGTAGTTGTATCCATCAGAAGAACGAGTTACTTACCTTCGGTAACGACTTTTCTGGTGGATACATTAGCTACCTGTGGATTCCTCACGGTCCCACCCGCCTCCCCGTTGCCTTTTTGGTCTCTCCAAGCAATCCTTGAGTGTGCTCCTTTTGGTCTTCAAAGTTGCAATACATTTTGCATGTATGATATTTGTATATATGTGTATATGTATATATAAATCTATATATATATTGGGTATATACATGATTCGTATGTATAAATATATTTATTTGTTTAAAAAAAAAAAAAAAAAAAAAAAAAAAAAAAAGTTATATTAAATCTACAGCTATTTTATTGCAATGTTGTGTGATTTACAATATTAAGAGATGTTGCTTTGCTCTTTCATTGCATTGGGTTATTATTATTATTCTCATGCACGTAAAAAATGTTGGTACTGTCATCGGCACGTCGGCGAGGACTTCTTATTGCCTGTATGACGTCAGACGGCGTCGCGTGGGCTAGAGTGACGTCCTCGTCGACGTGCAGAGACTAGTAAGAAGATTTCCGTCAAATGCTGGCGCCATGGGAGTATTCATGAGGTGAGGAATCCACAGGTAGCTAATGTATCCACCAGAAAAGTCGTTACCGAAGGTAAGTAACTCGTTCGACAGTGTGAAAAAGAACAATGGGTGGAAATGCTACCCCATGCAATTGCCAGTGATTAGACTTATTGCAACTGATAATGCTCATCAGGTGAAGAGAATGCTGTTTTTTGTTGTTGCTCCAGGCGCCATCTTAATTTGCCAGTACCCTGCAGTTAAGTCAAAGGTACTTAAGAATTTGGCTGCACCTAACTTGTCAATTAATCTGTCTGCTCTGGGTATAGAGTGTGCATCTGTCTTAGTGACAGAGGTGAGACCTCTATAGTCCATCCAGAACCTCATTTCTCTCTTGCCATCTTTGGTATGAGGTTTGGGGACTAAGACCACTGGGCTAGCCCAGGGACTGTCAGAGTGATCAATGACCCCTAACTCCAGCATCTTGTGGACTTGTTAGACTGTCTGTATATTTTTGTTTTAACATGTAAACTGTCTCCTGTGTCCACATCATGGTTATACAGGTGTGTCTATCCAGGGGTCAAAGTGAAGAGTCCAGCATACTGCTGTCTGAGTTGCCTGCAGTCAGCTTGCTGTTGGGCAGAGAGGGTGTCTGTAGGAAGTTGGCTCTGTATGTGCTATTTCAAAGTAAGGAATAGCATGCACAGAGTCCAAGGGTTCCCCTTAGAGGTAAAATAGTGGTAAAAATAGATAATACTAATGCTCTATTTTGTGGTAGTGTGGTCGAGCAGTAGGCTTATCCAAGGAGTAGTGTTAAGCATTTGTTGTACATACACATAGACAATAAATGAGGTACACACACTCAGAGACAAATCCAGCCAATAGGTTTTTTTATATAGAAAAATATCTTTTCTTAGTTTATTTTAAGAACCACAGGTTCAAATTCTACATGTAATATCTCATTCGAAAGGTATTGCAGGTAAGTACTTTAGGAACTTCAAATCATCAAAATTGCATGTATACTTTTCAAGTTATTCACAAATAGCTGTTTTAAAAGTGGACACTTAGTGCAATTTTCACAGTTCCTAGGGGAGGTAAGTATTTGTTAGGTTAACCAGGTAAGTAAGACACTTACAGGGCTTAGTTCTTGGTCCAAGGTAGCCCACCGTTGGGGGTTCAGAGCAACCCCAAAGTCACCACACCAGCAGCTCAGGGCCGGTCAGGTGCAGAGTTCAAAGTGGTGCCCAAAACACATAGGCTAGAATGGAGAGAAGGGGGTGCCCCGGTTCTGGTCTGCTTGCAGGTAAGTACCCGCGTCTTCGGAGGGCAGACCAGGGGGGTTTTGTAGGGCACCGGGGGGGACACAAGCCCACACAGAAATTTCACCCTCAGCAGCGCGGGGGCGGCCGGGTGCAGTGTAGCAACAAGCGTCGGGTTTGTAATGGAAGTCAATGGGAGATCTAGGGATCTCTTCAGCGCTGCAGGCAGGCAAGGGGGGGGTTCCTCGGGGAAACCTCCACTTGATCAAGGGAGAGGGACTCCTGGGGGTCACTCCTCCAGTGAAAGTCCGGTCCTTCAGGTCCTGGGGGCTGCGGGTGCAGGGTCTCTCCCAGGTGTCGGGACTTAGGGTTCAAAGAGTCGCGGTCAGGGGAAGCCTCGGGATTCCCTCTGCAGGCGGCGCTGTGGGGGCTCAGGGGGGACAGGTTTTTGTACTCACAGTCTTAGAGTAGTCCTGGGGTCCCTCCTGAGGTGTTGGATCGCCACCAGCCGAGTCGGGGTCGCCGGGTGCAGTGTTGCAAGTCTCACGCTTCTTGCGGGGAGCTTGCAGGGTTCTTTAAAGCTGCTGGAAACAAAGTTGCAGCTTTTCTTGGAGCAGGTCCGCTGTCCTCGGGAGTTTCTTGTCTTTTCGAAGCAGGGGCAGTCCTCAGAGGATGTCGAGGTCGCTGGTCCCTTTGGAAGGCGTCGCTGGAGCAGGATCTTTGGAAGGCAGGAGACAGGCCGGTGAGTTTCTGGAGCCAAGGCAGTTGTCGTCTTCTGGTCTTCCTCTGCAGGGGTTTTCAGCTAGGCAGTCCTTCTTCTTGTAGTTGCAGGAATCTAATTTTCTAGGGTTCAGGGTAGCCCTTAAATACTAAATTTAAGGGCGTGTTTAGGTCTGGGGGGTTAGTAGCCAATGGCTACTAGCCCTGAGGGTGGGTACACCCTCTTTGTGCCTCCTCCCAAGGGGAGGGGGTCACAATCCTAACCCTATTGGGGGAATCCTCCATCTGCAAGATGGAGGATTTCTAAAAGTCAGAGTCACCTCAGCTCAGGACACCTTAGGGGCTGTCCTGACTGGCCAGTGACTCCTCCTTGTTGCTTTCTTTGTTCCCTCCAGCCTTGCCGCCAAAAGTGGGGGCCGTGGCCGGAGGGGGCGGGCAACTCCACTAAGCTGGAGTGCCCTGCTGGGCTGTGACAAAGGGGTGAGCCTTTGAGGCTCACCGCCAGGTGTCACAGCTCCTGCCTGGGGGAGGTGTTAGCATCTCCACCCAGTGCAGGCTTTGTTACTGGCCTCAGAGTGACAAAGGCACTCTCCCCATGGGGCCAGCAACATGTCTCTGGTGTGGCAGGCTGCTGGAACTAGTCAGCCTACACAGACAGTCGGTTAAGTTTCAGGGGGCACCTCTAAGGTGCCCTCTGTGGTGTATTTTACAATAAAATGTACACTGGCATCAGTGTGCATTTATTGTGCTGAGAAGTTTGATACCAAACTTCCCAGTTTTCAGTGTAGCCATTATGGTGCTGTGGAGTTCGTGTTTGACAGACTCCCAGACCATATACTCTTATGGCTACCCTGCACTTACAATGTCTAAGGTTTTGTTTAGACACTGTAGGGGTACCATGCTCATGCACTGGTACCCTCACCTATGGTATAGTGCACCCTGCCTTAGGGCTGTAAGGCCTGCTAGAGGGGTGTCTTACCTATACTGCATAGGCAGTGAGAGGCTGGCATGGCACCCTGAGGGGAGTGCCATGTCGACTTACTCATTTTGTTCTCACTAGCACACACAGGCTTGTAAGCAGTGTGTCTGTGCTGAGTGAGGGGTCTCCAGGGTGGCATAAGACATGCTGCAGCCCTTAGAGACCTTCCTTGGCATCAGGGCCCTTGGTACTAGAAGTACCAGTTACAAGGGACTTATCTGGATGCCAGGGTCTGCCAATTGTGGATACAAAAGTACAGGTTAGGGAAAGAACACTGGTGCTGGGGCCTGGTTAGCAGGCCTCAGCACACTTTCAATTGTAAACATAGCATCAGCAAAGGCAAAAAGTCAGGGGGCAACCATGCCAAGGAGGCATTTCCTTACACAACCCCCCCCCCCCAAACGAAAGAGGATGAGACTAACCTTTCCCAAGAGAGTCTTCATTTTCTAAGTGGAAGAACCTGGAAAGGCCATCTGCATTGGCATGGGCAGTCCCAGGTCTGTGTTCCACTATAAAGTCCATTCCCTGTAGGGAGATGGACCACCTCAACAGTTTAGGATTTTCACCTTTCATTTGCATCAGCCATTTGAGAGGTCTGTGGTCAGTTTGAACTAGGAAGTGAGTCCCAAAGAGGTATGGTCTCAGCTTCTTCAGGGACCAAACCACAGCAAAGGCCTCCCTCTCAATGGCACTCCAACGCTGCTCCCTGGGGAGTAACCTCCTGCTAATGAAAGCAACAGGCTGGTCAAGGCCATCATCATTTGTTTGGGACAAAACTGCCCCTATCCCATGTTCAGAGGCATCAGTCTGCACAATGAACTGCTTAGAATAATCTGGAGCTTTTAGAACTGGTGCTGAGCACATTGCTTGTTTCAGGGTGTCAAAGGCCTGTTGGCATTCCACAGTCCAGTTCACTTTCTTGGGCATTTTCTTGGAGGTGAGTTCAGTGAGGGCTGTCACAATGGATCCATATCCCTTCACAAACCTCCTGTAATACCCAGTCAAGCCAAGGAATGCCCTGACTTGAGTCTGGGTTTTTGGAGCTACCCAGTCCAGAATAGTCTGGATCTTGGGTTGGAGTGGCTGAACTTGGCCTCCACCTACAAGGTGTCCCAAGTAAACCACAGTTCCCTGCCCTATCTGGCATTTGGATGCCTTGATAGAGAGGCCTGCAGATTGCAGAGCCTTCAAAACCTTCTTCAGGTGGACCAGGTGATCCTGCCAGGTGGAGCTAAAGACAGCAATATCATCAAGATAAGCTGTGCTAAAGGACTCCAAGCCAGCAAGGACTTGATTCACCAACCTTTGGAAGGTGGCAGGGGCATTCTTTAAACCAAAGGGCATAACAGTAAACTGATAATGCCCATCAGGTGTGGAGAATGCTGTTTTCTCTTTTGCTCCAGGTGCCATTTTTATTTGCCAGTACCCTGCTGTCAAGTCAAAGGTACTTAAGAATTTGGCAGCACCTAATTTATCTATGAGCTCATCAGCTCTTGGAATTGGATGAGCATCTGTCTTGGTGACAGAATTGAGCCCTCTGTAGTCCACACAAAACCTCATCTCTTTCTTTCCATCTTTGGTGTGAGGTTTGGGGACTAAGACCACTGGGCTAGCCCAGGGGCTGTCAGAGCGCTCAATTACTCCCAATTCCAGCATCTTGTGGACTTCCACCTTGATGCTTTCCTTAACATGGTCAGATTGTCTAAAGATTTTGTTTTTGACAGGCATGCTGTCTCCTGTGTCCACATCATGGGTACACAGGTGTGTCTGACCAGGGGTTAAGGAGAAGAGTTCAGGAAACTGTTGTAGGACTCTCCTACAATCAGCTTGCTGTTGGCCAGAGAGGGTGTCTGAGTAGATCACTCCATCTACTGTGCCATCTTTTGGGTCTGATGACAGAAGATCAGGGAGAGGTTCACTCTCTGCCTCCTGATCCTCATCTGTTACCATCAACAGATTCACATCAGCCCTGTCATGGAAGAGCTTAAGGCGGTTCACATGGATCACCCTCTTGGGGCTCCTGCTTGTGCCCAGGTCCACCAAGTAGGTGACCTGACTCTTCCTTTCTAGTACTGGGTAAGGGCCACTCCATTTGTCCTGGAGTGCCCTGGGAGCCACAGGCTCCAGAACCCAGACTTTCTGCCCTGGTTGGAACTCAACCAGTGCAGCCTTTTGGTCATACCAAAACTTCTGGAGCTGTTGGCTGGCCTCAAGGTTTTTGGTTGCCTTTTCCATGTACTCTGCCATTCTAGAGCGAAGGCCAAGTACATAGTCCACTATGTCTTGTTTAGGCTCATGGAGAGGTCTCTCCCAGCCTTCTTTAACAAGAGCAAGTGGTCCTCTTACAGGATGACCAAACAGAAGTTCAAAGGGTGAGAATCCTACTCCCTTCTGTGGCACCTCTCTGTAAGCGAAAAGCAGACATGGCAAGAGGACATCCCATCTCCTTTTGAGTTTTTCTGGGAGCCCCATGATAATGCCCTTTAATATCTTGTTGAATCTCTCAACTAAGCCATTAGTTTGTGGATGGTATGGTGTAGTGAATTTATAAGTCACCCCACACTCATTCCACATGTGCTTTAGGTATGCTGACATGAAGTTGGTACCTCTGTCAGACACCACCTCCTTAGGGAAACCCACTCTGGTAAAGATACCAATGAGGGCCTTGGCTACTGCAGGGGCAGTAGTCGACCTAAGGGGAATAGCTTCAGGATACCTGGTAGCATGATCCACTACTACCAGGATATACATATTTCCTGAGGCTGTGGGAGGTTCTAGTGGACCAACTATGTCCACACCCACTCTTTCAAAGGGAACCCCCACCACTGGAAGTGGAATGAGGGGGGCCTTTGGGTGCCCACCTGTCTTACCACTGGCTTGACAGGTGGGGCAGGAGAGGCAAAACTCCTTAACCATGTTGGACATATTGGGCCAGTAGAAGTGGTTGACTAACCTCTCCCACGTCTTGGTTTGTCCCAAATGTCCAGCAAGGGGAATGTCATGGGCCAATGTTAGGATGAACTTCCTGAACAGCTGAGGCACTACCACTCTCCTAGTGGCACTAGGTTTGGGGTCTCTGGCCTCAGTGTACAGGAGTCCATCTTCCCAATAGACCCTATGTGTTCCATTTTTCTTGCCTTTGGACTCTTCAGCAGCTTGCTGCCTAAGGCCTTCAAGAGAGGGACAGGTTTCTTGTCCCTTACACAGCTCCTCCCTTGAGGGTCCCCCTGGGCCTAAGAGCTCAACCTGATAAGGTTCAAGCTCCAAAGGCTCAGTTCCCTCAGAGGGCAGAACTTCTTCCTGAGAAGAGAGGTTCCCTTTCTTCTGCTGTGTTGCAGTTGGTTTCCCAACTGACTTTCCTGTTCTCTTGGTAGGCTGGGCCATTCTTCCAGACTCCAGCTCTACTTGTTCACCCTGTGCCTTGCATTGTGCTCTTGTTTTCACACACACCAGTTCAGGGATACCCAGCATTGCTGCATGGGTTTTTAGTTCTACCTCAGCCCATGCTGAGGACTCCAGGTCATTTCCAAGCAGACAGTCCACTGGGATATTTGAGGAGACCACCACCTGTTTCAGGCCATTGACCCCTCCCCATTCTAAAGTAACCATTGCCATGGGATGTACTTTTCTCTGATTGTCAGCGTTGGTGACTGTGTAAGTTTTTCCAGTCAGGTATTGGCCAGGGGAAACCAGTTTCTCTGTCACCATGGTGACACTGGCACCTGTATCCCTCAGGCCCTCTATTCTAGTCCCATTAATTAAGAGTTGCTGTCTGTATTTTTGCATGTTAGGCGGCCAGACAGCTAGTGTGGCTAAATCCACCCCACCCTCAGAAACTAGAGTAGCTTCAGTGTGGACCCTGATTTGCTCTGGGCACACTGTTGATCCCACTTGGAGACTAGCCATACCAGTGTTACCTGGATGGGAGTTTGGAGTGGAACCTTTCTTGGGACAGGCCTTGTCTCCAGTTTGGTGTCCATGCTGTTTACAGCTATGACACCAGGCCTTTTTGGGATCAAAGTTTTTACCCTTGTACCCATTGTTTTGTGAAGAGGCTCTGGGCCCACCCTCCTGTGCAGGTTTTTGGGGGCCTGTAGAAGACTCTTTACTATTTTTAGTTTTGGTTGTCTCATCACCCTTCCCCTGGGGATTCTTTGTGACCCCTTTCTTTTGGTCACCCCCTGTTGAAGTCTTGGACACCCTTGTCTTGACCCAATGGTCCGCCTTCTTTCCCAATTCTTGGGGAGAAATTGGTCCTAGGTCTACCAGATGCTGATGCAGTTTATCATTGAAACAATTACTCAATAGGTGTTCCTTCACAAATAAATTGTACAGCCCATCATAATTACTTACACCACTGCCTTGAATCCAACCATCTAGTGTTTTCACTGAGTAGTCTACAAAGTCAACCCAGGTCTGGCTCGAGGATTTTTGAGCCCCCCTGAATCTAATCCTATACTCCTCAGTGGAGAATCCAAAGCCCTCAATCAGGGTACCCTTCATGAGGTCATAAGATTCTGCATCTTGTCCAGAGAGTGTGAGGAGTCTATCCCTACACTTTCCTGTGAACATTTCCCAAAGGAGAGCACCCCAGTGAGATCTGTTCACTTTTCTGGTTACACAAGCCCTCTCAAAAGCTGTGAACCATTTGGTGATGTCATCACCATCTTCATATTTAGTTACAATCCCTTTAGGGATTTTCAACATGTCAGGAGAATCTCTGACCCTATTTATGTTGCTGCCACCATTGATGGGTCCTAGGCCCATCTCTTGTCTTTCCCTCTCTATGGCTAGGATCTGTCTTTCCAAAGCCAATCTTTTGGCCATCCTGGCTAACTGGATGTCCTCTTCACTGGGGCTATCCTCAGTGATTTCAGAGGTGTTGGTCTCTCCTGTGAGGGAACCAGCATCTCTGACTATTATTTTTGGAGTCAGGGTTTGAGGGACCCTGTTCTCCCTAGATAGGATTGGTAGGGGGGAATTTTCCTCCAAGTCACTATCCTCTTCCTCTGAGTTGCCACCCTCAGAGGGGTTGGCCTTTTCAAACTCTGCCAAAAGCTCCTGGAGCTGTATTTTGGTAGGTTTGGGGCCCATTGTTATTTTCTTTATTTTACAGAGTGACCTTAGCTCCCTCATCTTAAGATGGAGGTAAGGTGTGGTGTCGAGTTCCACCACAGTCACATCTGTGCTAGACATTTTGCTTCTAAAAGTTGGAATACTTTTTAAGAATCTACAACTGGTTCTAGAATCTAATTCAAACTTTTACAAACTTTTAAACTCTAAAAGAAATGCTAAACAGGATCTAACACAAGGCCCTAGCAGGTCTTTTAAGAATTTAGAAAACTTTTCAAATTGCAAAAATCAATTTCTAATGACAATTTTGGAATTTGTCGTGTGATCAGGTATTGGCTGAGTAGTCCAGCAAATGCAAAGTCTTGTACCCCACCGCTGATCCACCAATGTAGGAAGTTGGCTCTGTATGTGCTATTTCAAAGTAAGGAATAGCATGCACAGAGTCCAAGGGTTCCCCTTAGAGGTAAAATAGTGGTAAAAATAGATAATACTAATGCTCTATTTTGTGGTAGTGTGGTCGAGCAGTAGGCTTATCCAAGGAGTAGTGTTAAGCATTTGTTGTACATACACATAGACAATAAATGAGGTACACACACTCAGAGACAAATCCAGCCAATAGGTTTTTTTATATAGAAAAATATCTTTTCTTAGTTTATTTTAAGAACCACAGGTTCAAATTCTACATGTAATATCTCATTCGAAAGGTATTGCAGGTAAGTACTTTAGGAACTTCAAATCATCAAAATTGCATGTATACTTTTCAAGTTATTCACAAATAGCTGTTTTAAAAGTGGACACTTAGTGCAATTTTCACAGTTCCTAGGGGAGGTAAGTATTTGTTAGGTTAACCAGGTAAGTAAGACACTTACAGGGCTTAGTTCTTGGTCCAAGGTAGCCCACCGTTGGGGGTTCAGAGCAACCCCAAAGTCACCACACCAGCAGCTCAGGGCCGGTCAGGTGCAGAGTTCAAAGTGGTGCCCAAAACACATAGGCTAGAATGGAGAGAAGGGGGTGCCCCGGTTCCGGTCTGCTTGCAGGTAAGTACCCGCGTCTTCGGAGGGCAGACCAGGGGGGTTTTGTAGGGCACCGGGGGGGACACAAGCCCACACAGAAATTTCACCCTCAGCAGCGCGGGGGCGGCCGGGTGCAGTGTAGCAACAAGCGTCGGGTTTGTAATGGAAGTCAATGGGAGATCTAGGGATCTCTTCAGCGCCTATGTTTCAGGCGGTTAACATGTTTCAGGCGGTTAACATGCTAGTGCCCAGGTCCACCAAGTAGGTGACCTCACTCTTTTTCTCCAGGGTTGGGTAAAGGCCACTCCATCTGTCCTGAAGTGCCCTGAGAGCCACAGGCTCCAGAACCCATTCCTTCTGCCCAGTTTTGAGTTCTTCCAGTGCAGCCTTTTGGTCATACCACATATTCTGGAGCTGTTGGCTGGCCTCAAGGTTTTTAGATGCCTTTTCCATGTACTGAGCCATCTTAGAGCGGAGGCCAAACACCTGGTCCACTACATCATGGGGAGGTCTCTCCCAGCCTTCTCTAACAAGTGCAAGTTGTCCCCTTGCAGGGGAGAACCCTACTCCCTTCTGAGGCACCTCTCTGTAACCGAAAGCAGGCATGGCAGGAGGACATCCCATCATCTACTTTTGAGTTTTTCAGGGAGCCCCATGATCATGCCCTTCAATGTCTTGTTGAACCTTTCAACAAGTCCATTGGTTTGTGGATGGTATGGTGTGGTGAATTTATAAATCACCTCTCACTCTAGTTTCAAGTTTTATTACTATCAGTGCATCCAGTTAACGAAAATCATTGCACTTATACAAAGTAAACTCAGACCATCACTCTTAAAAGAAACTAGAACCATAACAAATAAAACCATGGCGTTAAGACCCGTTCAAAACAGGTGGCGTAGGTGCTGGGGTGTTATAGTGTTAGTTTCCTGGCTGAGGGCTTATTCCAGAGACTTGTTGTCAGCCCTGAGTGCTTTAGCCAGGGGACGCTCCATGCCCTCCAGATATCTCACCGTATAGCCGATCAGTTTTTGTTTGGTGGAGTTAAGGCAGATTACAGACACATGTTTGCTTGTGCAGACACCCTGTTGAACCCACAGCAGTCTCGGGAGCCTGTGACGCTCCTCCTGAGTCCTGGGGCACAGGCAGATCGCGTGGGACACCGTTTCGGGTGTTAGCCCACACAGCCGGCAGAGTCCGTCCTTTGGTGGTCGTCACCATGGCCTCTTGTGTGTCCCTACTGGCGGTGGAGCAAGAACTTCCTCTTGGTGCTGTAGGTTAAAATTTCACCCTGATAGGGCAGGAGAGCTGAGGTCTTCTAGCTGTTCAGGTCAAGCCAGGCTTGGTGCCTTTTCTTGAGGGCTGTCTTGTCTTCAGTGAGGGACAGAAGCTTTGTTGTCCTTTTAGTTAGGTCTTTGAAAAGTTTGTGGTTAAACTCTAATGTCCTTGGGCTATCGATGTTGAACTGCTTTATTGAGGAGTCAATGTGTATTCTCGGCGGTGAACGGGGTTTCATCATAATTTCTTCCCAGATGTCTTGGTTTATGTTTTTTTGTGGCCGCAGCCCTTGTTTTGTGAAGGAAGTTGATAAAAGCTGCTCTCCTTGCTAGAGACTGTGTGAGTAGGCCGAACTCCACCCTTATTGGTGCTGGTGATGTATGCCTCGAGAGCTTGAGCAATTGCCTGTAGATGTTTACTACTGTGGCATCCATGACCTTTACATCTCAGGCGTGGAGTGCAATACTGCCGTAGGCTAATGTTAGAATCACTTTGGCTCTTGCTACTTCTAGCAGTGGGCAGAGTGAGTATTTGTTCAGTTTTGTCAACAGAGTCCGTAGCCCCATGGAGAGCGCCCCCCCCCCCCTTCTGTCTTATTTCTTCTTTGTGTTTGTGAAAGGAGCTGTGGTGGTCAAACAGAAGGCCTAGATATTTATAAGTTGTTTCTTTAAGTGTGCTTCCACTCAACCCCCAGGTTGTTTTGCCCCTTTTCTGGATCTCTTGCCAATTATCATAAGTAATTATTTTTTTATTTTTGTGTCAGCTGAAAAGAATTAAAGAACGTGAGGCGAAGCTGTTTATGGCCAAGTCAAAGGAGAAGCATCACAAGAAGTCTTCTCCAAGACATCGGCGTCATCGAGACTCCCGGCGCCGTAGAGAATCTCGGCGTCATTCAAGGGAGGCTCGTTCCAGGTCTCCGGATCGGCGCCGAAAGACATGGGAGGTCAGCCCCACGGTGACGCCGCATCCTTCGACGCCGTTGCCCTCTCCGGCGTCACCAACTTCGCCTGGACAGGCGTCGGTGATTGAGGTATTGGAGCCTCAAGTGTTTTCTCCGGCGCAGACGCCGAGGCCGGCGTCGGGGTCGCCTCCGAGACAGGCACCCCAGTATCCGGCTTTTCCCACCCCTGGAGCCGATAGTTCCGCATTCTTGAATGCGATGTATGCCATCTTCCAACAGATGGCTCCAGGGAGTGCTCCGGCTGGGCCTTTGGCCTTTTCTTTGGGTGATCCTGCGCCTCTTCGGCCGGCACCCTTTATGCCCTTTCTCCCGTTTGGGAACGTGGGCTCGGCGCCAGTGTCGGCGCCGGTGGCCGCTCCGGTGTCTTCGGAGGGATTGGCCCCAGGGATCTCCATCCCGTCGACGTCGA
This sequence comes from Pleurodeles waltl, assembly GCF_031143425.1. Classification (NCBI taxonomy): domain Eukaryota; kingdom Metazoa; phylum Chordata; class Amphibia; order Caudata; family Salamandridae; genus Pleurodeles; species Pleurodeles waltl. Next base: position 241,927,109 of record NC_090442.1, read on the forward strand.
GATTTCGGCCTGTGACTCCGGTGGGTCCATCTGTTTCAGCTGCTCTTCAGTCGGCGCCGAAGTTACCCGTGGCGCCGGATGCGGCGTCGGTGGCTTCGGAAGATCGGCGCCGATCTCCGACTTCGGCGGAGGCATTGTCGACTCCGCGGATTGAGCAACGACTGCATTCAAGGAGGCATGCTCTCTGGGTACTAGAAGAGCAGGAGTACCAACGAGCCCTAGAGGAAGGAGAGCTAGAGGACTCGGGTGATGGGCTGTGTGGACTGGAGTCGGCCAGTGGGCTGGACACTTCCCCTGAGTGGGACCTTTCGTCCCCGGGGGAATATACTGAGGAAGCTGCTTCCTTTCATACAGTGGTACGGAAGGCAGCTAGTTTTTTCGACCTGCCTTTGCCGGTGGTGGAGGCGAAACAAAACCTTTTGACGGAGGTGTTGCATCCGGCCTCAGCCGCGGCGGAGCCTCTGTTACCTTTTAATGACGCTCTGCTGGATCCGGTTTTAGAGGTGTGGAAGAGGCCGGCATCTTCCCCAGCAGTTCACAGAGCCGTGGCCAGGAGGTATCGGACGGCTCCAACTGATCCTGGTTTCCTATCTAGGCACCCTACGCCGGAGAGCTTGGTAGTGCAGGCCTCCTGTTCGTCCAAGTCAGCGCCTGGTTCTTTCCCGACGGTGCCTGGGGACAGAGACTCAAAAAAGCTAGAGGCGCAGTCGAAGAAGATTTTTTCGTCCTGCAGTCTGGCGTTAAAAGCCACTAATGCGACCTGTATCCTGGGGAGGTATATTCATGCTCTGATGGATGACATCTCCTCTTCGTTTACAGAGCTTCCCCAGGGTCTTTTGGATCTTGTCTCTGATGCCCAGGCTGCTGCGACCCAAATTATCCAGACGGGACTGGATACCACCGACTCGGTAGCCAGAGCAATGGGCACAACTGTGGTGGAAAGGAGACAGGCCTGGCTCCGTAACTCGGGCTTTTCGGCAGATGTACAGTCCACATTGTTGGATCTCCCGTTTGATGGGGACAAACTGTTTGGGGCTAAGGCTGATTCGGCCTTGGAACGTTTTAAGGAGAGCAGGGCCACGACTAAGTCGTTGGGACTCCAAGCTCCTTCTTCCACGGCCTCTTCCAGATTCTTCAGGAGGTTTCGTGGATTTGGGCGTGGCTCTTCCTCCTCTTCCTTTCGGGGAAGATATCAGCAACCTGCCTCTTCCCATCCCTATAGATCTTTTAGGGGGAGGGGTAGGGTCCGCACCAGGGGAGCCTCTCAGCAGCACTCTGCCTCTTCCTCATCCTCTGGCGGGGTGCAGCAGGGGAAGCAGCCTTAGGCTTCCACCATTTCCCACTCACTCCTCTCCTGTAGGGGGAAGATTACAGCATTTTCTCACCAAATGGGAGACTGTTACGTCGGACACTTGGGTTCTCAGTGTTGTGGGAAAAGGCTACACCCTTCCCTTTCGGGAGTTTCCGCCCCTCATCCCGCCCCGCCCTTCGTATTGTTCACAAGAACACCTCCTGTTGCTAGAACAGGAGGTAGAAGTCCTCCTTTTAAAGGGCGCGGTGGAGTTGGTCCCGGAGCAGGAAAGGGGTCAAGGAGTTTACTCAAGGTATTTCCTGATTCCCAAGAAGGATGGTCGTTTGAGACCAATTCTGGACCTGAGGATCTTGAATTGGTTCCTCAAGCAGGAAAAGTTCAAGATGCTGACCCTAGCACAGGTGCTTTTGGCGTTGAACATGGAAGACTGGATGGTGTCTGTCGACTTGCAGGATGCTTACTTTCATATCCCGATACTCAAGTCACACAGGAAGTATCTCCGGTTTGTGGTGGGATCGCAACACTACCAGTTTGCGGTCCTTCCGTTTGGTCTTACTTCAGCACCTCGAGTCTTCACGAAGGTGATGTCGGTGGTTGCGGCAGAGCTCAGAAGGAAGGGGATAGCAGTATTCCCTTACTTGGACGATTGGTTGATCAAAGCCAAGTCCCCGGAGCTTGTGTTGCGTCATCTGCAGTCAACAACCCAGTTGTTGTTCGACCTGGGCTTTTCGGTGAACGAGCCCAAATCTCACCTAGAGCCCTCTCAGCGCCTCCTGTTCATAGGGGCAGTACTGGATACAACATTGGGTCGGGCCTTTCCTCCGCCTCAGCGGATTCAAGATATTCAGGATTTGGTTCCAATGTTTCGAAATGGAGCGGTAGTTCCAGTCCTCAAGGTCCTTCGTCTGCTCGGTCTTTTTGCCTCCTGCATTCTGTTGGTCACGCATGCTCGCTGGCACATGAGGGCTCTTCAGTGGTGCCTCCGAAGGCAGTGGTCTCAACACAGAGGGGATCTAGAGGGTACTGTCAAGATCTCCAGAGATGCTGCTGTGGATTTGAAGTGGTGGATTGCAAGCAACAATCTTTCACAAGGAAAGCCGTTCCAGCAGTCGCCACCAGTGGCCACAGTCATAACGGATGCTTCCACTCTAGGGTGGGGAGCTCATCTGGGGGATCTGGAGATCAAAGGTCTTTGGTCTCCAGAGGAACAGATGTTTCACATCAATCTGTTAGAGTTACGGGCTGTACGTCTGGCTCTCAAGGCCTTCCTCCCTTCCCTTCGTGGTCAGTCGGTACAGGTCCTAACGGACAATACTACCACGATGTGGTACATAAACAAGCAGGGAGGAGTGGGGTCGTACCTTCTCTGCAGAGAAGCTCTTCGACTATGGTCCTGGGCAAAGGACCATCGGATTTGCTTGATAGCAAACCATCTGGCCGGAGTCTTGAACGTGCGTGCGGACAGTCTCAGTCGCCACTTCTCGGCAGACCACGAGTGGCGTCTCCATCCAGATCAAGTCCGTTTAATCTTCCAGAAGTGGGGGTTTCCTCGGGTAGATCTGTTCGCCACTCGAGAGAACGCGCATTGTCCGTTGTTCTGCAGCCTTCAGTATCCGATGCAGGAAGCGTTGGGGGACGCGTTTCAAATGACCTGGTGCGGCCAGTTGCTTTACGCGTTTCCTCCCATACCCTTGATTCCTCGAGTATTGAGGAAGATTCGCCAAGACCGGGCTCTAGTAATCTTAATAGCTCCGGATTGGCCAAGGAGGGTGTGGTACTCCGACCTTCTCCAACTCTCAACGTGCCCGCCGCTCCGTCTCCCTTTCAGGGCAGACCTCCTCTCACAGTCGCAGGGGCAGGTTCTACACCCCAACCTCCAGAGTCTGCACCTACATGCCTGGAGATTGAACGGGGCAACCTGAGTTCCTTCTCTCTCCCGCCTGAGGTAGTGGATGTTATATTAGCGGCCAGGCGACACTCCACTAAATCTATCTACGCTAATAGGTGGTCTAAATTTGTTGCGTGGTGTGGAGAGAGGCAGATTGATCCTTTACATGCTCATCTATCGGACGTTTTGTCTTTTGCTCTATCTCTGGCGCAAAAAGGTTGTGCAGTGGCTACCATTAAAGGTTATTTATCGGCCTTGTCAGCCTTCATATGTCTTCCAGACCAACCATCTTTATTTAAATCCCCTATTGTTATCAGATTCTTGAAGGGTCTTCTAAATCAATATCCTCCAAAGCCATTCGTTATGCCGCAATGGGATTTGTCCTTAGTCCTGACTTTCCTTATGGGGTCCCCTTTTGAACCTATGCATTCTTGCCCCTTGAGGTATTTGGTTTTAAAAACAGTCTTCCTGATAGCTATAACATCAGCAAGGAGAGTGAGTGAGTTGCAGGCCTTATCAGTAAAACCCCCTTATACAACTTTTTATGGGGATAAGGTGGTGTTGAGGACCAAGGCTGCTTTCCTCCCGAAGGTTGTTTCACCCTTCCATTTGGCTCAGGCAATTACTTTGTCCACGTTCTATCCTCCGCCTCATCCTTCCAAAGAGGAAGAAAGACTGCACCGTCTGGACCCAAAGAGAGCGTTGAGCTTCTTTATCGATAGAACAAAGGATTTCAGGCTGGAGGATCAGCTGTTTATTGGATACGTGGGCAAGAGGAGAGGAAAGGCAGTCCACAAGAGAACACTATCCAGGTGGGTTGTTCTTTGCATTAAAATATGTTACTCTTTGGCAAAGAAGGATCCTCCTGAGGGCATTAGAGCTCATTCCACCAGAGCTAAGTCGGCCACTTCGGCCTTAGCCAGAGGTGTTCCTGTGGTCGACATCTGCAAGGCCGCAACTTGGTCGTCCCTTCACACTTTTGCAAAACATTACTGTTTAGATTCTGAGGTTAGAAGGGACGGCCATTTTGCACGGTCAGTGCTGCAGGATTTCTTGGTTTGACCATTTAGGCACCCACCGCCGGGCGTGGTACTGCTTTGGGACTCTATTCATGAGGTGAGGAATCCACAGGTAGTTGTATCCATCAGAAGAACGAGTTACTTACCTTCGGTAACGACTTTTCTGGTGGATACATTAGCTACCTGTGGATTCCTCACGGTCCCACCGCCTCCCCGTTGCCTTTATGGTCTTGCCAGGTAATCCTTGAGTGCGCTCCTCTTGGTCTTTGAGGGTGCAATAGATGTATATATATAATATATTTATATATATGTAGGTATATGTGTATATATCTTTATGTATATACTTGGTGTGTGTATATATTTTAAAAGAGAGTTTTATATATATATATATATATATATATGTACATAAAAAGATTTACAGTTATTCATACAATGTGGGGTATTTTTACAATATAATGGATGTTGCTTTGTTCTTTCATTGCATTGCCTGGTTGTTCTCATGCACGTAAAAAATTATTGGTACTGATGTCCGCACGTCGTCGAGGACCTCTTATTGCCTGTATGACGTCAGACGGCGTCGCGTGCGAGACAGTGACGTCCTCGTCGACGTGCAGAGACTAGTAAGAAGATTTCCGTCGAATGCTGGCGCCATGGGAGTATTCATGAGGTGAGGAATCCACAGGTAGCTAATGTATCCACCAGAAAAGTCGTTACCGAAGGTAAGTAACTCGTTCTTCTGGCTTCCGTGCCTGTGGCAGACCTTTCTTGGGTGGGGTTGGTGAGTTTGCTCCTTTCTGAGGCGTGGGGGTTTGCCCCTCTGTCACCTCATGGCTGTCGTCCGATGTCTGCTGCCCTGTTAGATGAGCTCTTGGTGCCTGTGGTTCGTTCTGTTATCAAGTTGCTCGATAGTGCTTTTCTCCCCTCCCTGGTAGGTTTTGGGGGTTTTCCTCAGAGGGGAGGGATCTTGGCTGTTTGACGGCGCTTTTCCAGGTGGGGAGTCCTTATTTTCAGGCACACAGTCATACTTGTCATCATGTGCAGTGTTGGGCCCTCCTTGTGGTTGCGTGGATGTGTGGGCACCCTTCCTGTCTTTCAGCTCTTTTATTTCCCACCCCCAAGTAAGCTTTGCAGCTGGCTTAATTTGTCTAGAGTTACAGAACAGCAGCATCTTGGAGCAAGATCGTTGGTAGCTTCTTGCGCCCTCTTGACGAGGCTGTTAAGGTCGTTGATGCGCTTATCAATGCTGGCCACGAGGGTTGCTACTGAGCTCAATATCTCAATATCTCCAGTTGTACATCCACCTTAGCTGAGATGTAGCTGAGTGCATCAGCCATTGATTGGGGTTCTCGATGTGCAGTCAAGCACTCTTTTTTTTTTTTTTTCTTTTTCCAACAGGTATGAGGCAAGGAGCTCGTTCCATTCTTACTTTGATAGGTCATTGAAGTCTACCTCTATATTGGGGTCAGCTTCTGCCTCGCTGTGCTCCACCTTGTTGAGCTCTGGGCCGCCTTTGTCTGGTTGTCTTTGACCACTTTGCTCGATCTTTTCTTGAAAGAGTGCTTTCTCGTGCTTGACATTTTCCTCTTGTGCTCTGTCTTGCCCGGTCTGGTGTAATGGTGATCAGGACTTCGTCCCCCTGTCTGGACGGGAAGGTTGGGGGGTGGTTAGGCCAGGTGCAGTTGCCCCCATCGTTTTGCGCTCCTGACAGGGTGGTCCATGCCAGGGTTTCCACTTTACTTGCTGCGGTTGCATCATTACATGTGTTCGATTTTCTGTGCCAGTTGTCTGGGAGTTGCTTGTGGCCCTTATGCTGGGCCTGTCTGGGATGGCTTTGCCGCTGAGTTTGTATGGGGCGGTTGTTGTTTGTAGCTGTAGCAGCCGTTGTAGTAGTTGTGCCGCTTATCCTCCAGCTAGATAGTGGCTCTGGCAACTGTGGTGCCCCAGTCTGCCTGGGAGCCCCATCCAGCTGGGAGTTCTCGTTGGGAGTCGGAGACAGTGCTTGCTTCTTGACTCCGATTATCACCAGAGGTGTCATAGGGACCAGAAGACCGGTGACCAGTGGAGGGAGGAATAGATGGCAGCTCCTTCATCTTCAGAAATTGGAACTTTGTTGTTATTTTGGGTTGGATGGTGATTGTTTCCCCTGTTGCAGGGCCATTCTGACCCATATGGGTGCCCGTTGGCTGGACGTCTGCTGGCTGGATATCCAACAGGGGGGTGGGGGGATGGACTCAGTGTGGCATGGCCTCTTTTTCTTGCTGAGTAGTAACGGCTGCACCAAGGATTTCCAGTCTCCCTGACCTCATTGTCTTTTGGTGTTCTTTTCCTCAGTAATGACGTCTGCGAAATTGGCATGCACGGGCTTGGGTAGCGGGGTTGCGCCTAGGTGAGTGGAGCTCACCAGGTGCCTTGTAAACCTCACTTACAGCTGCCCGAGCCGCTTACACTGGGTCCTGGGGCACGCGCTCGCAGCAGCTTCTGAAGCTGCTGCATTCGTCAGGCTCCCGTTTCGGTGTTCCTGGCACTGGAGTGGTTTTAATGCGGTTGTCTGATTTGCGGGTCAGATATTGCCGGATGTCCCAGTGGGTGGCCGGTGGGTGTTGGTGGGCAGTGCCGGGCTACCGGGTTGTCTGGTTGCTGGAGTACTGAGTTTCCAGGGTTCTCTGTGGGCTCTCCCTGGGTGCCCTCTGCAAGCCCCGCTGGCTCCACTAGCACCACTGGCCCCACTACCTCCTATCCCCTACTGCCTCCCAAACCCGGCACCCCACGCCCAGCACCCCCACCCTGTTACTCCACTGCCCCCTGTGCACCTCTCTGGGCGGTGGGCTGTCATCAGGCTGGGGAGGGTGAGTGTGCGACTGATGTGCACGGGCCACAGGGGGTACAGGAGGCCACGAGGGTGTGTGGCCATCAGGTGGCTGCAAGGGGCCACGGAGAGAGCACTGAGGCAGCTAAGGCACCCCAACCCCAAAACCAGACCACCCCCAGGACCAACCTCTGTGTGCGCATGGCAGGGCAAGCGTGGGAATGGCGGGTGCGGCAGGCAAGCAAGCGGGTGTCTGGTGACGTCAACGGCAGGCAGAAGGAGGCAGCGGTTGCGATCCGCTGCGGCCTCCCGCCACTGTCACCTGTTCAGGCGCACTCGCCCACCCAGCCAGTACAGCGTCACTCCCGGCTGGTACCACCTCACTCCCTGCCCCAACTCTGCACCAGTGTGTGCTGACACAGTTTGTGGCTCGCCTCTCCTGCGTTTCTGGTCTGCTACGTTGCCTCTGCAGCTTTGCCTCTGCGACCTCTCTCCCTCTTCCGGTATCACCCCTCAGCCAGGCTACACTCATTCTACATGTGTTTCAGGTGAGCTGACATAAAGTTCGTACCACTGGCAGAAACCACCTCCTTAAGAAAACTCAGTCTGATAAAAATACCAATCAGGGCTTTGGCTACACCAGGAGCTGTAGTAGACCTAAGGGGAGTTGCTTCATGGTAAATGGTAGCATGATCCTCTACTACCAGTATGTACTGGTTCCTTGAGGCTGTGAATGGCTCAAGTGAACCCACAATGTCCTCACCAGCCCTTTCAAAGGAAGTGGAATGAGGGGGCCTTTGGGTGGCCACCTGCCTTACCACTGGCTTGGCAGGTGACACAGGAGCTACAAATCTCCTTCATCTTCTGGGACATATTGGGCCGATAGAAGTGGTTGACAAGCCTAATCCATGTTTTAGGTTGTCCCAAATGCCCAGCTAGGGGGGTGTCATGGGCCAAAGTTAGGATAAACTCCCTAAATAGTTGAGGCACTACCACTCTTCTGGTTGCACCAGGTTTGGGGTCTCTGGCCTCAGTGTAAAGGAGTCCATCTTCCCAATAGACCCTGTGGGAGCCACTGACATCCCCTTCTCCTGTGCAGCAGCTTGCTGCCTCAGGCTTTCAAGAATGGGACAAGTCTTTTGTCCCTGGCACTGCTGTTCCATAGAGGGACCCCCTAGGCCCAAGAGCTCTACCTGGTAAGGCTCCAGCTCCATGGTCTCAGTTGCCTCAGGTGATAAGATATCTTCTTGGGAAGAGCGGTTGTGTTTATTGTGCTGTTCAGAGGCTGGACACCCCACTCCCCCCCCCAGTCCCTTTGCTTTTTCTCTTGACAGGTTGGGCCGTTATTCCAGGTTCCAACACTTATTTTTCACCTTGTGCTCTTGTTTTCATACACACTAGTTCAAGGATTCCCAGCATGGGTCTTGAGCTCTACCTTAGCCCAAGCTGAGGACTCCAGATCATTCCCTAACAATCCTTCCACTGGCATTGCAGAAGAGATCACTACCTGTTTCAGGCCAGTAGCCCTTCCTCATTCTAAAGTCACCATAGCCATGGGCTGGACCTTAGTTACATTGTCAGCATTGGTGACTGGATAAGTGTGTCCAGCGGAAACCAGTTTCTCTGTCACCATGGTGACACTGGCACCTGTACCCCTCAGGGCTTCTAGTTTTGTCCCATTAATTAAGAGTTGCTGCCTGTATTTCTGCATACTAGGTGGCCAGGCAGCAAGTGTTGCTATATCCACCCCACCCTCAGAGTATAGAGTAGCTTCAGTGTGGACCTCGATTTTCTCTGGGCACACTGTTGATCCCACATAGAGACTGGTCATACCAGTACTAACTGGAGCAGTGCTAGGGGGGTTCTTTTTGGGACAGGACATGTTTCCAGTTTGGTGTCCATACTGTTTACAGGTGTGACACCAGGCCTTCTTGGGATCACAGTTTTTACCTTTGTACCCACTTGTGGACTGTGAAGAGGCTTGGGGCCCACCTTCCTGTGTAGTCTTTTACAGCCCTTGTGAAGACTCTTTGTTTTTGTCCTTAGATGTCTCACTACCCTTCCGCTGGGGAGGCTTTGTGACCCCTTTCTTTTGGTCACCCCCTGTGGAAGTCTTGGCCACCCTCTTCTTGACCCAATGGTCTGCCTTCTTTACCAGTTTTTGGGGACAAATTGGACCTACGTCTGCCAGATATTGATGCAACTTGTCATTGAAGCAGTTACTTAACAGGTGTTTCTTCATAAACAAATTATAAAGCCCATCATAGTCATGCACTCCACTTCCAGTTACCCAACTATCTAGTGTTTTTACTGAGTAGTCTACAAAAGGAGGTTTTGTGAGCCCCCCAGAACCTAATTCTATACTCCTCTGTGGTGAATCCAAAGACCTCAATCAGGGTAGCCTTAATATGGTTATAGGATTCTGCACCAGTGAGTGTGAGGAGTCTATCCCTACACTTACCAGTAAACAGTTCCCAGAGGAGGGCTCCCCAGTTAGATCTGTTTAACTTTCTGGTTCAACGAGCACTCTCAAAAGCTGTGAACCAAATGGTGATATTATCACCTTCTTCATATTTTGACACAATCCCTTTGAGGATTTTTAGGACATCAGTATTCTCTCTGACCCTATTTATTTTGCTGCCACCATTAATGGGTGCTAAGCCCATTTCTGCCCTCTCCTTTTCTTTAGCTAGGAGTTGTTGCTCCAAAACTAACCTTTTGGCCATCCTTGCTAAAAGGATGTCCTCTTCATTGAGGCTGCCCTCAGTGTTCTCGGAGGAGTTGGACTCCTCTGTGGAAGATACAGATTCTGTGAGTACTATCTTTGGAGATAGGGACCTTGGGGCCCTCATCTCCCTAGTTAGGTGAGGATAGAGGGTAGTTCATCCTCCTCATCTCTAACATCTTCCCTGTCTGAGGGGAGGTCTTCCTCCTCAGCAGGATGGTTCCTGGTGTACTCTGCCAAGTGCTCCTGGAGCTTGACCATGGTAGGGTTGGATCCTGTTTTAATCTTTTTCAGCCGCAGTGGGACCTTAACTCTCCCATCCCTTGTTGGAGGTAAGGGGTGTGAGGTTGAGTTACACAACCATTTGCTCTGAGCTGCTTATTATGTTTTTAAAGTTGGGGATTACTTTTAGAAACTAAAAACTAATTCTAGTAACTAACCCCTAACTTAAAATAACTTTTAAATCTAAAAAGAAATGTTAAAGGGACTTAATCAAGGCCCTAGCAGGATTTTTAAAAATTTAGAAAATGTTGTCAAATTCAAAAAATCAGTTTCTAAACACAATTTTGTAATTTAGTCGTGATCCGGTATTGGCTGATTAGTCCACCAAATGCAAAGTCGTAGACCCCTTTGCTGATCCACCAATGTAGGAAGCTGGCTCTGTATATACTATATCAAAATGAGATATAGTGTGCACAGTCCAAGGGTTCCCAGCGGTTTAACAGAGGCTAAAGTAGATAATACTAATGCTCTTTTGTGGTAGCATGGTCGAGCAGTTAGGCTTATCTGAGGGTAATGCAAAGCATTGTTTGTATACACACAGACAATAGAAGAAGCACTCACTCAATGACTTAACTCCAGACCAATGTTTTTCATATAGCAAAAATATATTTTCTTAATTTATTTCTAGAACCACACGAATCAAGTTGCAGGTGAGTACATTAATAAATACATATTTGACATATGAATCAATATCACTTTGATTGGAATCAGTAAGTTATACAGTTTAAGAATATATGGCAATAATCTGTTTTAAAAGCTGACAGTGCAGATTTCAGAAACAGTTCCTTTGGGGGAAGAAAAGTTAGTACAATTTACCGGTAAATACTTGACTTCTAGTTAAAATCTCCGGGAGTTAGGAAATCCACAGGTTGGGGTTTGAGTTAACCCTAAACACCCACCACCAACCATGCGGCCAGCCGGGTGCAGAGATCAAAGTTGAGGCAAACTTAACATGGGCTCTTATGGAGACTGGGGGCACTCTGTTTCAGATCTGCTGGCAGGTAAGTACCCACATCTTTGGAGGGCAGACCTGGGGTTTTAGAGGAGCACTGCGGGGGCCACAAGTAAGTACCAAACTCACACCCTCAGTGGCGCAGGAGTGGCCCGGTGCAGGGTGCAAACAGAGTGTCGGGCTCCCAATGCTTTTCTATGAGAAGACCCCGGGGGTCATTTAGATGATGCAGGCCGGGTCCAGGGGGTCAGTTCAGGAAAACCACAGGCTGGACAAGTAGGAAGGCCGTCTGCTGAACGTTGCTGCACCAGTAGTCTGGTTCTCCGAGGCTTGGGGGCTGCGGGTGCAATGTACCTTTAGGCATCAGATATCTTCATCTGGAGCTTTCGTGGTCCGGGGGGGGGGTCATCTGGATTCACACTGCAGGTGTCATCATAAGGGGCAGTAGAGGTCAACCAAGGGTGGGCACTTGTCAGGATCGCCTGGGGATCCTCTCTAGCACGTTGGGCCACCTGGACACAGGCCGTGGGTGCTGAGTGGTCAGGACTTGAGGATCCTGGGCTTTAGGAAGTCCACAGGTTGGGGTTCAAGCTAACCCCAAACACCCACCACCAGCAACACGGGGCTGGCGGGGTGCAGAGGTCAAAGATGAGTAAATTTAACGTGGGCTCCTGTGGAGACAGGTGGTACTCGGAATCCAGTCTGCCTGCAGGTAAGTACTTTTGGCCCGGAGGGCAGACCAGAGGGGATTAGAGCAGCACTGGAGGGGCCACAAGTAGGCACCAAACACACACCCTCAGCGGCACAGGAGCGGCCGGGTGCAGGGTGCAAACAGGACGTCGGGTTTCCAATGCTGGTCTATGAGGAGACCCCGGGGGTCACTCAAGAGACTGCAGGTGAGATCCAGGGGGTCGTCTCAGGCAAACCATAGGCTGGACAGGGAGGAAGGCTGCCTGCTGAACGTTGCTGCAGCGGAGGTCGGGTTCTCCAAGGCCTGGGGGCTGCGGGTGCAGTTTATCTTTAGGCATCGGATATGTTCGTCCGGAAATTCGCAGTCAGGGGTGTCCTCTGGATTCCCTCTGCAGGCATCGTCGTGGAGAGGTCAACCCAGGGTGGGCACTTGCTCGCAATCGCCTGGCAACCCTGTCTAGCTGGGTGGACCACCTGGACACGAGTCGTGGGTGTCGGGTGCAGAGTGGTCAGGACTCTGGAGTGAGATGGGAGTCCTTAGTTGTTGTTTTTTTCTTACATGGGCCGATGTCCTCTGGAGTTCTTGGTCCTTTGGGATGCAGGGCAGTCCTCTTGAGCTTGGCCGAGGTCACTGGTCCCGCAGGATGCATCGTTGTTCAGGGACAGGTTCTTTGAAGCAGGTGACAGGTCAGTAGGGCTGGAGCCAAGTCAGTTTTTGTCGTCTTTCTTCTCTGCTGGGGTTTCAGCTTAGCAGTCCTTCTTTCTTGTCAAGTCGCCAGGAATCTGACGACTTGGGTTCAGGGGAGCCCTTAAATCCTGGATTTAGGGGCATTATAGTGGTCAGAGGGCAATAGCCAATGGCTACTGTCCCTGAGGGTGGCTACACCCTTCTTGTGTCCACTCCCTTTGGGGAGGTGGAACACAAACCTAACCCTATTGGTCCCTGTCCTCCAAACTAAAATTGAGAATTCTGCAGGGAGGGGGTCACCTCATCTCTGGACACCTTAGGGGGTGGTCCTAGCCGGTGTGGTCACTCCTCCCTGATTTTCCAGCCGGACTTGCTGCCAAAAGTGGGGCTTTGTCGGGGGGGTGTAACTCCACTAGCTGGGTTGCCCTAGGGCACTGGAACAAGAGGCTTGAGCCTTTGAGGCTCACCTCCAGGTGTTACAGTTCCCGCAGGGGGGAGGTGTGAAACCCCTCCACCCAGGACAGGCTTTATTTCTGGCCACAGGGAGCACAAAGGCTCTCACCCCATGTGGCCAGAAACTCGTCTAGAAGTGGCAGCCAGGCACAGAACGGCCAGTCCTGCACTAGCAGTTTGGCTAACGTACAGAGGGCATGTGCCATGGGTGTGCCAATTGTGGTAACACAGGTACAGATTTTGGGAAGGAACACTGGTACTGGGGCCTGTTAGCAGGATCCCAGCACACACTCAATCAAAGTTGGCATCCATATTAGGCAAAAGGTGGGGGGGGCAAACCATGCCAACAAGGGATCTTTCCTTCAAATGTGTAGAGTCCTGACTAGGTTTGAACATATGCAAGTAATTCGTCAAAATAAGCCTATGTATGGTCATCTTTTTAGCTAGAAAGCAGTGAAAGATGATTATATGTAGGTCTGTCTGAATTAAAACCAGAAAGCCTCCAGGCAAGAAAACTGTATGTTGCCATAAATATATCTGTAATCTCATCTTAACCCAGTGGGGCTGTGCTCCTTTTTATGCCGAAATATTACCTGCTCACCTTTAAGAATAAGGTTTGCTCATCTGAAATGCAAAGACGTTTGAAAACCATAAAATCTCAAGATTAAAGGAACAATGAAATGAATGTTTCTTTGAAGTACTTCCATTTTCGAGATCGAACTTGACAGCACAGCTGTTACCAGACCTTTTGCGATCAACTTAAAAACTATAGTACTTCGGAGAGAGGATTTGGCTCCACCCTCATGTTGGAGACAGGAGTACATGTTGTAGGGTAGAAGCTGTGTGCTTCAGCAGAAAAATTGCTTCTTCTCTACGCAGTTGTGATTATTTCATTGTTTATCCAACTACATGAACGATCATCAGTATGGCTGCCTAGAGAAGGTTCACTAAAGTATAAAGCTTACATTGAGATGGAACTTGAACTTTCAGAGGCATGCACATAGCACTGTTAGTGTATTAGAATAGTAGGGTGTTTATGATGGTTGTTTTTCTTTGACAACATCCCTTTCCTTTCCAGCATTAATTTTAGACTTAAGTTTGGAAGTGTGTTTGAGAGCTGTACTAGATTCTCAAGCTACAGTTCTCCAAATGCATTTTTTAGGTCTAGCCTAAGTACCACTTTAATTTTCGTGCCAGTGTTATGTTTTTTTAAATTTATTTTAAAACATACAGAAATACAAACCAGTACTTTTGCAGCATGTATCTTTTCTGGATTCACAGGCTGTGCTTTATTTTGCCTTCTGTTGGTTGGGTCCGGAACTCTCTTCTTGTGTACTAGTCCTTCTTGTTCTCCCTTATTTTTTTTGGGGGGGGGGCATTAACTGTCCCCATGTAGTCACCATCTTCAAAAGAAAATTCCACAGTTGAGTTTGGAAAATTTCTGAAAGCTCTCCAGCCACCAAAAGTAGAGGATTATCTAGAAAATCTGTCAAAGAAAGAAATACTGAACAGAAACCATGGAGATCGTAATCCGATTTGTGGAAAACTGTCAGGTTTTTTCCACAGAGTAGGCAGGGTAGTATGAGTCTTCATTGTAGGAAGGCGAGCATATGCATAGGCAGGCTGTCTGCTGCTCTGAGTAACATGGAGAACAGAGAACACACCTTTCGATTCTTCCCAGAGTGTCATCACAGGTTTGCCCAGAAGGACAATCATCAGGTATGCAACCGTTTTCTACCAAGAGACCACAGCACCGACAACTGCGAGGCCTGTTCGGAATTAAGTCATTAAGAGCAAGGGAGAAATAAAGGCAAGCAAACAAGGCCATGGAGGGGCAGATGGAAACTCTGTCGCTGAGAGTCCTGGGGTTGTCGAGCAAGGAGGAGAACCACATCGCCAAAGGAGCAGAGGGAGAGGGCTCAGTCCTCGAAAAGGAGGTAATCGGCTTCGAGCGAGAACAGCAAAAGCAAAGATAAAAGGACACTGGTAACGTTTAAAAGAAAAAAAAAAAAAAAAAAAAAGCAGAGTGTGGGTGAGTCTCGAACAACAGAATCTGGTACCCGAAAAGCTACCTCTGTGCTGAAGTTCTCACCAACCGAAGGCAAGTAGAAGCCGAAAGGGCCCCTCGGGTCCCACACCAAGGACCCCGCAGGTGGACGTGCCACTGAAAAAACATCAACAAAAATTGATAGAAAGCAAAGAAAATATCAAACAAAACACCAACTCTAAAGGCCTTGACTTACAAGAGATCAGCATCCACAGTCAAGTCGAAGGGAGTGTGAATGAATGGAAGAAAAGGCGTCTCAAAGCTGAAATGGCCTTGATCTTCCAGAAAAAGGAGGATTCTTACGCAACCCTCCAAGACTTCAGAATTCCACCCAAAGCGTTGATGAAATATACACGAGGACAAAGACCTGGGGGAACTAGAGCTTTCAGTGACCCCAGATACGCGGGGAGAAGGTGATAAGGGGATGTTCTATGACGGAGAGGACTCAAGAGTCCCAAATTCTGTTTAAATATAGAGAAGGGCCGGAATGCCTTGAAACACAATGGCAGGATATCCACACAGATTCCCCCGATGGAGGGAATAGATACTTATTTCACCGCCAGATGATATTGCCATGTACATTCAACAGAAAGAAGGCTGCTGACTAGTATAGTATCCAATTGGAGGAGACGTCTCAAACATGTTTTTTACTATAGACATTGCTACCCTCACAGAGTAAGAGTCAATACTTGCCTATGCTTGTATGCATACTGGACCGTGGAGAGAGGCCTTCAAATAACCTGCAATCTGCAGGATAGCGATGCCCAGTGCTGAAAAGAAATACAAACAGTCCTCGAAGGACCCACCATACGTTACAGGTAACGTGACAGTGGACTCCCATCATCACAGCCACTGCCAGGAATAGAACAAACATGCCAACTACCACAGGACTGCTGCTGGATAAGGAGAGTGAGAGAATAGATATGCTAGGGAGAACGTTTGAAAGGGGAGCACGTTTGAAAGGGGAGCAGTGACCCAATGGAACATTGCTAACTATAATTGCCTGCTCAGCAGATATATATGCCTATCAACACTAGGAGGGTATGGCAGAGCTGATGAAACACCTACTGGAGCAATATCAAAGGAGAGTGACATCCCTGGCAGAAAAAGGAAAGAGTATTGCCAACATATGTTTGAAATATGTGCTAGACCTCACAGACACAGCAAGCAGACAAATGATGGCAGGGACAGCCCTAAGACCACCTGCCGGACTGCCTGGCTGCCGATGTCTGGCTTAAAAAATGAGGTCCAAGCCAATATCATGGACACCCCTTTCAGCGGGGCACCTTTTTGGGAGCGCAGTTGACGATACACTGCAACAGTTGAAGAAAGATGATACTGCAAAATCGATGGGAACAGGGGAATCCGGGGGCAGCAAAGATGAGAAGTACACCTACTAGGAGACCCGCAGGGGCTTTCAAAGTGCCACTGCACAATAGAGCTTTTCAAGTGCAAGCCAGGTGTACACACAAACACAGAGGTGGCAGTACCTAGCACCACAAAAAAACTTTTTGCAGACGGGCGAGAGGCAGAACACCGCCATGGACAGGGGTGGCTCCACCAGCTTGCAAGTGACTTAAGAAACCAACAGCCCCAACCACACACACACACGCAACCTGTTTGGGGAAGGGGGGCATAGGAGCCATCGTTCCAAAGTAGATTACAAAAAGTAAAAGAATTGCTGCAGACAAAGGCAGTAGAGAGTGTTCCCTGGAAGAAGATCAACCAGGGAAACTACTGAATAAGATGGGTCACTACGACTTATACTGGACCTCCATTTCAAACAAGTTCATAAAGACACAGAAGTTGAAGATGACCACACTGCAAGATGGCATTCTGCAGCTTCGGCAGGGAGACTATATGGTGATCATATACCTAAAGGATACATATGTATATATTTTAGAGAACCACAAGCACATACAAATCTAGTGCTTCATGATAGACCGAACACACTATCAATTCAGGGTGCTACCATTAGGAATAAAATCAGCACCCAGAGTGTTTACGAAATGCTTAGTGACAGTTGCGGCACACCTGCGAAGGCAAGAGATACATGTGTTCCCTTACCTAGATGAGTGGCTAGTAAAGGTGAATTCCCTATGCAAGTGCAGGAAAAACAGTGTTAATGACACTCCACAGACTTGTCACCCTCACCAGGACAAGAGAAACTCTTCCTGAGAGTAAGAATCCACACAGCAGAGGCACAAGCCCTGGCGAAAAGAGAATACTGTTGATAGCACAAGGAACTCCCCAATACTGGAAGGGTCAGTCTTGGACAGTGAGGACTGTAGAGAAGATGCTGAAAAGGATGGATTTCTGCGTACCTCTAATGCCATATGTACAGGAATGGGTCAACATTCAATGGTCACAAGCTACAGAGCGTGGGGAAGACAGGTATCTGCCTCACATGAGTGGGAACTGAATCGGACAGATGAAAAGGTGTTCAGAAGATGGAAATAGATGAGATGAGATGATGAGAAATAGACATTTTCATGACACCAGAGACCGCAAAATACCAAGCCTTTGCATCCAGGCGTCCACAGTCACTCCCTGGGGAATGCATCGTCAATAGACCAGTCAGGAAAATCTGCTTATGTTTTTTCCCCCGATATCTCTGTTACATTAGTAAGCAGGAAATGAAGACATTCGCAGATGACTTTAATACTCATCCCTCCACAGTGGGCGAGACAGACCTGGTTCTCAAACCTAATAGAGATAGCACTCAACAGTGTGCAGAGGCTATCAGCAATACGAGGTCCACTTTCCATGCAGGGAGGTATGATTCTGCACCCAGAACCAAACACGATGAGCCTAGCAGCATGACTCCTGAAGACATAGAGTTCGGACACCTAGGACTTCCAGAAAGAACAATGGCGTTCTTCATAGCAGATAAGAAGACTGACAACAAGGAAATGTTACACAACCAAGTGGGAGAGATTCACAAGGTGGTGCTAGAGATCTGGCCTCTTATCAGGACAGGACATGACACTAGAGTTAAATGATGCCTTACACACCCGCTAGACATCAAGCTAATGTATTCATCTTTAAAGGTGCATCTGGCAGCAGTAGTGCCTAAACAAGGACTTCCATCAGAAGAAGCTATTGCAAATGATTTTTTGGAGGCTCAAAAGGATATCCTCGTCAAATAGTGCAAAAACACCTACATGGAACCTAAATGTAATTCTGACCCAACTGATGAAAGAACACTTCGAGCCACTCTACAAGGTCACCTTCATATTTGTCACACTCAGAACAGCCTTTATAATTGCAGTGATGTCTCTTCATAGAGTAAGTGAGCTGCAAGCACTCACCATTAAGGAACCACACTGTACACAAGGACCCTCCTAAGGTCATATCCTAGTTTCATATAAACCAAACAATCCAAATTCAGAGTTTCTTCCAAAGAACCAAAGACTCTGGCAGAAAGAGCACTACATACACTGGCTGCCCGACGGGCGATAATGCAATAAATGGAGGCGACCAGGCGACTTAAGAAAGATCTTCTATTGTGTACGACTCCTAGTAACTGACAAGTGGAACTGCACTATCAATGCGTTTGCATTTGGCATGAGAGGGACATCTAGTAATGACTTGTGGAACTGCAGCTTCATGTAGGAAATTCAATGCTTAGCATTTGCCTTGAGAGAGAGAGAGCTAGGAACAGTTAGCTGAATGGCAGCTTAATGTGGAGTCACTTATGGTTCTGGCTTCAACGAACAGTTCCAGTCTTCCTTCCTCCTTTGTAGTTTTCCTTGGCTCTAGAAGTGCTCTGAAGAGTGGGTGTCTGGGCCACAATTTTATACCTGATTCTATCTTTGAAAAGGGAGAAGCTTCTGGAGTTGTTTCCCCCCCCCCCCCACGGAGGTGTTTAGAATTCCCTGCCTCCCAGTGCTGGTCATCTGTCTGCAATCACAATAGGCTAGTGTGAAGTTCTTTGTGTGTGAGCTGAGGCAGTGTCTTTGAAGTGCAGTTATGCCAGGTGACAGCTTTGCCCCTCTCATCAAGTCCCATCCTGCACCCACCCAGGCCCTCTGTTGATACTGCCTAGGGAGAATGCACGAAGGTCAGCTGCTAACTACACCTAGTGACATGACCCAGGATACAGGCTGCAGGCACCAAATGGTTAGGACAAGAAAATGGCAACTTTCTAAAAGTGTAATTTTTGATGGATACAACTACCTGTGGATTCCTCACCTTATGAATTCTCCCAGTGTGCCAACATTCGACAGAAAATCTTCTTCCCAGCTCTCCGTCGACGAGGATGTCACAATTGCACGGCTCCGCACGCGACTCCGTCTGATGTCACTGTGGCAATTAGAGGTCCTCGCCAGCGTGCTGACGTCGGTTCCCTTTTTTCCGTGCCTTTGACGCTAACTGTTTTCTCCTAGCTCGAGTTACTGTTTCGAAGGTGTCCTTTTTGTCTTTGGTTACAGTGTCTCCTTCCTAGGAAGTCGGGGGTTTAAACCTTGTCTGGAGTGCGGGGGTCGCACGTCGGTTACGGACCCTCACGATGACTGCCTTTGGTGCCTAAGTTCGTAGCAGGACGTGGAGGAGTGTGTGTCCTGCCAAAGCATGAATCCGAAGGCGCTGAAGGAGAGAGAAGGCAAACTTTTATTGGCTAAGGCAAAGAAAGGGCACAGAAGTCATCGCAGATCGTCTTCGCATTCTTCTTCAAAGAAGCATAAGAAGCGGTGCCGACTCTCTGTGTCGTTCGGCTAGAGCTTGTTCACGATCCAGGTCTCCATCTAGACGGTGCCATGCGATGTAGGAGGTTAGTCCTACGGTGACTCCACAGCCTCAAAGCCCTCAGGCTTCTCCGGCGCCATTGGTCTTTGAGGTGGTTGCACCCCAAGAGAGTCCACGCTTTTCGCCTGGGTTGCAGGACTCTTATGCCCAGCCGGCGCAAGTGTCTCAGGAAGATCAGCAGTATCCGGCCTTCCCTGCTCAGGGAGCGGATCCGGCTGCATTTTTGAATGCCATGTTTAACATGTTCAATGCTATGGTCCCTGCTGGTGCACCGCCTGGTCCCACGGGCCCATTGGCATTTACATTGGGCTCCCCGGCCCCTTATAAGTCAGCGCCGTTCATGCCTTTTTATCTGACTGGGGGTACCGGTTCGGCACCGATAACTTCGCCTCATAGGCCCACGGCACCGATGACATCGCCTTATAGACCTGCGGTGCCGGGGATGTCGCCTCATACACAGTCGACGCTGATGATGGAGCCTCAGGTGTCCACAGCGCCAATGGGATCAGCTCCGGCTCCGGATGAATCCGGTTTGGATCATAGTGTGTCTCCTCCTTCTCCTGGTCCGCGTCTATCGGTCCTGAAGCCGGTGTCATTGACACTGTGTCGACACAGAGATCAAAGGCCAGGTTGAGGTCGTGCAGAAGAGCACTGAGGCTCTTAGAAGAACAAGAGTACCAAAGACAGCCACTAGAAGAAGGAGAGATTGCTGAGCCCTTGGGGGAATATCAGGGCCTAGACTCAGCCAGTGGGCTGGACACTTCCCAGGTGTGGGATTTTTCGTCTCCAGGGGGAGTTTACAGAGGAAGCGGCCTCTTTCCATTCTGTGGTCAGGAAGGCAGCAAATTTCTTGGATCTTCCGCTGCCGGCTGCTGAGGTTAAAACGAATTTTTTGACTGAGGTCATGCATCCTCCTTCAGCTTCAGAAGAACCCTTGCTTCCATTTAATGATGCTCTTACGGAGCCTATATTGGAGATTTGGAGATAGCCTGTGTCATCGGCAGCTGCGAACAAGTTTGTTGCAAGACGATATAGAGTGGCTCTGGGAGATCCGGGATTTTTGTCAAAGCATCCGACTCTGGAGAGTTTAGTAGGCCAGGCCTCCTGTTCGGCACGTTCTGCACCAGGCTCCATCCCGGTTATTCCTTCTGACAGAGTCCACGAGTATGCAGCAGTCGGCAAAGAAGACTTTTTTATCCTGCAGTATGACCCTGAAAGCTGCAAATGCTATTTGTGTGTTAGGGAGATATGTTCACGCTCTGATGGACAGGGCTAAAGCTGTAGTTCCAGACTTACCGCAGGATATGCAGGGGCAGTTTGGTGAGCTCCTGTCAGGCGCTCAAGCTGCGGCTAAGCAGATTATCCAGTCTGGTCTGGATTCTACAGACTCAGTGGCCAGGACGATGGGTACCTCAATCACTACTAGGAGGCATGCGTGGTTGAGGTCATCCGGCCTTTCTACGGATGTCCAGACCACTCTATTGGACCTGCCTTTCAATGGAGAAAAGCTGTTTGGAGCCAAAGCTGACTCTGCCTTAGAGCGCTTCAAGGACAGTAGGGCCACAACGAAGTCTTTGAGTCTGCAGGCTTCCACTATTACCCCTTTCAGATGTTCAGGGGGTTTGGGCGTGGAGCTGTTTACCGTGGGAGGCCCCAGTCCACAGTCCAACAGCCTGCCAGCCTCCCATATAGATTCTTTAGAGGACGGGGGAGGGTTCGGACAAGAGGGGCCACCCAGCAGCACCCTTCATCATCATCTTCCTCTGGGGAACAACAACAAGGGAAGCAGCCCTAGTTTTCTACCCATTTTGAGTCACACTTCTCCTGTAGAGAGAAAGTTGCGTCTTTTTCTCCACGAACTGGAGTTAGCCACTTCAGACTCCTGGGTTCTAAATATTGTGAGGAAAGGATATGCCCTTCCTTTTCAGGAGTTTCCCCCTCCCATCTTTCCCCGTCCCTCGTTTTGTTCAGAAGACCATCTCTTGTTGATGCAGCAGGAGGTTCAAATCCTGTTATTAAAAGGTGCAGTGGAGGTGGTTTCAGAGCAGGAAAGGGGTCTGGGTTGTTATTCAAGATATTTCCTGATCCCCCAAGAAGGATGGGGGATTGAGACCTATCCTAGACCTGAGGATTTTGAATTGGTTCCCCAAAAAGGAGAAATTCAAGATGCTAACTCTAGCGCAGGTGCTTCTGGCGTTGAACAAAGAGGATTGGATTGTGTCTGTCGACTTGCAGGATGCTTACTTTCATATCCCTATTCTCAAGTTGAACAGGAAGTATCTCCGGTTTGTGGTGGGGTCGCAACACTACCAGTTTGCGGTCCTTCCATTTGGTCTTACTTCAGCACCTTGAGTCTTCACGAAGATGATGGTGGTGGTTGTGGCAAGTCTCAGGAGGAAGGGAATATCGGTATTCCCTTACCTGGACGATTGGTTGATCAAAACAAAATCTCCAGAGCTCGTGCTGCATCACTTGCAAATGACAACTCAGTTTTTGTTTAGTCTGGGTTTTTCGATAAAGGTGCCCAAATCTCACCTGGAGCCCTCTCTGCGCCTCCTGTTCCTAGGGGCAGTACTGGGTACAACATTGAATCGGGCCTATCCTCCGCCTCCATAGATTCAGGACATTCAGGCGTTGATTTCAACGTTTCAAAATGGAGCGGTTGTTCCAGTCCTCAATGTCCTGCACCTGCTCGGTCTGTTCGCTTCTTGCATTCTGTTGGTCACTCATGCACGCTGGTGCATGAGGGCTCTTCAGTGGTGCCTCCGCAGGCAGTGGTTTCAACACAAAGGGGATCTCGAGGAGTCGATAATGATCTCCAGAGACGCTACAGTGGATCTATGATGATGGGCTGTGGATGGCAACCTTTCCCAAGGAAGGCTGTTTTCTCTACCACCGCCGGTGGCCACAGTCATAACGGATGCTTCCACTCTAGGGTGGGGTGCTCATCTGGGGGACCTGGAGATCAAAGGTCATTGGTCTCCAGTGGAGCAAATGTTTCACATCAAACTGTTAGAGTTGCGGGTGATATGTCTGGCTCTCAAGGCCTCCCTCCTGTCCCTTCGCGGTCCGTCAGTTCACGTCTTCATGGACAATACTACCGCAATGTGGTACATCATCATGCAGGGAGGAGTAGGGTCATACCTTCTCTGCAGAGAGGCTCTGCAGCTCTGGTCCTGGGCCCAGGACCATTGGATTTGCTTGGTAACAAATCATCTGGCCGGAGTTCTCAACATATGTGCGGACAGTCTCAGTTGGCATTTCTCAGCCGATCATGAGTGACGTCTCCATTCGGACCTGGTCCTTCACATCTTTCGGATGTGGGATTTTCCGTAGATAGACCTATTTGCCACTCTGTAGAATGTGCACTGCCCGTCGTTCTGCAGCCTCCAGTATCCAGTGCAAGGAGCTTTGGGGGACACATTTTAGATGTATTGGTACGACCAGTTGCTTTACGCGTTTCCCCCATACCCTTGATTCCTCGGGTTCTGAGGAAGATTCACCAAGATCGGGCTCAAGTAATTTTAATAGCTCCGGATTGGCCGAGAAGGGTCTGGTACCCGGACCTTCTCCAACTCTCTCTGTCTTCCTCTCAGGGTAGATCTCCTCTCGCAGGGGCAGGTTCTACACCCTCACCTCCACACCCTGCACCTACATGCCTGGAGATTGAACGGGCCAATCTGAGTTCTTTCTCTCTCCCACCAGAGGTAGTAGATGTTATTTTATCGGCCAGGTGACACTCCACTAAGACTGTTTATGCCGACAGGTGGGCAGAATTCGTGGCTTGGTGTGGAGAGAAACAAATTGATCCCCTGAGAGCCCATCTGTCTGATGTTCTGTTGTTTGCTTTAACTTTAGCACAGAAGGGTTGTGCAGTTGGGACTGTCAAAGGCTATTTTTCGGCACTGTCAGCCTTTCTTTGCCTTCCGGATCAACCTTCCTTGTTCAAATCACCTATTGTTGTTAGGTTCTTGAAAGGTTTAACAAATAAAATTTCCTCCCACTCCGTTTCTTACGCCTCAGTTGGATTTAAATCTGGTTTTAACTTTTTTTAATGGGTTCACCGTTTGAACCTATGCATTCTTGTCCTTTTAAGATTATTGGTCTTTAAGACAGTTTTCCTTATAGCTATTATGTCTGCTAGGCGTGTGAGTGAGCTCCAGGCCCTTTGTGTCAAACCCCCCTTTACTTCATTCTTTGCTGACAAAGTGGTGCTGAAAACCAGGGCGGCTTTCCTTCCTAAAGTTGTCACTCCTTTCCATATGGAGCAGTCTATTACCCTTTCATCTTTCTACCCTCCTCATCGGTCGAAAGAGGAAGAAAGACTCCATCGCTTGGACCCCAGAAGGGCTCTCAGTTTCTATATTGAGAGGACAAAAAACTTTTGGTTGGATGGACCAACTCTTCGTTGGATATGTGGGAAAGATGAAAGGCAGAGCTGTGCATAAAAGAACAATATCCAGGTGGGTCATTCTTTGCATTAAGATCTGTTATTCGTTAGCAAAGAAGATTCCTCCTGGGGGTATTAGAGCTCATTCTACCAGGGCTAAGGCTGCCACTTCAGCTTTGGCTAGGGGTGTGCCAGTGGTAGATATTTGTAAAGCGGCAACTTGGGCTTCTTTCATACTTTTGCGAAGCACTATTGCTTGGATTCGGATGTCAAAAGGGATGGCCATTTTGCACATTCCGTGTTGCAGGATTTTTTGGTGTGACTAGTCAGGCACCCACCTCCGAGTGCGGTACTGCTTTGGGACTCTTTTCAGAACGTGAGGAATCCACAGGTAGTTCTATCCATCAGAAGAACAAGTTACTTACCTTCAGTAATGCCTTTTCTGGTGGATACACTAGCTACCTGTGGAGCCCTCACAGTCCCACCCACCTCCCCATTGCCTGTCTGGTCATACCAAGACTTTTGTATTACAAGTGTATATATGTTTTGATTAATTTCTATATAAATAATTGTTGTACTTATGTTACATCAGTATGGTTATATGTTTGTATTTATTTGAGCTATTGTGAGGTCAGTTTTCACCTGTTTTCCTCAAAGGCACGTAAAAAAGGGGTGAAACTGACGTCAGCATGCCAGTGAGGACCTCTTATTGCCAGGGTGAAGTCAGACGGAGTTGCGTGTGGAGCCGTGCAATTGTGACGTCGACGTGGATAGCTGGGAAGAAGATTTTCCGTTGAATGCTGGCGCATTGGGAGAATTCATAAAGTGAGGAATCCACAGGTAGCTAGTGTATACACCAGAAAAAGCGTTACCGAAGGTAAGTAACTTGTTCTTTCTGAATTGTCCCTTAAAATCTGACTTTACAGTTATAGAAAATTTTAAGTTACAAAACCTCATACACCAAACAAGATATTCCTATCCCCTTCCAAACAAAAACTGCTATTAAATATAGTAATAAGGTAATCCAGTGTTATCCTATGGGAGAGGTAGGCCTTACAACAGTGAAAAACAGATTTAGGAGTTTTTCACTACCAGGGCATATAAAACTTAAAAGTACATTTCAGACTTTTTAAATACACTACCCCCTGCCTTATGGGTGGTTTAGGGCCTATCCAAGGGGTAACTTGTATTAAAAATGTAGGTTTAGGTCTGGCAAAAGCTTTCTTTTGCCAGGTCAAAATAGTTTAAAACTGCACATACAAGCTGTAATGACAAGCCTGAGACATGTTTTAAAGGGCTCCTTAAATGGGTGGAATAATAAGTGCTGCAGGCCCCCCATGTAGCTTTTAATTTACAGGCTCTAGATACCTGTGGTACCACTTAACTAAGGACTTAAAAGTAAGTTCAATGTAGCAGTTGGATGTAAGCCAATTTCCTCCATGTTTAAAGGACAGAGCACAAGGGCTTCAGCCTTGATTAGCCGCTGTAAAGTGCACAGTCATAAAGTCAGCAAAAACTGGTTCAGAAGACAGGAGGGGTGAAACCAAAAAGTCTGGGGATGACCAGGCAGAGGGAGACAAGTCCAACATTTATGTATTATGTGAATAAAAGTATCCATCACCAAATATTTGTATTTATTTGTTTGTATTTTGCTTCTTCCTATCACAGCCCATAGCATGAGCCAGTGGGCATTTTATTGGGACATAACTATGATGACACTCAAAACACAAGTTGCTAACAATATGGTTGAAGGCACTTCACTTAACCAGCGACTGCTAGTACCCATATATATGAGGTTGTTTTCACAAGTGTCCCGTAGTAATAAAGTCATTAATTGAAAGTTGTAATATTTATTCATCAGCATATACCAGCGTTGGACATCTACTTGAAGTACTGTAGCTATGTAAAAGGCTAGACTGATTTGCCAGACCGATTGGGTTTTCCAGTGTTTGTTGAAACTGTTTTGACAGTACCGCTACTTCCTGACCAGGCATGATCAACAAAAAGAGCATTTGTAGTACTACTTGGAGAGGGGGTTAGGCACCACCCACATGTTGTTTTTTATTGTGCCGTCTGTTTCAGCTAAAAAGAGTGCCGGTATTGCACTTTTTACCTTGTGAAAAAGCTTGTAATCAATACAACAGGGCTGAGTTGGTTATGGTAGTAAGCCAATGATCATTGCTATAGGTCTGATCTGTTAATTATGAACTGTTACAAAAAAAGACAGTAAGCCTGATGGGTTTTTTTTTGTGTGAAAAGCATATCTTAAAGTCGAGAGGTATTTAACGGTGAATTTTTACTATTCTCTATTAAAGCCCACAGGTATTAGATTAAATTGTATCTCTCGGGTTACCAAAGAAGGCAAGGATTTTGGTGTTTGTTACTCCTTCAGACAAACTGTGGGTACAAGAGATGTGCACTGTGAGTGAGAATCCTTGCTAAGCCCATTTAGGAGAGATAGTATTTTGCCTTACCATCTGTAATTATATATCTGATGGTTACTTTGTGCGAATGCTTACACTCAACACAGTAAGCCTGAGTTAGCTATGGTGACAAGCCAATGATTACCCCTATTGGCTTGATTGGTGTGCACTGAAAAGTTATGCCAGATACGTTGCGTATGATCACTTTATTATGAGACATCATGACAAAGTTAGTATGCCTGGTGTATTGTTATGAAAACCATTTGTTAAAGCCAGTTGGCCTCAAACAGTGGATTGTTATCACACTGAGTTACAGGATGTAGTCCGGTATTTGGTTACATGTAATCTCACAGATTACCCTAGTAGGTGTAGGAAAGATGGGTATTATGTGGTGTCCTCACCATGTAATTCTCTCACAATACTCCAGAGATGGTCCTTGGATTCACACTAGTAAACCCTTAGCTCGATCTTGCTAGTGTGGCAAAGCAGTCAGGCTTTACTTGGAGGAACATGTGTTAATCACTTCACAGCGCAAACATGGATGATAAGTAATTGACACAACTTGAAAGAAATATGGCACCTGTTTATAAAAATACAGCATATTTTATATGAATTTAGACACACGAAAACAAAGAGAATTGGATAAATATAACCAGAGTTATAGATTTCAGACGCAATGTTAAATCACAGCAGAACTTACATTTAAATGTTGCATTGAAGTCTACGGGAGAAATATCACTGGTTGCAAAAATGTACTCAGAAAGTTGGTTGGAACCCTTTTTTAGTTAAGGCTGTGCAGTCCCTAGTCCAGTTCATGACAGTAAGTACAGTTTTACCTGGCCCCTAGCAGAGTTGCCCTGACACTCAGTGGTGCTGAACGGGACTCGCATTGGAGTCAATGGCAGGAAGCAACTGGTGACAAACGACCTCTTGGAGGTCGAGCTGAGGGAAAGCCTTGCAGGTTAAAGGTTGTACAAGTCCTGGGACTAGGCACAGCAGTCTGTTCTCTTCTTCCTGATCCATGGGGTCCGGGTACAGAGTTGTCTTGGCTCTTTGTGCTGCAGAATGGGACTCACGCTGGTACTGGTTTTACCGCTTACACAACATCGCTAACAAAGGGATGCACAATCTCAGTTGGGGCTTGTTTGCAGATGTTGCATGTAGGTTGCACGATGTGCCCTGCACATGCAGCGTTAAGTGAAGGGGTTAGTTACTGGACTCGCAACCAACAAGCCTTGCAGCGGTAAGGGTGCAGAAATCCTTTAGGAAATTCCTGGGGTCAGAGGGAGTGGTGTAGCAGCCTGAGAGTTGAAGGCAGGCTAGACTACAACTCCCAGAAGACACTGAACCACCCCACAGCAGGGCCGATAGCCGGTGAAGATTCGGATTCTGCTGGTATTTTTACCTGCAGTTTGCAGGGGGCTAAAGGCACTAGTCCAAGGGAGACTGAAGGTGCTTATGGCTTCCACAGGGGTCCCTCTTCTCGGAGTGTCGAGTTTCAGCCAAGGACGAGAGTTGATCACGCAGTTCCCAGTCCATTGTCTCAGTGACAGTGTAGCCCTCCTTTTTTCTTGTTGCAGTGAGCAGAGTGCTGTTGTCAGTGATGCAGAGCTCCTCCTGGTCCTTTGAAGTTGGTTGATCAGATCTGAGGTTCTGGTATCAGAATCTCAGATCTGGATTTAGGTGAAGTAGGGGTGTGGAGACTAGTGGGCAGCAAGCTCTGCCATCTAATCCGCCCCTGTAGTGGCCATATCTGGTGGGACAAGTAATCTTTTGTTACCCAGAACCCCCTTTTGTAGGGCTGTGCCCAGTCCTGCATACCTAATTTCCCGTCTGTCCACAAGCAAATGTGCTGAGGGCAGGTGGAGGGCTGTTTTCCCTGCTGGGGAGGCAGCGCAGATGGCTATCAGGGGCGGTGAATTCTTTGAAGCTTACTGCCCTTCACTTGCCTGGCTGGCTGGGTGGGTGGGAGGTGAGACCTCCTTCCTTAAGATGGCCAACAAATCGGTCCCTTGCACATGATTGGATGGTTTTGTTCGTCTGAATTGTGTCCTCTTGATTTGTTGACTTCCCTCCTCTTTTTTATTTATATTTGTCCCACAAGGGTCATTTATATCTCAGTATTTTGATTGAACAACTTATGTCCCCTAATACTGATTTTGCTTGCTGACGGGGAACCTACTTTTTTCCTTTGAGCTGTTTATGGGAGTTCATGTGTTTCCTTGGTTTCTTGCCTGTTTGCTGCTTTTGCCTTTTTTGCCCCTGACCACTCCTTGCTCTCCTTTTACTTTCCCTGGTTTGCACCCCGTTAGTTCATGGCTTCCCATGCCTTCCCCTATCCAGCAAAAAAAGCATTGGCCACGCCAGTATATTTTGCTGCTAAGATCTGTTGGCTTCGCTTGTAGTAACGTTTATTTATGTAGTGCAGTATCCTTTGAGTGTGTTTCTTTCCAGGTTATAACGTTTAATCTGGTTCTCTGTTTGTTTTAAAAAAAAATATATATAGGCACTTACCATTTGCATTGTTTGACTACAAATTTTTTTTTTTTTTTTTTTGCATAACCTGAGGGCTGGGTTTTCGTGAATAAAGGTGCTGGTTGGTGACTCCAGCCGAAATTAGAAATAATTTTGAAGCTTACCTCAATGAAAAGACTATTGGGAGGAATCACATATTTAGTTCTTCAGCTGAATCTGTCCATTAAAAGCCATAGTCTCCCAAGTAAATGCAGTTCACTTGTAATGCAAACATCGTGCTTTTTGGGGGGAATTGTGATTTTAAAGGGGAATTTTCACTTGTCTGAGCCAAGTAGTGCTGAGCTGTGCACCCAGTCAGTTCTTCAGAGCTTAATGTTGGCAATCACTACATTGCTCTCCATAAATTACGCCTGAAAGAATCTATGGGCCAGTGCTTAGTTTTGAGGGCTGGCGGTTATTTTTCTGCCTCAAGCATTTACTGCAAGCAG
The DNA here is from genome assembly GCF_031143425.1 of Pleurodeles waltl. Classification (NCBI taxonomy): domain Eukaryota; kingdom Metazoa; phylum Chordata; class Amphibia; order Caudata; family Salamandridae; genus Pleurodeles; species Pleurodeles waltl. The sequence goes on from NC_090442.1 coordinate 241,956,493, forward strand.
AAGACACATATGGGAAAGACGAGGAAGAGAAAACCGAAAAGGCGTCACAAAGGGAGAAAGCTGCAAGAGTGAGCTGAAGGGACAGGGAGTGTCTGTAAATGGATTAAAGGCTCCCGAGATGGCGATATGATTACGTTGCCTCGGTATTCTGCGCTCGCACGTTTAATTGCAGCAGCTCATGTTTAAGAGGAGGGCTTTGGGCACCGGCACGTTTTTATTTACAAATTAATCACAGGTGTGGACACACCTTCTTCATAATTTATAAAACAGCAGAGATCTGGTAGAAAGGTAATCCCAACTCCAAGATTATGACAAACGGCACCATTTTTGAACATTCAGGGACACCAGAGGATTCCATTTCAAAGTGGACTGTTACGATGAAGGTGTTAGGGGGTCGTGGAACCCCCTCCCCTCATTCCCAGAACCTCCCCAACCCCCCCCACCACCACCACCACCACCACCTCCCTCCCCAATGATCGCAACAAAGTCTACAGGTTTTGGGCTATCAATGGCAACTGGGATTTAATTTGGCTGGAGATGTAGAGCTTAAAAGCACAATATCAGGTGCACTGTCTTGGGACGAAAGGGATGCAGCAGCCAATGCTCCGCACGATTGGACTGACACAATGTAAGGAGAACTTGGCATTGGACCTTCAAGAAAAGCTTCCAAAGGAGCAGTGTGAGTGGATGAAATGTTATTTTGGTCTGATCACGCCATTAAATCTTTATTGTTTTTTCTGTTCTGCCTCCTAAGTGGTTTCTATTTTCTGTGCTGCGCTAGATGTTGCTCCATCCCTAAGGCTTGCAGCTCTATTGACTCAAGCCTGGTTGCTTAGTCCCGCCTACGTATGATCCACCTCTTCTTTTTTTTTTTTTTTTTTTTTTTTTTATGGTATAGTTTCCTACTTACAATGTGAAATAAAGCTTTAACTTGGGTGACCAGGTTTTTAACGTAAATACCACCAATCCCTTGGCAGCCATTTGTCTCCTCTACGCTCTGTCAGTGAATGCTCATTCTTACTGATGGCTTTGAAGTTCATGCTCTACTTTTGCTCATAAGAAAGTTTAGCCTCCTCACCCATTTTTTCCCTTTTTCTTGCTGTTTGATATGAGTGGATAAAGGTAATGGACTAAGCACACCTACGCCCCGGTTAATCAACGCTAGAAGTGGAGATGTCGGTTATGGCGCCCACAGGTATATTCGTAACATAGCAGGAAAAAGAGTTGCATAATAATGTAAGAAAGAGCTAAGAAATACGGGTCACTTCAGACATGTCAGTGTTATGGTCCGAAAGAGATGACTGCACGGTGCGCTGCCCAGTAACCGCCGCCCCGTAGCAGGGCGAGGAGAGGGAGAATGGCTTCGCGAACACCGGCTCCAAGGGGTGCAGGGCTCAGCGGGGCTGGAGAGGCAGGAGGGTCCTAGTCCCTCATCCTTGCATCCATTGGAAAATGTCAGATTCCGCACAGAGCTTCTGTGGCATCTCTGCAAAGTCGTCCCCGCCCCCCCCCCCCCTCCCCCCCCCACCCCCCCAACACACACACACACAGATTGGTAGTCACATAAGTGCTTTTGGCATCATTAAATGGATTGCTGGCCTAGGCCCTGTTGGTGGTAATGTGCACTAACACGCTGCTGTGGGAGCACGCTTCTCACCCAAGCACACTGTGGACAAGAAGAGTTAAACCTCCCACAACACAGCCGCTGTCGGAATGAAAGGCTCGGCCCCAAGAGGCAAACTGAGCTACACGCGACCACAGCTTTCAGTCTCTGTCATCAAGCTCCTCTAAATAACAGGATGCCTCGGGGGTCTGAGCCTCCTTATATGTTTGGCACCCCTTCCTTTCGCGCTTTTATCTATATTGTTCTCATTGGTTTTTTTTGTCCGGTCCGGTCTCCCATAACCTTGCATAATGCATGCGTGCTAGATATCAATGTACAATGAATATCATCTTTTGCGGCACAAAAAATGTCGAACGTTATCAAGTCATACCCAGATTCAGATGAAGAAATAAGTGTGATTCTTCATGTAGTCGGATAGGGAGTGCTTGTAACTAGAGGAAGGAAGCTGGGAAAAGGGAAAATACAACTTACAAATTAAGGCAGGTTGTCACTTTCAGTGGTAAGAGCTCAAATATCAGTTATGATATAAGCGTGAACATAACTTGCTTTACTTCCAGAACATGCGTTCATCCAAGCAGGTCGGGCACAATTGGTCACATTTATAACCACACACTAGGCCAATGAATAAGATAGTTCCAAGACTGGATGTTTCATAGGGTGCTAGGCTCCCAGGATATGTGTACGAAAGGCCCTGGCGTGACGCACGTTCTCTTTAACTAGTTGAGTTTAGTCAGGTGATGACACGCTGAGGAAGTGGCCGTCAGCACATTAATCGTCCTGCATAGCGTGCCTTCCTGGGAGTTAATCTCTTTCTACCATCTGAACTTATTTCATTGTGTGACCCCTTGATTCATTTAGACCTTTGGCCCGATTTTAAGGTCAATAACTTGATTTGAATTGTACCCACTGTTGCCTTTCTGAAAAATATTATTCATGGTAGTTTATTTTTTGTCTTACACCGTCTTAATACATTTTCAGGGGTTGAAGCTGAAGAATGGGGTAAATTCCTCCACACCAAAAACAAGGTGAGTCTGCTCTGTAGCAAATTTGTACTTAACACTTAAACACAGTCTTGCAGACCATATTGGCCAATAATTTGGTTTAGGCACTATAATAGTGCATCTTTGTTAGCCACAGTGTTTACGGTACTCCATCCTAGCTTTCCTTTTACACCAGACTTTTTAGGTGTTACGGACCAGACAGCGTAAGCTATCTATTGGCAAAAAGACATACTGTCAGCTTAGAGTGGGCTTGGAGCCTGCCTACTGCTTGCCGTTCGTTGACTTTTCACGCTCATCAACTTGTTAATCAACATTTAGTATGTGCCTAGTGGTTCCCAACCTGTGGTCCTTGGGGGTCTGCGACTGCTTAGAAAATTAATGTTACCAGATCAGGTTCCCAACTTTCAGCAATGACTTACTGTTGGGGGGCGTGGGGTCCCTGGATTCCAATAAAGATTCAGTAGGGGTCCCGGGTTCCAGTAATGATAAAATAGGGGTCCACAGAAGGCAAAATGTTGGGAACCACTGGACTAGAGCATGCACGCATAAGTTGTGTCCTTCCACTGCTTGCTTTTCAAGCACTACTTTTTTCTTTTGTGTTTAGCATTTCATGAGATTGCGTGTGTTTTCAGTCTGTCTCCCTCTACTTCTCTGGCCGCACTCTGTTGTGATTTGTCACCCTTGTGCTTCTCCATGTTGCCTTTACTCATGTACTTCACTCTCCCGCATTGCTTTCTCATCTGTGTCTCTTCCCCACTCACTTCACGTTGGTTTACTACCTGCTGGCTTCCCCTTTACATCCATGTCGCGGTCCCCAAATCGCACCCTCTATGTTGCTTACTCCAAACCCTCACGCGTCTTGTTACTTTTCACTACTCACATATTTGTAGCTATTGCACTCACCTGTGCCGTTTGTGTAGCTCCTTGTGCATCAAGAAAAAATGCTTTGCGCTACTTATTTTTTTATTTAATTACGGATCTAAAAAGGTAAATAAAAACAATAACAAGGTGCTTATTTTATTTTGTAGGCTTTTGCATGTCAACAAAATGATGCGTCTGTATCATAGCACCTTTTTTTTTTTTTTTAAGCCATCTTACACAGCTTCAGAGATGCTGCAAAGCCGATAGGATCCAAAAGCTTAAACCCGTTGGCTTTGTCAGTGCTTGTTGCATAAGGGCTTGTCTGCTTTATGGTTGTAAGATGCTTGGATACTCACACAGTCATTGTTCTTTTGGTATTGTCCTGTAAGCCTTCTTTGAGCTTGTCAGTTTTTTGCTTTGTGTTTTTCTGCTTTAGATCTACGCTGATTTTGATGAAATCAGGCAAGAAATCGAAAGTGAAACAGAAAGGATATCGGGAAATAACAAGGTGAGAATTCCATGTATTTGCGGGTACAGAGGTTGGGATGAATTTAAGCCTGCGTTTCCTTAGAAATAGACTGAAGACCACTATTAGAAGTACACGTAGTTTATAGCGTGGTAAGCAGGTGATGATTTACACAAAGGATGACACTGTATTCAGATATGCTGGTGGTTTTAGCGCAAAAAATGCAGTGGGATGAAACTAGTATTTCACAGGCAGCTGTGGAGTTAGTTTCATCATGACAGCCGCCCCACCCTCCAGAGCGTACCATTGTCGGGCTTACTTAGGATCATGGGACAAAAGAGGACCAAATTGTGCATCAAACTTACTTACATTTTGTGGAAAGGACAGGCCAGTTATTCAGCTCATGCTTTAGCAGTATTTTCCTTCATTGGAGCAGCAGTTTGTTGTGGAAAGTCAATAATTATTCCAGTAAACGTTGCAGACAGAATCACATCAATCCATTATTGATTGTTTTAGGAACAATTAATAAAAGATAAAGAAAACCTAAACATTCTAATTCCAATAGTGTCTACTGTTAGCTGCACTTTGAACAATTCTAGCTTACATAAATGGTGAGGCTTGATAGGTTTGGCTGGTTCCTGGCTAACGAGTACAACAATCACCACCCATAGTAAGTGAGTAGAATTTGGCATTTCTTTGGATGTAATTTTGAATATGGACTGGCAGAGGGGGGAAAGCCCCCATTCTGCATTCCCCTGGCGGCAGAAATACTCTCCAGAAAAGATAGTCCAGCATCACTCTCCATTCCTTTTCTCACTTTTTTCCTCTGGTAAGCTGGTGAGTTTCAGCCCCACTGTGTTGATAGATTGAGGTGCCAGTCCAAGGGGGCATGTGAAGGTCACTGAGGATGCCCACTAGATCTTTAGGACAAAATGTGAGAAATAGAATGGGATGTGGGGCTTGCCTGTTCCAGCATTGCTCTATAGCCCCCGTCCCGGTGCTCCTGACTCTCTTTTTATGTCACCTTGGGGAGGGACAATGGTGAGGGTTAACTGACTGCTGACTATTATGTCAAAATTATGCCTAATTAAATTTTATTGCTTGCTGTTGTCATGGCTATAGTATTCAAGTCGAGGTTGAGGGGGGGAGGTCGGGGGCAACAGAAGGAATGTAGGGCTTTTTTGTGGGGGATTTGGAAATTCTGTTAGGGTTTTAGAGGTAGGCAGTATGGGCCAATTCCATAATGGGCTGGGCCCTACCTCAATTAAAGGGAAAATGTACTATCCTTCAATCAATCAGGAATTTGTAAAGCGCACTACTCACCTGTGAGGGTCTGCAGGCGCTGAGGAGCGGAGGGGAGGGGAGAGGAGAGGGGGAGGTGCTGCTACTTCTGGAACAGCCAGGTCTTGAGAAGTTTCCTGCCTGAAGGTAAAGAGGTCTTTGGTCTGGCGCAGGTGGGTGGGAAGAGTGTTCCACGTTTTGGCGGCAAGGTGCGCGAATGATCTACCGACAGTTGTAGTTCTGCGGACGCGTGTGATGGTTGCGAGGTCAGCGGAGCGGAGATGCAGGGTTGAGGTGTAGAAGGAGAGTCCTCTGTTGAGGTATTCTGGTCCGGTGTTCTGCAGTGCTTTGTGAGCGCGGGTCAGGAGTTTGAAGGAGATTCTCGTTGACTGGGAGCTAGTGCAGGTTTTTCAGGTGGTCTGTGATGTGGCAGTGGCGGGGGATGTCGAGGATGAAGCGTGCGGAGGCGTTCAGGATGCGTTCCAGCCTCTTCTGGAGTTTGGCAGTGGTTCCTGCGTAGAGGGCGTTGCCGTAGTCCAGCTTGCTGCTTACGAGGGCTTCGGTGACTGTTCTTCTGGTTTCGGTGGGTATCCATTTGTAGATCTTTCAGAGCATGCGGAGGGCGTTGAAGCAGGATGAGGAGATGGCGTTGACTTGCTGGGTCATGGATAGCGAGGGGGTCCAAAATGAATCCTAGGTTGCGTGCGTGGTCGGTGGGAGTGGGAGTCATTCCGAGAGTGGCAGGACACCAGGAGTCATCCCACACGGAGGGGTAGAGCTGAAGATGAGGACTTACGCCTTGTCGGAATTGAGTTTGAGGCAACTGCTCTTCATCCATTCAGGACTGGCCTTCATTCCTTCATGGAGGTAGCTCTTGGCAGAGTCCTTGGTGAGGGAGAGCATCAGCTGGGTGTCGTCAGGTATGAGATGATGTTGAGGTTGTGGGATGAGGTGATGTTAGTGAGCGGGGCCATGTAGACGTTGAAGAGGGTCGGGCTGAGGGACGAACCCTGGGGTACGCCGCAGATGATTTCGGTTGCCTCTAAGCGGAATGGCGGGAGGCGGCCTCGCTGGGTTCTGCCAGTGAGAAATGAGATGACCCAGTCCAGGGCTCTGTAGCGGATTCCAGCATTTCTGAGGCGTGAGCGTAGGGTGTGGTGGCAGACTGTGTCGAACGTGGCCGAGAGGTCCAGGAGGATGAGGGCTGCGGTTTCACTCCTGTCCAGTATGGTTCTGATGTCGTCGGTGGCGGTGATGAAGGCGGTTTTGGTGCTGCAGAATCCGGATTGGGAAATGTCCAGGGTGCGGTTCTCCTCGAGGAAGCGGGTTAGTTGGCTGTTGACAGCCTTCTCAATTACTTTTGCTGGGAAGGGGAGCAGGGAGATAGGCCGGAAGTTCTTGAGATCCTTGACATCGAGTGACCCTCCCCATAATATGCCCCCGAGCTGGCAGAAAGACTGAGCTATAGGGATGGGGTGGATTGGCCACATGCCAGGATGAATTGATCCACACCTGAGATCTTGTTTTTTTCTATGCTTACCCATGCTGTCTAGTGGGCTTTCTGAGCACAGCTAAAAGACAGATTGGGGGGGGTGAGAATCCTCAAACTGCCCTCTGTGGGGTCAGAGGGGGAGGAAAAACTTTTGGGCTTTAGGAGTAGGGATGCAGTCTGGTTTAATTCTATTTATTTATTTTATTAATAAACCCTGGTGTCAAGTAGGCTGTTTCTCCAGGAGCACAGATCACGGGCAACCCCTCTCCACCCCTAAACTCCACATAGGCACCAGAAAGACTGTAGGGGTTACAGTCTGATGCCAGAACTGGGCAGCTCTACACCCCCGCTATCTGTCTCTCCCTTTTTTAAATTGTACTTAAAATGGCTTATGATTGGCTTTTGTTTGCCATAGATGGGCAGATTGGGGGTAAGCTTCCAAATGCCGTTCTTTGGGGAGAGGAAGGGAATGTTACAGAAAGACTGAAGATGCCGTTTTCTCGGCCATACTTCGCCAAGTCTGGGGGGGCATGGGTGTTTCCTTCATACAGTAATTTCTAGTGGTACTGGTTAGCTTGAAAGCAGCAAGAGCCTTTCACTTTCAGCAGTCTCAGGTTACAGATTTTTCACAAAATAGAAAATCCTTCTGGTGCCTGCAGTGGAAGGACAATATGTGCATGTCCTCTGCACTAGAACGATAAAGAATCCTGTGAAGACTTAATGCAGTATTGCCTTGAGATTCTACATTTAGTTGCTCAGTTTGTGGCATTTAGCTCGGTACTCTAATGAAGCTTTATGCCCTGTTGCTAGTAAGTTTATTTTGTTCTTTGAGGTTCAAACTTTTTATTGTTGGCGGTCCTGGTTTATTAGATTGGAATTGCAAGTCTGTACAATGGTTGACTCTTTAACCTTCAAAAACAAACCTCTTTGACAACGCCAGTTCACCTAACAGCCCTGACACAGAGCTTTTTCCTTTCTATTTCTCTTCTTGGAAGGCGAAGCACCTTATGGCTCTCTAATTTCATAGGATCCCCAGCGTTTCGGTTGATGAGAACTGCAACATCAATGTTTTGATGTCCTCAGATTCAAGCAATTGTGATGTGCCAGGAAGCCTGAGGTTTGTGGTTCTGGCAGTATGATCAACCACCTTCAGGTCATGTTTCAGGTGACTGATGCTTGTTTGCATTTTTTGGACTGTTCTGCTCTACTAGGGCCTCACATTGATCTTTGACTGCGCCCTCCAACCTCATAATACATTTTCCAACCCTTCCTCCCACTTTGGTGGCTGGCTAACCACTGTACACTAATTCCAACAGACCAACTTCTGTTGAAGAAACCTTCCCTTCGACATTTTTAGTAGTTGCAGTCAATACCAAGTAGGTCCCTGACAGGGATTTCATGAGTCATATTTGGCATATCAAGGGTCTTTGTCCTCTTCCTCCTGTGACCTTGAGGGGAAAGAAATTGAAAAAACTGGGTATTTCTAGATCCTCTTCATTTCATTTTTTTAGTGGACATGGTCGGTCGACTCCCACAAGCTGGCCAAGCACCGCTGGCAGAAGCTTGGCGCTTGCCTTGCTAGAGTGGGAAATTCAACAGGCCTTTATATTCTTAGTAGCCCTTAATCACTAATCTGGGTTTCTATTTTAGGATTGCTCTAAAGTCTGAAACCACAGCCGTGCTAGACCAGCAGCTGCAGAATGTAGAGTCCCTGTGAAGGGCCTCGAGGACAAATTGAACTCTTGTTTGTTGTCAACATGCTTTGTCACATTGCAGTGGTATCATCTTGGAGGAAGGTGATTGAGTGGGAGTGGTTCTGCTTAGGCAGCTACAGGCCAGGTGAAAGGTATTGGGTATCTGTGTCAAACCATCAGCACCTGACTTGTTACAATACACAGGAATGTCAAGGTTTCTGCCCTCTCTCATCTTTGAAATGTGTATGTATATATGTATGTATGTGTATGGATGTGTGTATATATATAATATGTTCAATGGCATGTGTAGCTGCAGATACACATGCTGTGCATATCCCGCCATCTAGTGTTGGGCTCGGAGTGTTACAAGTTGTTTTTCTTCAAAGAAGTCTTTTTGAGTCACGAGATCGAGGAACTCCTCCCATTTTGGCTCCATTGCGCATGGGCGTCGACTCCATCTTAGATTGTTTTCTTTCCGCCATCGGGTTCGGACATGTTCCTCTTCGCTCCGTGTTTCGGTTCGGAAAGTTAGTTAAATCTCGGAAAAATTTGACGGTATTGTTTGCGTTCGGTATCTGGTTAGTTAACGCAGATCGACACCGAATCAAGAAGAGCTCCGGTAGCCCTTCGGGGCTTCTATCCCCCGGCGGGGCCTGGTCGGCCCGACTGCGTGCGTCTTCAAGGCTAATGGAACGGACCCCATTCCGCTTCTGCCCCGAATGCCACAACAAGTATCCTTACACAGATCAACATCTGTTCTGTAATTTGTGTTTGTCCCCTGAACACAAAGAGGATACCTGCGAGGCCTGTCGGGCGTTTCGGTCGAAGAAAACGCTACGGGACCGGAGAGCACGAAGGCTTCAAATGGCATTGGTGCCGTCAGGACACCACGACGTCGAGGAAGAGGAGACTTTCTCCATCGCTGACTCGGACGAGCCCGAAAATGAGCAGCCGCCGAAAACCGTGATTAAACCAACCCCGGCCAAATCTCACACCAAAATCATGAAGGCCCAGGGGACGCCACCGCCGGCAGGCCATGGATTAACCCGTAAAATCAGTGACCATCCATCGGCACCGAAAAAGGGCACACACGTGTCTAAGTCATCCGACTCCGGTCGAGATCCCGGCACAGAGCATACTCGACACCAAGAACCTGGCTCCGACCAGACTCGACACAGAGATACCAGCTCCGAGATAAGTCGGTACCGAGAGATCGGTACACCAAAACCGAAAAAAGTGGATTCGGAGCCGAAAAAGACTGTAGAAAAAGTTTAGGTACCGAAACACCCAGCTTCGGAGCCGAAAACAAACTCCTACTCCGAAGAACAAGGCCTTTCAGAACAACTACAAGGCCATAGACTTGGACAAGAGCTAGAAGCAGGGGAGCCAGATTATACACAAAGAAGGCTCCATATTCAAAAGGAAACTGGGAAAATAAGAACTCTCCCTCCTATAAAGATGAAAAGGAAACTTGCTTTCCAAGACAAAGAAAAACAACCACAAGCAAAAGTGGCAAAAGCAGTAACTCCACCTCACTCTTCACCACACCACTCACCGCAACTGTCACCAATTGCAACCCCCCCTATGATGCAATCACCAACGCACACAGGGATCAGCCATGATGACCCAGATGCATGGGATCTATATGATGCGCCAGTATCAGATAATAGTCTAGACTGCTAGCCAGCAAGACCATCACCACCTGAAGACAGTACTGCCTACACACAAGTGGTGTCCAGAGCAGCAGCTTTTCACAATGTGGCACTGCACGCAGAACCCATTGAGGATGACTTTTTATTTAATACTTTGTCGTCGACACACAGTCAGTACCAAAGTCTCCCAATGTTACCAGGGATGTTGAAACACGCGAAACAAGTATTTCAAGAACCCGTCAAAGGCAGAGCCATCACACCTAGGGTGGAGAAAAAGTACAAGCCTCCCCCTACAGACCCTGTGTACATCACACAACAAATGACACCTCACTCAGTAGTAGTAGTAGTAGTAGGCGCAGCACGTAAAAGGGCAAATTCACACACCTCTGGAGATGCACCACCACCAACAAAGAAAGTCGAAAGTTTGATGCAGCAGGGAAAAGAGTTGCAGCACAAGCGGCCAATCAATGGCGCATTGCCAATTCCCAGGCTTTATTGTCAAGATATGACAGAGCTCATTGGGATAAAATGCAGCACTTTATAGAACATCTGCCCAAGGAGTTTCAAAAGCGTGCACAACAAGTGGTGGAAGAGGGCCAAAGTATCTCTAACAACCAGATACGATCGGCAATGGATGCAGCGGACACAGCCGCAAGAACTGTGAATACAGCGGTCACTATTCGGAGACACGCATGGCTATGCACCTCCGGGTTTAAGCCCGAGATCCAACAGGCTGTGCTTAATATGCCTTTTAATGGACAGCAGTTTTTTGGGCCGGAGGTGGACACAGCTATAGAGAAGCTGAAGAAGGACACTGATACGGCCAAGGCCATGGGCGCTCTCTACTCCCCACAGAGCAGAGGCACATTTAGGAAGACACAATTTAGAGGGGGGTTTCGGGCCCAAAGCACAGAACCCTCAACCTCACAAACCAGACCCATATACCAGGGTCAGTATCAAAGAGGAGGCTTTCGGGGACAATACAGAGGTGGACAGTTCCCTAAAACTAGAGGAAAGTTCCAAAGACCCCTCAAACTAAACAGTGACTTCAGTGTCACAAATACCCAACACATAACACCAGTGGGGGGAAGACTCACAGATTTTTACCAAAACTGGGAGGAAATAAGACTCGTGGGTCCTAGCCATTATCCAACATGGTTATTGCATAGAATTCCTACAATTACCACCAAATGTGCCTCCAAGAACACACAACATTTCCAAACAGCACTTGGATCTATTACAACTAGAAGTCCAAGCGTTGTTACAAAAAGACGCAATAGAACTGGTACCCAACCATCAGAAAGGAACAGGTGTTTATTCCCTGTATTTTCTAATACCCAAAAAGGACAAAACTCTGAGACCCATCTGAGATCTCAGAACATTAAACATTTACATCAAATCAGATCACTTTTACATGGTGACACTTCAAGACGTAATCCCCTTGCTCAAACAACAAGACTACATGTCAACATTAGATCTCAAGGATGCGTACTTCCATATACCCATACATCCTTCACACAGGAAATACTTAAGGTTTGTAATCCAAGGAGTACATTAGCAATTCAAAGTGTTTCCATTCGGGATAACAACAGCACCAAGGGTATTTACAAAATGCCTTGCAGTAGTAGCAGCCCATATCAGAAGACAGCACATACACGTATTCCCGTATCTAGACGATTGGTTAATAAAAACCAACACTCAAAAAAAAGTGTCTTCTACACACAAAATACGTCATAGAAACCCTTCTCAAACTAGGGTTCTCAATAAACTACTTACAACCGTGTCAAATGGAACAATACTTGGGAGCTACAATCAACACAAAAAAAGGGATTGCCACTCCAAGTCCACAAAGGGTACAAGCATTCCAAAATGTAATACAAAGCATGCACCCAAACCAACAATATCAAGTAAAATTAGTGATGAAACTTCTAAACATGATGTCTTCATGCATAGCCATTGTCCCAAACGCAAGATTGCACATGCGGCCCTTACAACAGTGCCTAGCGACACAATGGACACAAGCACAGGGTCAACTTCAGGATCTTGTGTTGATAGACCGCCAAACACACACCTCGCTTCAATGGTGGAATCCTATCAATTTAAACCAAGGGCGGCCCTTCCAAGACCCAGTGCCTCAATACATGATCACAACAGATGCATCCATGGTATGGTGGGGAGCACACCTCAACCAACACAGCATCCATGGACAATGGAACACTCAGCAAAAACAACTTCATATAAATCAACTAGAACTGCTAGCAGTGTTTCTAGCATTGAAAGCATTTCAACCTCTAAAAGCCCACAAACACATTCTTGTCAAAACAGACAACATGACAACAATGTATTACTTAAACAAACAGGGAGGCACACACTCATCACAGTTGTGTCTCTTAGCACAAAAGATTTGGCATTGGGCGATTCGCAATCACATTCGCCTAATAGCACAATACATACCAGGAATTCAGAACCAGTTAGCTGACAATCTCAGTCGAGATCACCAACAGATCCACGAATGGGAAATTCATCCCCAGATACTACAAACCTACTTCCAAAACTGGGGAACACCGCAAATAGACCTATTCGCAACAAAAGAAAACGCAAAATGCCAAAACTTCGCATCCAGGTACCCACAGCCTCACTCCAAGGGCAATGCGTTATGGATGAGTTGGTCAGGGATATTTGCTTACGCTTTTCCCCCTCTCCCACTCCTTCCGTATCTAGTAAACAAATTGAGTCAAAACAAACTCAAACTAATACTAGTAGCACCAACTTGGGCATGTCAACCGTGGTATACAACACTACTAGATCTGTCAGTAGTGCCTCCTAGCAAGTTACCAAACAGACCAGATCTGTTAACTCAACACAGACAACAGATCAGACACCCGAATCCAGCATCGCTCAGTCTAGCAATCTGGCTCCTGAAGTCTTAGAATTTGGACATCTAGACCTTAAACAAGAATGTATGGAGGTCATCAAACAAGCTAGGAAACCTACTACAAGACATTGCTACGCAAATAAATGGAAACGATTTGTTTATTACTGTCATAATAATCAAATACAACCATTACACTCCTCCACGACAAACATTGTAAGCTACTTACTTCACTTGCAAAAGTCTAAGTTAGCTTTTTCGTCCATTAAAATACATCTCACAGCAATTTCTGCCTATCTGCAAACTACACATTCAACTTAGTTATTTAGAATCCCTGTTATAAAAGCTTTTATGGAGGGGGTTAAAAGGATCATTCCCCCAAGAAAACCACCAGTTCCTTCGTGGAACCTCAATATTGTATTAACACGACTCATGGGTCCACGATTTGAACCCATGCACTCTTGTGAGATACAATACTTAACATGGAAAGTAGCCTTCCTAATAGCTATCACATCTCTTAGGAGAGTAAGTGAAATACAAGCTTTTACCATACAAGAACCCTTTATGCAAATACACAAGCATAAAGTGGTTTTACGCACAAAGCCAAAATTTTTGCCAAAAGTTACTTCACCGTTCCACTTAAACCAAACAGTGGAACTCCCAGTGTTTTTTTCCACAACCAGACTCTGTAGCTGAAAGAGCATTACATACATTAGACATAAAAAGAGCACTAATGTATTACATTGATAGAACCAAACAATTTCGCAAAACAAAACAATTGTTTGTAGCTTTCCAAAAACCTCATGCAGGTAATCCAATATCTAAACAAGGCATTGCTAGATGGATAGTCAAGTGTATTCAAACCTGTTATGTTAAAGCAAAAAGAGAACTACCTATTACACCAAAGGCATACTCCACTAGAATGAAAGGTGCCACAATGGCCTTTCTAGGGAATATACCAATGACAGAAATCTGTAAGGCAACCACATGGTCTGTGCCTCATACATTCACTAAACATTACTGTGTGGATGTGTTAACAACACAACAAGCCACAGTAGGACAGGCAGTACTACAAACATTATTTCAAACAACTTCAACTCCTACAGGCTAAGCCACCGCTTTTGGGGAGATACACATGCTGTGCATAGACTAGTAAGCAGTTATCTGCAGCTACACATGCCATTGAACAGAAAATGTCACTTACCCAGTGTACATCTGTTCGTGGCATGAGACGCTGCAGATTCACATGCGCCCTCCCACCTCCCCGGGAGCCTGTAGCCGTTATAAGTTGATAAAAATAAACTTGTACATTTATAAATTTGTAAATATATCACTTTTTAATCACACTATGTACATATATACTTACTCCATTGCATGGGCACTATTACTATATACACAACTCCTACCTCACCATCTGCGGGGAAAACAATCTAAGATGGAGTCGACGCCCATGCGCAATGGAGCCAAAATGGGAGGAGTCCCTCGATCTCGTGACTCGAAAAGACTTCTTCGAAGAAAAACAACTTGTAACACTCAGAGCCCAACACTAGATGGCGGGATATGCACAGCATGTGACTCTGCAGCGTCTCATGCCATGAACAGATGTACACTGGGTAAGTGACATACATATATATATATATGTATATGTATATGTATATGTATATATATATATATGTATATATATATGTATATGTATATGTATATGTATATATATGTATATGTGTATATATATGTATATGTATATATATGTATATGTATATATATGTATATGTATATATATGTATATATATGTATATATATGTATATATGTATATATGTATATGTGTATGTATATATATATATGTATATATATATATATATATATATGTATATATGTATGTTTTATGGCATGTGTAGCTGCAGATACACATGCTTTGCATATTCCGCCATCTAGTGTTGGGCTTTGAGTGTTGCAAGTTGTTTTTCTTCTAAGAAGTTTTTTCCAGCCACAAGATTGTGACTCCTCCTCTCGGTGATGGTGCACATGGGCATCGAGTCCTCTGTTAGATTGCTTTCTAACGGGTTCGGACGTGTTTTCTCTCGATCCAGTGAATCTTGATTCAGAAATTCAAAACGTATTCAAATCTTGCTGTAATATCATCGGTATTGTTTTCGATCGTGTTTCCAGCTATACTCGATCCGATTTAGACCGTCGGGGTCGTTTTTTCTCACCCTTACAAGGGCAGCGTCCTTTAGGGACCTTCTTCCATGTGAGTCTGATGGAACAAACTCCGTTTCTATTCTGTTCTCAGTATCACGTGAAATTTCTGTACACTGATCAGCACTCAGTGTGTAATCTTTGTCTATCTCCAGACCATCAAGAAGGCAATTGCGACGCCTGTAGATCTTTTCGATCTAAGAAGACTGGTTGGGACCGTAGAGCTTGTCGCCTCATGATGGCGTCGAAACCAACAGAAGACACACCAGACATCTTTGGTGAAGAACATGCCCAAGAGGAGGTTCAGGACGGGGCAGTCTTTTCCGTTCAAGACTCCGAAGAACATTCTGATGATAACAGCCACTACGTGCCTGCTGCGCAGTACGTGAGTACAACTGCCACATCACACCAGTTATTAAAAAGACTCCAGCACTGGTCGTCGATCCTCCACTGCCTTCAGGCCACGGTCGGATTCGAAAACAAAGCTTGAATGACCAACCTTCGGGTTTGGCACCGAGATTTAAGACCAAGGTGCACTCTGCTTCGACTAAACCAATTTCAGAATCGAGCCCAAAATCCAAAAAAACAACTTCGGAGCCGAAAAGGACAGCACCATCTTCCGAGCCGAAAAGGATTACACCACCTCCGGAGCCGATACTTTCGGTTTGACCGCAACAAAAGATTTTGAAATCGAAACCTAGGGGTAGTGAAGAAACTACTTCTACACTGGAGTCCATAGACATTTAACCTATTCTAAAGGTGATGGACGCCAAACAAAGTAAAATACTTATTCAGAAGGACCCAGAAAGAATAATTGCCTCCCCTCCAGTGTCCTTTAAAAGGAAACTGACTTTTAGAGACCCTTCAAAAGATGCTCCTCCATCAAAGAAGGCTTTAAGCAGAAACAACAGGGAGAGGCTTCAATGCAGAAACAGCCCTCTCCACCACACTCTCCCATCCCTCCTTCAACACCACCTCCACTGCTATCACCCACATATGAGGCACAATTATCACCACATACTTCGTTAATTTCACTACATGGGGATAATTTTAGTGATAAGCTGGACACAGAGCCATGGGATACTTATGACTCATATCCCATATTACCGAATGACCTCCGTTATATCCTGCCAGACCCTTATCACCAGAGGACACTACAGCATATAATGAAGTAGTGGCTAGAGCTGCAGCATACCATAATGTGCAAATGCACACTGACTAAATAGAGCAGGATTTTCTGTTTGACACATTAGCATCAACACACAAACAATATGAATGTCTTCCTATGCTCCCAGGGATGCTTAGGCATGCTTCTGATATCTTTCAAGAGCCTGTTGAAGCTAGGATTATCACTCCTAGCGTGGACAAGAAATATAAACCAGCACTCTCACACCCTGTGTTTATAAGACCTCAACTTCCTCCTGATTCAGTTGTAGTTGGTGCAGCGAGAAAAAGGGCCAACAGCCAGTCAATCCATGAGAGATGCCCCTCCTCCTGATAAGGAAAGCTGAAAAATAGATGCATCTGGGAAAAGGGTGGCCTCACAAGCTGCTAATCACTGGAGGATAGCCAAATCACAAGCTCTACTAGCTAGATATGACAGAGCACACTGGGACGAAATGGAAGAGCTATTAAAATACCTCCCTCCAGAACACCAAAAGAGAGGACAACAAATAGTTAATGAAGGGCAAGCAATATCTAACAATGTTATTAGATCTGCTATGGATGCAGCTGATATGGCAGCTAGATCAGTTAACACCAGTGTGCTTATTAGGAGACTTGCCTGGTTGAGATGTTCAGATTTTAAACATGAGATAGAACATGCAGTTTTAAACATGCTGTTAGATAAGCAGCATTTATTTGGCCCTAAATTTGACACCGTGATAGACAAACTCAAAAAAGATTCAGAAACAGCTATGGCCATGGGGGCTTTGTATACCACATCCACCAAGGTTATTTTCATAGGCCACAATTTAGAGGGGGTTTCAAACCTTAGGCCACGGAAACGCCTTCCACCCATCAAAAACAATCCTCACTATTCTACCCTAGGGATCATTTAGAGGCCCCTCTATAGGATCTATCAGTAGAGGTAGAGGGAAACCTTCCGCATCCAGAGGTTCCTCACAATCAAACAAGCAGTGACTTTCTCACCATCCCCACAGAGCACACATCTCCTGTGGGAGGAAGACTGGTAAATTGCTATCCACAATGGCAAAACATGACTACAGATCAGTGGGTTCTGTCAATTATCCAAAATGGTTAATGTCTAGAACTCACTTCCACTCCACCAAACATTCCACCTCACTCACACAAGTTAAATCAAGAGCATCTCATTCTATTAAAAGAAGAAATGTAATCACTTATACTCAAGGGGCAATAGAAGTGGAACCTATAGCTCAACAAGGGAAATGAGTATATTCCTTATACCAAAAAAGGATGGTACTCTCAGACCAATTCTAGATCTCAGACCTCTCAATCAGTACATCCTTTCAGAGCATTTCCACATGGTTACCCTTCAGGATGTCATTCCCCTATTACAAAAACAGTATTACATGACCGCATTAGATCTAAAGATTGCTTACTTCCACATTCCCATGCATCCAGCACCTCACAAATACCTAAGATTTGTAATAGCAGGCAAACATTCCCAGTTCAAAGTGCCACCTTTTGGAGTAACAACGGCACCAAAGGTATTCTCCAAATGCCTCGCAGTGGTTGCAGCATACCTCAGAAAGCAACATCTACATGTCTTTCCCTATCTGGACGACTGCCTCATAAAAGCCAGTAGCATTCAAACCTCTCAACACCATACACAATTGATACCCTACACAGTCTAGGGTTCACAATCAATTACCAAAAACCTCATCTCCAGCAAAAATACAGCCGTATCTGGGAGAAATTCTGAACCCTAAATCAGGATTAGCGTACCCAAACCCACAAATAATTAAAACTTTCCACAATCTCATATCACAGGTACAATACAATCAAACTTACACAGTAAAATTTATCATGAAACTGTTGGGAATTATGGCATCGTGCATAGCAATAGTACCCAATGCACGTTGAAACATGAGACCCCTGCAACAGTGTCTTTCACAACAAAGGTCTCAGGCATGGGGTCAACTTCACGATCTGCTGTTGTTGGACCCCCAGACTTGCAACTCTTTGCAATGGTGGAATCACACCAACTTATCAAAAGGGCAGCCATTTCAGGACCCTGTGCCACAGACTATAATCACCACAGATGTATCAATGACCGGTTGGAGAACCCATCTCAGTAATCTTATGATACAGGGAGAATGGGACTCGGTACTGCTGACTTACCACATAAACCACATGGAATTGCTGGCAGTGTTCTTAGCACTCAAAGCACTCCAGCCACAGATCACAAGCAAAACAGTGTTAATAAGGATAGACAACATGACAACAATGTATTATCTTCAGAAACAAGGGGGAACACGCTCATCTCAATTGAACCTTCTAGCACAAACAATTTGGAAGTGGGCAATTCACAATCACATTCACCTATTAGCAGAGTATATCCCAGGGATACACAACCAACTAGTGGACCTCTAAAGCAGGACGAAGCAATATATACATGATTGGGAGATGCACCCCCAAGTAAATCAACAATACTTTCATATGTGGGGAACACCAAATATAGACCTTTTCGCAACAATCGAAAATGCAAAATGCACAAACTTCGCATCCATGTACCCACAACCTCAATCCAAGGGCAATGCTCTGTGAATCAATAGGTCAGGGATAATTACTTATGCTTTCCCCCTCTCCCACTAATTCCTTTTTTCGTCACATTTCATTCCTATGATAGTCATAGCTCGCACGTGGGCACGTCAACACTGGTACATAACACTATTGGATCTATCTGTAGTACCACATCACAAGCTTCCAAACAAACCTGGCTTATTGACTCAAAACAAAGGTAAAATCAGACATCCCAATCCCAGTATGCTCAACCTGGCGATTTGGCTCCTGAAGTCAGTTTAGATATCTACAGCTTCCATCCTGTATGGACATTCTAAAAGAAGCACATAAACCTACAACCAGGTAGTGCAAGGCACTAATTGGAAACATTTTGTATATTACCGTCAACCCTAAAACATTGATCCACTCAAAGCATCGGTACAGGATATTGTACGTTATTTGCTTTATTTACAAAAAGCAAATCTTGCATATTCATCTATTAAAATCCATTTAACAGCAATATCAGCCTACCTCCAAAACAAACAGCATACTTCTCTGTTAAGAATTCCTGCATAAAAGCTTTTATGGAATGCCTTAAGAGTTATTCTACCTAGAGCTCCACCAGCTCCTGTCTGGAATCTTAACACTGCGCTCACAAGACTTACGGGTCCACCATTTGAACCCAGGCATTCTTGCGCTCTTCAATTTCTCTCATGGAAAGTTGATTTCCTGGCAGCAATTAGAAGGAGAGTAAGTGAAATTCAAGCATTCACTTTAGAAGAACCCTTATTCCAAATTCTCAAACATAAAATATTACTTAGGACAAATCCAAAGTTTCTACCCTAAGTGGTTTCACATAAATCATTCAGTGGAATTGCCATTCTTCTTTCCACAGCCAGATTCAGTTGCTGAAAGAGCTCTCCACACTCTTGATCTCAAAAGAGCTCTCATGTATTATGTAGACAGAACAAACAATTTTAGAAAATCTAAACAACTTTTGTGGCTTTTCAACATCATCATACAGGGAATCCTATATGTCCAAACAAGGAGTGCCCAGATGGATAGTATAGTGTATTCACACTTGCTATCTTAAAGCTAAAAGACAACTATTAGTAACTCCTAAAGCACATTCTACTAGAAAGAAAGGCGCTTCAGTGGCATTTTTTGGGAAATATACCAATGGCAGACATATGTAAAGCAGTCACATGGTCCACACCACACACAAATACTAAACATTACTGTGTGGATGTGCTATGTCGCCAGCAAGCAAATGTTGGTCTAACAGTGCTTAAAACACTATTTCAAACTACTCCAACAGGCTAGCCACCGCTTATTTTAGGAGGAGACTGCTTTTCAGTCTATACACAGCATGTATATCTGCAGCTACACATGCCATTGAATGGAAAATATCACTTACCCAGTGTACATCTGTTCGAGGCATGTAGTGCTGCAGATTCACATGCGCCCTCCCTCCTCCCCGGAAGACTGTAGCTGTTCTAGTACTTTCTTATGTAAACATGTATATACATTGCATGGACATCTTCTTTACTTACTATATATGTGTACATACACAATTCTTCACTCCTTACTTCACCCTCCTGCGGAAAAACAATTTAACAAAGGACTCGATGCTCATGTGCACTATCACCGAGAGGAGAAGTCACTCGATCTTGTGACTCGAAAAAGTTTCTTAGAAAAAAAACAACTTGTAACACTCCGAGCCCAGCACTAGATGGCGGAATATGCACAGCATGTGAATCTGCAGCACTACATGCCACGAACAGATGTACACTGAGTAAGTGATGTTTTTTATATACATACATATATATATATAATAATATATATATATATATCTATATGTTCGATGGCATGTGTAGCTGCAGATACACATGCTGTGCATTATCCTGCCATCTAGTGTTGGGCTCGGAGTGTTAAAAGTTGTTTTTCTTTGAAGAAGTCTTTTCGAGTCACGAGACCGAGTGACTCCTCCTTTTCGGCTCCATTGTGCATGGGCGTCGACTCCATCTTAGATTATTTTCTTTCTGCCAGCGGGTTCGGACATGTTCCTCTTCGCTCCGTATTTCGATTTGGGAAAGTTAGCTAAATTATCAAAAATTCAACGGTATTGTTATTGTTCGGTACCGGGTTAGTGTTAGTGTATCGGCACCGACATCAAGAGCGCTCCGGCGGCCCTTCGGGGCTTCCACTTTTCACAGAGGCCTGGTCGGCCCGACCACACCTGTCGTCCCAGGCTAATGGACCAGACCCCCTTCCGTTTCTGTCCTAAGTGTCATTCGAAGTATCCTTTTACAGACCAGCACCGGGTCTGTAATCTGTGTTTATCACCTGAACACAGGGAGGATACTTGCGAAGCTTGCCGAGCATTTCGATCGGAAAAGACCTTGAGGGATCGGCGCGCAAGAAGACTACAAATGGCGTTGAAACCAAAAGAACAACTCGATGTCGGAGAGGAGGAAAGCATCTCCATCCAGGGGACGGACTCGGATGAATCCGAAAGTGAATGACCCTCGACGGTGCAACGAACTGTGAGTAAACCTGCCCGTCCAAAACTCAGGGTCACACAAATCAATTTAAGGCCATGGGGACGCCACCGCCAGCAGGCCATGGCTCAACCCACCTAAAGGAAGGTGACCAAACATCAGCACCGAAAAAGGCCAAAGAATTGCCGAAGACTTGCGACTCCGGTCGAGATTCCGGCACCGAACGATCTCAACACAGAGAGTTCGATTCGCCCAAAGCAAGGAAAATATCTTCGGAACCGAAAAAGACTGTAACCGAAACCTCGGTACCTGAAAAAAGCGGCTTTGGAGCCGAGAAGAAGCTCTTATACAGAAGAGCAAGGACTTTCCAGCCAATTCAAGGAAAGACATAGATTTGAGCAGGAGTTGGGTATGGAAGAATTCGACGCAGCGGGCAAGCGAGTGGCAGCACAAGCAGCCAATCAATGGCGGATTGCAAATTCGCAAGCCCTACTTGCACGCTATGACCGGGCATACTGGGAAGAGATGCAACACATCATGCAGCACTTGCCCAAGGAACACCAAAAACGTGCCCAGCAGGTAGTGGAAGAAGGACAGGCCATATCTAACAACCAGATAAGGTCCCCACTAGACACGGCAGCACGAACTGTCAACACGGCGGTAACCATTCGCAGACATGCATGGCTGAGAAGTTCTGGATTCAAGCCAGAGATTCAACAAGCGGTGTTGAATATGCCGTTTAATCAACAACAGTTGTTTGGGCCGGAAGTCGACACAGCCATTGAGAAATTGTAAAAAGACACGGACACGGCTAAAGCCATGGGCGCGCTTTATTCCCCACAAGTCAGAGGCACCTTTAGAAAACCACTATTCAGAGGAGGTTTTCGGCAACAAACGTCTGAGCTTTCCACCTCTCAAACCAGACCCACCTATCAGGCACAATACCAAAGGGGAGGGTTTCGTGGTTCCTATAGGGGACAATTCCCAAGAGGAAGGGGAAAGTTCCAAACATCCAAACCAAGCCAGCCCAAACATTGACTTCAATGTCACAACACCCCAACACTTCTCACCAGTGGGGGGGAGGCTAACCACATACTACCAAAACTGGACACACATTACCAGAGACGCATGGGTCCTATCAATTATCCAACATGTTTATTGGAAAGAATTCATACATTTCCCACCAGATGTGCCACCCAAAAAACACCATCTGTCCCAACAACAATTAGACCTATTACAAATAGAGGTCCAAGCACTACTACAAAACAAGCAATAGAGCTCGTACCCAATCATCAGAAAGGAACAGGCGTCTACTCACTATATTTCCTGATTCCAAAAAAGGGCAAAACGTTAAGACCTATCTTAGATCTCAGAAAACTGAATCTCTTCATCAAATCAGACCACTTCCAAATGGTAACACTTCAAGACGTAGTTCCCTTGTTAAAAAAGGAGGAATACATGACAACATTGGATCTCAAGGATGCGTATTTCCACATACCCATCCATCCTTCTCACAGAAAATACTTAAGGGTTGTAATGCACGGCATACACTATCAATTCAAAGTGCTACTGTTCGGAATAACAACAGCCCCAAGGGTATTTACAAAATGCCTAGCAGTAGTAGCCGCTCTTCTTCACATACAATACGTCATAGAAATTCTACACAAACTGGGGTTCTCTATAAATTACCAGAAATCACATCTGCAACCATCCCAAATACAATACTTGGGAGCAACACTCAACACACAAAGGGCAATTGCCACTCCAAGTCCACAAAGAGTCCAATCGTTCCAAAATGTAAGATCAAGCATACAATCAAACCAACATTACACAGTAAGGTTTGTAATGAAACTTCTAGGCATGATGTCCTCATGCATAGCCATTGTCCCAAATGCAAGATTACACATGAGGCCCTTTCAACAGTGCCTAGCAAAACAATGGACACAAGCACAGGCCCAACTTCAAGGTCTATTGTTAATAGACCGCCAAACACACTCCTCGCTTCATTGGTGGAACCCTATACATTTAAACAAAGGGCGGCCATTCCAAGACCCAGTGCCTCAAGCTGTTATCACAACAGATGCTTCCATGATTGGGTGGGGAGCACACCTCAACAAACGCAGCATACAGGGTCAATGGGACAATCAACAAAAACAACTTGACATAAATCATTTGGAACTGCTAGTGGTTTTTCTAGCATTAAAAGCATTTCAACCACTGGTAGTCCACAAACACATCCTTGTCAAAACCGACAACATGACAACAATGTATTATCTCAACAAACAAGGGGGGACACACTTGTCACAACTGTGTCTCTTAGCACAAAAGATTTGGCATTGAGCAATTCACAACCACATTCGCCTAATAGCACAATACATACCAGGCATTCAGAATCAGTTAGCCGACGATCTCAGTCGAGATCACCAGCAAACTCACAAATGGAAAATACATCCCCAGATCCTACAGGATCACTTCCACCGCTGGGGAGCACCAAACATAGACATATTCACAACAAAAGAAAACGCAAAATGCCAACACTTCGCGTCCAGGTACCCACACCCTCAATCCAAGGGCAATGCACTATGGATCAGTTGGTCAGGGGTATTTGCTTACGCTTTTCCCCCTCTCCCACTCATTCCTTATCTGGTCAACAAACTAAGTCAAAACAAACTCAAACTAATACTCATAGCACCAACCTGGGCTCGCCAACCGTGGTACACAACAATGTTGGACTTATCAGTAGTACCCCACATCAAATTACCAAACATACCGGATCTGTTAACACAACACAAACAACAGATCAGACACCCGAATCCAGCATCGCTCAATCTAGCAATCTTGCTCCTGAAGTCTTAGAATTCGGACATTTAAATCTTACACAAGAGTGTATGGAGGTCATTAAATAAGTGAGAAAACCTACAACAAGACATTGTTACGCAACCAAGTGGAAAAGATTTGTTTGCTACTGCCACACTAATCAAATTCAACCACTACATGCCTCCAGAAAGGACATTGTAAGCTATTTATTACACTTACAAAAGTCTAATCTAGCATTCTCTTCCATTTAAATCCATCTCACTGCAATATCTGCCCAAGGGTAGGTCGCTCCCCCTGCCGCTGCAGCTCCTCCAGGTTCCTGAGACCCACCTCACAGTAAGTACCCCCCACCTCCCAACCCCTCGCCCTGCACCGCGCTACTCACCCTCTCTCCTGCTCCTGCTTCTTTTCTTCTTCTCTGTTCTTCCTCCTCGCTCCTCGCCTGTAATCTTCTTCTGTACTCTTCTTCTCCCCGTCTTCTCTCTTCTTCTGTGTGCTTCTCTGCCTCTCCTGTTGCCTCTCTTCTTCGTCATCTTCTTCTGAGGTCTTCTGCCTGTCTTCTGCCTTCTGTTCTTCGTATCTTCATCTGTGATCTTCTGCTCTTCTGTGAACTTCCGCTCTTCTGAGTTCTTCTGGACTCCTGGTCTCCTGCTCTCCTGGTCTTCTATCTTCTATCTTCGGCTCCTCTGCCCCCTCTGTCTTCTTCTCCCCGCGCCTGCCCTCCTGCTCCTGCCTCATCCCCCTCCCTCACTCGCCTCCCCCTCTCTATCACCCCTATCTAACCCATTCGCTATCTACCTCCCTCTCTCCTCCTATCCACCTATCTCTCTATCTCTCTATCTCACTATCTAACTCCCTCACTCCCCACCTCCTCCTATCCACCTATCTTTCTATCGATTTCTCTATCTATCCATTTTCTCTATCTCTCCCCCCCTTCCCGCCACCCCCTCTATTACCTATTCTTCCTATCCTCTCACTCTACCTCTCACCCACCTCTACAACCCCCCCCTATATTCAAAACCCAACTCCTATCTCTCTTCCTAATCTCCCAAACCTCCTAACACTCTCCCCCCTCCACCCTTAAACCAGCTCTTCTCAATCTACCTTCCCCCCTCCCTCGCGCTTTCCCGCCGCGACCTCCTGCTCGCCCCGCCCCCCCCAGCTCCCATTCGCCCCCAGCTGACCCCTCCCCCCCTCCTACCTCATATGGCGGCCGCTGCGCGACAGTGGTAGCGACCCTTGACCCAAGGGTAGGTCGCTCCCCCTGCCGCTGCAGCTCCTCCAGGTTCCTGAGTTCCTGAGACCCACCTCACAGTAAGTGCCCCCCACCTCCCAACCCCTCGCCCTGCCCCGCGCTACTCACCCTCTCTCCTGCTCCTGCTTCTTTTCTTCTTCTCTGTTCTTTCTCCTCGCTCCTCGCCTGTAATCTTCTGTACTCTTCTTCTCCCCGTCTTCTCTCTTCTTCTGTGTGCTTCTCTGCCTCTCCTGTCACCTCTCTTCTTCTTCTTCTTCATCTTCTTCTGCCCGTCTTCTGCCTTCTGTTCTTCGTATCTTCATCTGTGATCTTCTGCTCTTCTGTGAACTTCCGCTCTTCTGAGTTCTCCTGTTCTCCTGTCTTCGGCTCCTCTGCCCCCTCTGTCTTCTTCTCCCCGCACCTGCCCTCCTGCTCCTGCCTCATCCCCCTCCCTCACTCGCCTCCCCCTCTCTATCACCCCTATCTAACCCATTCGCTATCTACCTCCCTCTCTCCTCCTATCCACCTCTCTCTACCTCACTATCTAACTCCCTCACTCCCCACCTCCTCCTATCTATCTATTTCTCTATCTATCCATTTTCTCTATCTATTTCTCTATCTCTTCCCCCCTTCCCGCCACCCCCTCTATTACCTATTTTTCCTATCCTCTCACTCTACCTCTCACCCTCACCCACCTCTACAACCCCCCCTCCCCTATCTTCAAAACCCAACTCCTATCTCTCTTCCTAATCTCCCAAACCTCCTAACACTCTCCCCCCCCTCCACCCTTAAATCCCCCTCCCCCAGCTCTTCTCACTCTACCTGTCCCCCCTCCCTCGCGCTTTCCCGCCGCGACCTCCTGCTCGCTCCCGCCCCCCCCAGCTCCCATTCGCCCCCAGCTGACCCCTCCCCCCCCCCTCCTACCTCATATGGCGGCCGCTGCATGACCGCGCCGGGCCCGCGCCCAGCGCCACGACCCCTGGTCCCCAGCTCTCCCAAACCCCGCTTATCCGCTACGACCCCACGACCCTCCTTGCCCTCAACCCAGGATGCTCCAACACCTGCTTTCAAGCTCACCCCAAACGCACCCATGGACCCTTCGCCTGCAACTCCTGCAAACGCATCTTCCACCACGCAACTACCACGACCACAAGCCCACGCGCCATCAACCACCTGTAGTGCTTTTCTCTTATTTAGTTTCTAAGCACTAACATAACACAACAGAAATGCACTTGTGAGGTCAAAGAAGACTTTTATTGTTATTTTATTCTTCCCCAACCACAATGTTTATGAATGAATGACGAATTAGTAGCTTTCAAGTCCGCGTTAATCAAACAAAATATATCAGTTTGCAATATACACAGCAGGTTATATTTATAAGATATTGAATGCAAAGCAAAACAAATACTTCACCGTGTAGGAACTATTTACAGCTACATCTTTCTAAGGTCTGCAAGCTGATGACCCCTGTCAGCCGCGAGAAAGAGTGATTCATCTACCCACACGGGATTGCTGGCAGCCTGCGCCAAGCTCCAGCACGAGGTCCGGCAGATTCGAATCTGACTCTCTGCAGCCTGTTACATTCGTTACAAAGGTGTGCCCCCTCCTCTCAGACCTGGGAAACTGAGCAAGCCTTTTGGAGACTGGCCAGGTCTCCAAGACTACTCCTGTTCCCAAGCTCAAGGGAAGAGAAACGACGCCCATGTACTCTCTCTTATCAGGTCTAGTCTACTGTGAGAGCAAAACATCTTGGTTCTCTGGTGCAAAAACAGAGCTTGGAAAAATACTGAACTCCACGTTAAAGGCAATGGGCAGCTAACCTAAATATCAAATGCAATGTCATGTTAAAGGCAATAGGCAGCTAACCTAAATATCAAATGCAATGTCTAGTGTCATGTCAAAGCCAATAGGCATCTAAGCTGAATACAAAATACAATGTCTTATATCATGTCAAAGCCCATAGGCAGCTGAGCTGAATATAAAATGCAATGTATAATATCATGTCAAAGCCAATAGGCAGTTAAGCTGAATATCATGTCAAAGCCAATAGGCAGTTAAGCTGAATACAAAATGCAATATATAATATCATGTCAAAGCCAATAGGCAGTTAAGCTGAATATCATGTCAAAGCCAATAGGCAGTTAAGCTGAATACAAAATGCAATATATAATATCATGTCAAAGCCAATAGGCAGAATATCTAATAGCATGTCAAAGTCAATAGGCAGCTAAATTGAATACATCATGTCAAAGTCAATAGGCATGCAATGTCAAAGCCAATAGGCGGCTAGACTGGATACAGCATATCAAAGCCAATAGGCAGAATACAGAATGTAATGGCTAATGCAATGTCAAAGCCCATAGGCGGCTCAACTGAATACAGAAAGTAATGGCTAATGCCATGTCAAAGCCAATAGGCACAATACAGAATGTAATGACTAATGCAATGTCAAAGCCCATAGGCGGCTAAACTGAACAAAACATACCATGTGCTACTGGTGAACATTGAGCAACTAATATGCGCAGTGGTGAAACACAAAGTCATTGGTCAAAACAAAACTTTATCAAATGGCAGGACATTCCGCCCTTTGACCAATGAATTTTTGTTTCACATATCTCATATTTCAAACAAACAAAAAAAACATCAGCACAAAAAAAACATTATGATCAAAGCAATCCCTGTAAAGCAATAGAAGTGAATTAGCACATTGATCTCATGACCTTTCACATCAGATACATCTACATAGAAAAGACTGGGCAATTTTTTTTTTTTCTGAATGAGTCTCTAATTCAACAGTGTTAGCAATTTGATGTGGCATGAGTTCTGCTCATGTAAAGGTGCACGGTCCACCTGAAAGGTTTTCTGGAAGGTAAGCAAAAGTCAGAGTTCCATACGAGAGGGGAAAAAAAAAAAAAACACAGCAAACAAGTTGAACTTGAACTGAAGGCGCAGTTTGCGCAAAATGGATCCATGGTGCTGGCACTTTACTCAGCCAGGTTCAGGTTGGGGATTCGGTCCCTTCCCCGATCCCACACGCACACACCGGAAGGGGGACCACGCAGCACACTCAGGGACAGTGGCGAAACGTGGTAGGATCTGCAAAAGAAACAAGTATGACTGTTCTTGCAAATAACATTTTTCATTTAAACTGCACCCTTCCTCTTTCTTTCCCTGTTTTATAATCAGCAGGACGTTTTTGGGGCCCTTTGTTATATTTTCTGCAGGTTCTGGAGGGTCACTTGGGGCTTCGGCCCACACATCAGCACTGAGGTTTTTATCTGCTGCGCCACAGCTTCCCTTTTCTTGCACTGTCAGAAGGGCTGGGGCAGACTCCTTCTTTAACAAACCTCCATTCACTGCATTTTTGCCAATTTGGGCCATTCTGTCTCCAATTTGTATGAATGAATCAGATTCTTTTCTAGGTATCAGCATAATTTCGATTTTTCCTTGGTAATTTGCAGCAATCACTCTCCCTAAAACCTGATCAATTTGCCATTTCTGTTCTGGTAACTTTCCTCTCCCCAACTGCTCTGTGACTGCTTGCATGACAGATTGCTTTTGTGCGTGCTGCACAGTTTTTATCAAATCTAGGGGAATGTGCATCTCTCTCATCTCTGCCCACCTGTAAGTGGCCTTTTCACATTTCTGGGGCACCCACATAGCCATCCCCACTAAGGCAGAATTCTGGGTGAACACTTCTCTCTCTGAATTTTTCTGATTAACATCTGCAAGGTAATTGAACCAGTTAGGTGCTAAAACATTATCAAAGAACCAAAAATCAGCATAAAAATGACACATCTCACGTAGCTCTTGCTTTAAAATCTGACACACATTATACAACGCTGTTCCTTCTCCTGTGCCAGAAAACAACATTTCAGTCAATGAATCATTAGTAAAACAAACATGCTTTTTATCTTCAGTAGACACGAATTCAAATGGTGCACACAATTTCATTGGTAACTCTTTTATCTGTGGTACTCTAGCCCTGTCTTGCAAGTACCAGATCCATTGTATGATTCTAGCTAGGGGCAGTATTTTCTTCCCTTGTTCTTGAATTACATGTACATAAGTATTTCCTTCTTGCACTGCGCAGAAACCTAAAGTCTGCATTATTTCATTTGCCAAATCACAAGCGCGCAACTGCATATAATTTTTCACAGTGACCATGTACAAAAGTGTTAGGATTTCTCTCAAATGAGGGCTATTCTTTTTCCAAAAATCAAACAAGCTAATGAAACTCGGGGTGTTTTGCTCTAAAATCCTTCGTTTTACTTGTGCATTTTGCAACGGTAACTCGTAAATCACATTCTGGTCTCTCTCCTCCGTGTTATCAGTTAAGGAATGCATTTTGGCTGCCAAAAACCCTGGCTCACACGGAAACTCAGTGCAGCTCGGAGCTGTCTTAACCCCCTCATTACTGGAATGGGACAAGAAAGATTCTTCAAAAACAGCAGTTTTATAACTTTCAGTCGGGCTAATTTTCTCACATAAATTCCTATTTTCATGTTCCAACTGCCTACATTTCTCCTGCATTTCTCTGTAAGCAGATAAAGGTATCCAGACCTTTCTGTCATCATTACTTCCAAAACACACTTTTTCTACATATATACAATGGGAATTATTTCTCAAAACAACATCAGGCCTTTTAGCTACACATGCATTTTCTTCTGTAATTCCCCAAACAGAAAACAATTCACAGTTTTTCTTAGCACCATCAGGCAGTTCATCAACACATGTATTCTCAGACATGGTCTGCCGTGCTACTGTGATTCTCCAAACAGAAAACAATTTCTGTAATTCTCCAAACAACAAAAAAACAATTACACTTTTAAAGTGTGCACTTAGAAATCTACTAACTCGTCAAACCCTTTAATCACCTCTTAATGACCGACCCCACGACTCCAGGTACCAATTGTAGTGCTTTTCTCTTATTTAGTTTCTAAGCACTAACATAACACAACAGAAATGCACTTGTGAGGTCAAAGAAGACTTTTATTGTTATTTTATTCTTCCCCAACCACAATGTTTATGAATGAATGACGAATTAGTAGCTTTCAAGTCCGCGTTAATCAAACAAAATATATCAGTTTGCAATATACACAGCAGGTTATATTTATAAGATATTGAATGCAAAGCAAAACAAATACTTCACCGTGTAGGAACTATTTACAGCTACATCTTTCTAAGGTCTGCAAGCTGATGACCCCTGTCAGCCGCGAGAAAGAGTGATTCATCTACCCACACGGGATTGCTGGCAGCCTGCGCCAAGCTCCAGCACGAGGTCCGGCAGATTCGAATCTGACTCTCTGCAGCCTGTTACATTCGTTACAAAGGTGTGCCCCCTCCTCTCAGACCTGGGAAACTGAGCAAGCCTTTTGGAGACTGGCCAGGTCTCCAAGACTACTCCTGTTCCCAAGATCAAGGGAAGAGAAACGACGCCCATGTACTCTCTCTTATCAGGTCTAGTCTACTGTGAGAGCAAAACATCTTGGTTCTCTGGTGCAAAAACAGAGCTTGGAAAAATACTGAACTCCACGTTAAAGGCAATGGGCAGCTAACCTAAATATCAAATGCAATGTCATGTTAAAGGCAATAGGCAGCTAACCTAAATATCAAATGCAATGTCTAGTGTCATGTCAAAGCCAATAGGCATCTAAGCTGAATACAAAATACAATGTCTTATATCATGTCAAAGCCCATAGGCAGCTGAGCTGAATATAAAATGCAATGTATAATATCATGTCAAAGCCAATAGGCAGTTAAGCTGAATATCATGTCAAAGCCAATAGGCAGTTAAGCTGAATACAAAATGCAATATATAATATCATGTCAAAGCCAATAGGCAGTTAAGCTGAATATCATGTCAAAGCCAATAGGCAGTTAAGCTGAATACAAAATGCAATATATAATATCATGTCAAAGCCAATAGGCAGAATATCTAATAGCATGTCAAAGTCAATAGGCAGCTAAATTGAATACATCATGTCAAAGTCAATAGGCATGCAATGTCAAAGCCAATAGGCGGCTAGACTGGATACAGCATATCAAAGCCAATAGGCAGAATACAGAATGTAATGGCTAATGCAATGTCAAAGCCCATAGGCGGCTCAACTGAATACAGAAAGTAATGGCTAATGCCATGTCAAAGCCAATAGGCACAATACAGAATGTAATGACTAATGCAATGTCAAAGCCCATAGGCGGCTAAACTGAACAAAACATACCATGTGCTACTGGTGAACATTGAGCAACTAATATGCGCAGTGGTGAAACACAAAGTCATTGGTCAAAACAAAACTTTATCAAATGGCAGGACACCACCTCAAGTGCATCCTGGTCAACGCTCGATCCGTCCACAAGCACGCCGTTGAACTCTGGGACCTCCTGGACTCCACAGCACCGGACGTCGCCTTCATCACGGAGACCTGGATGAACGCCTCCTCTGCTCCAGACATCGCCACCGCCATCCCCGAAGGCTACAAGATCTCCAGAAAAGACCGCACCAACCAAGTAGGAGGAGGTATCGCCATCGTCTTCAAAGACTCCATCAGTGTCACCACCTCCACCGAAGACACCCCCCTCGCCGCTGAACACCTGCATTTTCAGATTCGCACCGACCCGAGGACCACCCTCAGAGGATCCCTTGTCTACCGTCCTCCCGGACCGCGCGCCCCCTTCAGCGACGCCATTGCCAACTTCATCTCTCCGCACGCCCTCGCCTCACCAGACTACATCCTCCTAGGCGACCTCAACTTCCATCTGGAACAAAACAACGACCCCAACACCGCCACCCTGCTCGACAACCTCGCCAACCTCGGCCTCAAACAACTGGTGAACACCGCCACCCACATCGCAGGACACACGCTTGACCCTATCTTCTCCGCCAGCAAACACGTCTTCTTCAGCCACACCTCCGCTCTACACTGGACCGACCACAGCTGTGTCCACTTCACATTCCGACGCGAGACCCGCCACCTCCGCACTCAACCCATCCCTCGTCGACAGTGGAACAAGATCCCCGAAGAGCAACTCTTCTCAGCACTCGCCGCCAACCAACCCACCCTCACCACCGACCCCAACGACGCAGCCCTCAGCCTCACAAACTGGATCTCCAACTGCGCAGACAACCTTGCTCCCCTCAAACGCACACATCGACAGACCAACACCAAAAAACCTCTCTGGTTCTCTGACACCCTCAAAGAATCAAAGAAAACTTGTCGCGCCCTCGAAGGCCTGGCGCAAGGACCACACCGCTGACAACATGACCGCCCTCAAGAACGCTACCCGCGAACACCACCGCCTGATCCGCGCTGCTAAAAAGACCTTTTTCACCGACAGACTGGACAAAAACAGCCACAACAACAAAGAACTCTTCAGCATCGTCAAGGAGTTCTCCAACCCCAACGCCAACGCCGTCACGCCCTCACAGGATTTGTGCGAATCCCTCGCCACTTTCTTCCATCGCAAGATCAGCGACCTCCACAACAGCTTCGGACACCAGACCCAACATAACACCACTGAACCCGCACCCCCGGCCATTACCTTCAACAACTGGACCCACATCAACACTGAAGAAACCAAATCCATCATGAACTCTATCCACTCCGGCGCCCCTTTGGACCCCTGCCCTCACTTCATCTTTAACAAAGCCGACGACCTCATCGCCCCGCACCTCCAGACCGTCATCAACTCTTCTTTTTCTTCTGCTACCTTCCCCGAATGCTGGAAACACGCCGAAGTCAACGCCCTACTAAAGAAACCTATGGCTGACCCGAGCGACCTGAAAAACTTCCGCCCCATCTCGCTCCTCCCCTTCCCAGCCAAGGTAATAGAGAAGACCGTCAACAAACAGCTGACCACCTTCCTGGAAAACAACAACCTGCTCGACCCTTCACAAACCGGATTCCGAACCAACCACAGCACGGAAACCGCCCTCATCCTCGTCACTGACGACATCAGAACCCTGATGGACAACGGTGAAACAGTCGCCCTCATTCTCCTCGACCTCTCTGCTGCCTTCGACACCGTCTGTCACCGCACCCTAATCACCCGCCTCCGCTCCACCGGGATCCAAGGCCAGGCCCTGGACTGGATCGCCTCCTTCCTCTCAAACCGTTCCCAAAGAGTTTACCTCCCTCCGTTTCGCTCAGAACCCACCAAGATCATCTGCGGCGTACCTCAAGGCTCATCGCTCAGCCCGACACTCTTCAATGTCTACATGAGCCCCCTCGCCAACATCGTTCGCAAGCACGACATCATCATCACCTCCTACGCCGACGACACCCAACTTATACTCTCCCTCACCAAGGACCCCGCCAGCGCCAAGACCAACCTACAAGAGGGTATGAAGGATGTTGCAGATTGGATGAGGCTCAGCCGCCTAAAGCTGAACTCTGAAAAAACGGAAGTCCTCATCCTCGGCAACACCCCGTCCGCCTGGGATGACTCCTGGTGGCCCACGGCCCTCGGCACCGCACCGACCCCCACAGACCACGACCGCAACCTCTGCTTCATCTTGGACCCTCTTCTCACCATGACCAAGCAAGTCAACGCCGTGTCCTCCGCCTGCTTCCTCGCCCTCCGCATGCTCCGCAAGATCTCAGCTGATCCCCGCCGACACTAGAAAAACCGTGACCCACGCCCTCGTCAAGAGCCGCCTGGACTACGGCAACACCCTCTATGCCGGGACCACAGCCAAACTCCAAAATCGCCTGCAACACATTCAAAACGCATCGGCACTCCTCATCCTCGACGTACCCCGCAACAGCCACATCTCCGCACACCTGAGACACCTGCATTGGCTCCCAGTCAGCAAAAAGATCACCTTTCGACTTCTCACCCATGCACACAAAGCCCTCCACAACAAGGGACCGGAATACCTCAACCGGCGCCTCAGCTTCTACGTCCCCACCCGCCTCCTCCGTTCCTCTGGTCTCGCACTCGCTGCCGTCCCTCCCATCCGCCGCTCCACGGCGGGTGGGAGATCTTTCTCCTTCCTGGCGGCCAAGACCTGGAACGCCCTCCCCACCAGCCTCAGGACCACCCAGGACCACTCCGCTTTCCGGGGGCTCCTAAAAACCTGGCTATTCGAGCAGCAGTAACCCCCCCTTTCCCCTAGCGCCTTGAGACCCGCACGGGTGAGTAGCGCGCTTAATAAATGTTAATGATTTGATTTGATCTGCAGATTACACATACAACATCACTTTTTAGAATACCAGTCATTAAAGCATTTATGGAGGGACTAAAAAGAATCATACCCCCAAGGACACCACCAGTGCCTTTGTGGAACCTTAATATTGTATTAACAAGACTCATGGGCCCACCATTCGAACCCATGCATTCTTGTCAAATGCAATATCTGACTTGGAAAGTAGCCTTTCTAATAGCTATCACATTACTTAGAAGAGTAAGTGAAATACAAGCATTTACTATTCAAGAACCCTTTATACAAATACATAAAGTGGTTCTCCGTACCAATCCAAAATTCTTACCAAAGGTCATATCACCATTCCACCTAAACCAAACTGTGGAACTCCCAGTCTTCTTTCTGCAACCAGACTCAGTAGCCGAAAGAGCCTTGCATACATTAGACATAAGAAGAGCACTAATGTATTACATTGATAGAACGAAACAATTTCGTAAAACAAAACAATTGTTTGTAGCTTTCTAAAAACCTCATGCAGGTAATCCTATATCCAAACAAGGCATCGCCAGATGGATAGTTAAATGAATTCAAACTTGCTATATTCATGGGGTCATGATAGTCACCCTCACCACTTAGCCCTGGTGCTGCGTATTTTTCCAAGATAAAAAAAAAACGAACAAAAAACGTGGCCCGTGCTTTTTTTTTTTCTTTTCTTGCCCCTTGGTATTACCAGATCCCGGGGGCATTTGGGGCTTAATAGAGGAGGGTGGTGCACAGGGTCCCCCTCCTTGTGTTTAATAAGCACCAGAGATCACCACCTCCCAAGGACAAAATGCTTTTTAATTTTTTTTTTTTTAGTGGAGGCGGCATGATAGCCTCCCCCACAGCCCTGGGGACCACCACCTCACAAGGCCTCTATTTAATCACCAGGCACAAACCCTCTACCCACCCTGCCCCAGGGACCACTACCTCCCTGGGGCAGAGATGGAAAAAAAGTGAAGGGGGTCCACTTCAGGGACCATCACCTCCCTGGGAATATTATGTTTAGGGGGGGCCCTATGGTTCCCCCCATAAGGAGCCCCTCATGGCCCTGGGGACCGCCACCCTCCTCTCCCACACAAACAACCCCACCCACTCCCAAGGCCGGCACGTGCTATGTCCTAGGGTGCCCACCCCCGGGATATAGCTGTTTGCTTGGCTTGGCTTAGTCACAGCAAACCTTGTCAAAAAGCTGATTTTTCACCAGTTGTAGTAAGAGTTAGCTCAGGTAACTCTCAGTGGCTCACCAGGCACTACTAATTACCCCACAAATTACAGTGAATATCTGTAGTGTGTTATCCATCATTGGTACAAGCTAGCTCTGGAACTGCCCGACTAGTGTGCAGGTGACATAGGATTTCATCATTAAGAAAAAAATATATGGTGGCAAGTACGTGATGTTGGTCCCCAGGTGCAGTCCACAGTAATCTTCTCACACATGAGGTAGCGATGTACTCACCTATATGACTTTATAGGCAAAGTGAAAATATCAACTCATCAGTTCCTTTCTTCAGCTCCCACTGCTGGTGTAGTTCTCATCTGTTAGGCTTCCAGCAACAGCCAAGTCAGTGGTGGTTATGGAGGTAGTTCTTCACTGACGAGGAACATGTTGTGTTCCCAGATGAGCAAGAAGAAAATTGCCTTTCTGCTTCAAAAGATTATCACTCATAGCCACAACATACATCCTCTATGTCTGTTCATCTTTATCAACACCGAGATTGGAGTCCAGAATAAGATCGAGAAGAGAGGCATTGAGACTGTTAGAGGAGCAGCAGTATCTGGAGGAACATCCGGATTTGGAGGAAAGAGAAATCCCTTGGCATGCTCATGGGTTTGAAGGGATTGAGGTGGCAAGTGGTCTAGGCAGTTCTCCTGAGTGGGGATTGCTATCTCGTCTAGGTATTCCACCTCTGGTTACATCATATCACAGTGTGATCAGGAAGGCTGCAGACCTTTTAGAGTTGCCATTGCCTACATCGAAGCTAAAATCCAACATACTGACTGAGGTTCTTCACTCCTCCTCTGCTACATCAGATCCTTTGCTTCCTTTTAATTAGGCCTGGTTGGGACCAGTTCTGGATTTGTGACGTAAGCCTGTGTCTAAACCTGCTGTATCCAAAGTCCTAGCTAGGAAACCTAGGGCTGCACCAAGTGACCCACAATTCCTCAGCCAACATCCGATACCTGAAAGTCTGGTGATCCAGGCTTCTTGTTCTACAAAACTGGCTCCTGACTTTTTCCCTACAACTCCTGCAGATGGGGAATCAAAACGGTCTTTTCCTCATATAGCATGGCATTAAAATGGGTGAATGCTACATATGTCTTGGGCAGATACAGCCATGTGCTAATAGACTCTGCTAAGAAGATGGCTCATAAACTACTGCAAGATGTGCAGGAGCATTTTAGAGAGTTGTTGCAGGGCAGAGGCTAATCAGGTCATCCAATCAGGCCTGGGCACTTTGGACACTGTTGCCAGGGCCCATGGGTACATCGATTGCCAGCAGAAGACATGCATGGTTATGGGAATCTGTGTTCTCCCCTGAAGTTCCGTCCACCTTAATGGATCTCCCTTTTGATGGGTCGAGACTATTTGGAGAGAAGGCTGCCTCAGGACTAGAGAGGTTTAAGGAGAGCAAGGCCATGGCTAAGTCTCTGGGTCTCCAGTCTCTCTCCTCGACCTATAGACCTTTCAGAAGGTTTAGGGTGTTTTGGCCCTTTCCTGGGAGGCAGCAGTTTCAGGATCAACAATATGTCAATCCACTATACAGGTCCTGAAGGGGACAGGGGAGACTTAGGCAGTGTGGTTCCGCCTTGCAGCCTTCCTCCTCCTCCACTTAATCCTTTGCTGGGAACCTGGCAGGAAAGCAGCCCTAGTTCTCTTCCCTTTCAGCAGCATATGTTGCCAGCAGGGGGAGGGTTGATTCATTTTCTGCAAGAGTGGGAGTCAATAACCTCAGACTCATGGGTGTTGAGCATTTTAGGAAGTGGGTATGCCCTTCCCTTTCCAGAGTTTCCCCACACTTCCCTCTCCAGCATACTTTGTGTTCAGAGGATCACCTGCAGTTGCTTCAGCAGAAGGTACAAAATCTGCTCTTAAAGGGTGCAGTGGAGTGGGTTCCGGAGCAGTTAAGGGGTCAACGATGCTGCTCAAGATATTTCCTGATTCCCAAGAAAGATGGTCGTTTGCAGCTCATGCTGGATCTGAGGATTTTTAATTGGTTCCTAAGGAGAAGTTCAAAATGCTGACTCTAGCTCAGGTGCTTGTGGTGCTGGACAAGGAATACTGGATGGTTTTTATTGACTTGCTGGATGCTTATTTTCACATCCCCAACCCCAGTGGCACAGAAAGTATCTCCAGTTCATGGTAGGATCACAGCACTACCAGTTTGTGGAATTTACTTTTGGTCTTAGTTCCGCACCACAAGCCTTTACAAAGGTGATGGCAGTGGTTGCAGCGCATCTCAGAAAGAGGGGAATATTGGTGTTCCTTTACTTGGACGATTGGGTACTCAAAGCCAGGACGCCAGAGTTGGTACTGCATCATTTGCAGGCCACAATCCAGCTGTTGTTCAACCTCTGCTTTTAGCTGACCATGCCCAAATCTCACCTGGAGTCCTCTCAGCGCCTCCTGTTCATAAGGGCAGTACTGGACACAACATTGAATCATGCCTACCCTCCTCAGAGAAGGATTCAAGATATTCAGGCTACGATTCCAATGTTTCAGGATGGAGCGGTTGTTCCGGTCCTAAAGGTCCTATGCCTGCTCGGTCTGTTCTCTTTCTGTATTCTGTGGGCGAATTACGCATAATGGCACATGAGGCCTCTCCAAGGGTGCCGCCGCAAGCAGTGATTTTAACACAGGAGATCTCAAGGAGTCAATAACAGTCTCCAGAGACACTGCAGTGAAACTTCGATGGTGGAGTGTAGACGGCAACTCATTGCAGTGGGGCCTGTTTTGTCTTCCACCTCCGGTGCCCACCGTCATAATGGATGCTTCCATTCTAGGGTGGAGAGCGCATCTGGGGGGTCTGGAGATCAAAGGACTTTGGTCGCCAGTGGAACAGATGTTTCACACCAATCTGTTGGAGTTACAGGCGATACGTGTGGCTCTCAAGGCCTTCTTCCCTTCCATTCGCGGTCAGTCGGTTCAAGTCTTGACAGACAACACTACTGCGATGTTGTACATCAACAAACGGGGAGGGGCACGGTCGTATCTTCTCTGCAGAGAGGCTATACGACTCTGGTCCTGGGCTCATGATCATCAGATTTGCATAGTAGCAAAGCATTTAGCCGGAGTTCTCAAAGTACGTGTGACCAGTCATATCACGAGTGGCGGCTTCATCTGGAGTTAGTTCTTCACGTCTTCCAGTTGTGGGTGACACCTCAAATGGACCAGTTTTCCACTCACCAAAATGTGTACTGCCCATTGTTCTGCAGCCTCCAGTATCCGATGCAGGAAGCATTGGGGCACGCGTTTCAGTTGAGCTGGGGCAACCGGCTACTTTACGCATTTACTCACATACCCTTGAGTCCTCCGGTTCTGAGGAAGAATCACCAAGACCAGGCCCAAGTCCTATTAATAGCCCTGGATAGGCTGTGAAGGTTGTGGTACATAGACCTCTTTCACCTCTCACTGTGTTCATTGCTCCGTTTCCCTCACAGGGCAGACCTCCTCTTGCAGTCACAAGGTCAGGTTCTACACATCCACCTCCTGAGCCTGCACCTACATGCCTGGAGATTGAATGGGGCACTCTGAATTATTTTTCCCTCCCCCCAGAAGTAGTGGATGTTATATTATCGACCAGGCGACACTCCACCAAAACGGTAGGTGGGCCAAGTTTTTAAATGGTGTGAGGAGAGGCACGTTGATCCTTTAAAGGCCCCTTTTGTTCAATGTTTTACAATTTGCTCTCTCCTTGGCACAGCAAGTTTGTGCAATCGCAACAGTGAACAGTTGCAACAGTGAAGGGCTATCTGTCTGCACTGGCTGCATTTATTGTTTACCTGACCGACCCTCTTTATTTAAGTCCCCAATAGTTCTAAGGTTTCTTTAGGGTTTGACTAATAGGTTTTCTCCCACTCAGTTTATAATGCCTCAATGGGATTTAATTTTAGTTTTAATGTACTTGATGGTACACCGTTTGAACCATTGTATAGTTGCCCATTGGGGCTCCTAATGTTTAAAACTGTTTTTCTCATAGCGATCACGTCGGCTAGGCATGTTAGTGAGATACAAGCTCTGAGTGTAAAACCCCCGTTTACCACATTCCATGCTAACAAGGTGGTTTTGAGAACCAGGAGGGCTTTCCTATCAAACGTGGTGACTCCTTTTCATTAAGGGCAGCCCATCACCTTTCTGTCTTTTTATCCTCCTCCCCATCTCTCTAAGGAGAAGGGAAGGCTGCACTGTCTGGATCCAAAGAGAGCGTTGAGCTTCTACATGGACAGTAGAGTTTTGGATGGACGATCAGCTCTTCACTGGCTATATGGGCAAGACGAAGGGAAAAGCAGTCCACAAAAGAAAGCTATCAAGGTGGGTCATTCTTTGCATTGATGTGTTATGCACTAGCAAAGAAGGATCCTCCTGAGGGAATTTGAGCTCATTCTACCAGCGCCAAGTCTACTAATTCTGCTTTGGCTAGAGGTGTACCTGTTGTAGATATTTGCAAAGCAGCAATTTGGGCTTCCCTCCACACTTTGACGGAGCATTACTGTTGGACTCAGAAGTGAGGAGGGACAACCATTTTGGCCATTCAGTGTTACAGGATTTCTTGGTATAGTCAGACAGGCACCCACCTTCGAGTGCGGGACTGCTTTGGGATTCTGTTCAAAAGATGAGGAATCCACAGGTAAATGTATCCATCAGAAGAGCAAGTTACTTATCTTCGGTAACGCTTTTTCTGGTGGGTACATTTTCTACCTGTGGATTCCTCACTGTCCCACCCGCCTCCCCGTTGCCTTTCTGGTTATACTAAGAAGGATACTGTTTGTATATCTTGTAGATATATGTATTTCTGGGATGTTATATATACATAATGTATGTTTATATATGGATCTATATATAAATTCTTGTGTTGAGTTAGCACATGTTGTGCTTGCAATGTTGGTGTTCCCCTCAAAGGCACAGTTTAAAAAAATAAAATAAAAAAATAAAGAAAAAGTAGGTGAAACTGACATCGGCACACCAGCGAGGACTTCATATGGCTTAGATGACGTCAGACGGAGTCACGTGCAGAGCTGTTCCATTGTGACGTCCTCGTCGATGTGGAGAGCTAGAAAGAAAAGATTTCTGTCAAATCCTGGCGCACTGGGACAATTCGGAAGGTGAGGAATCCACAGGTAGCTACTGTTTCTACCAGAAAAAACATTACCGAAGATCAGTAACTTGTTCTTCTCATAATCCATCTACACAGGAAGTGACTTCGCTGAATTTTCCATCATCTATCTGCACAGGAATTTACACCGCTATTTTCCCATGAAACCGTCTTTAAAAGAGGAAGACAAGCAGAAGGACTTAATTTCACACCATTCTTCTGCACACTGAACCGCAACCCAATGCATTCCTCCTCCTCCCATGGCCTACTTAATGGGAGGCACAGGGGGTGCACCGCTGGCATGCCAAAGGCAATCCCATCTGTGCTTAGACCAGGAACTCTGGTCCTCCCCCTACCCACTGCTAACCTACTGTGCTTCTCTGTGCTGTCAACCCCAGCTTGCTGCACTGCTGCCACATTAAACCCCACACAACACACCAGAAGCAGTCACGTGGGCCTCCTGAAAGTTCTCATGCACTCTCACCCTACACCCACCACTCCCACACTAACAGCACACAGCACTCTACTCTGTCACACAAACCATCCACACTTCAGCAAAAAACAACCACCACCCACGTAGCAAGCCACTCTAGCATTTATGCTCCTCAACACCTACTTGCTCACCAAGCATGCCACTAAGATACAGGACCTATTGCATGACCACACTCAAGACCTGCCTTTCCACACAGAAACCTGACTAAATCCAACCTCGGCACCAGACATCACTAAAGCCATTTCCTTCAGCTACAAGATCGCCAGGCAAGACTGGCATAACAAACGCTGAGGCAGATTTGCAG
Organism: Pleurodeles waltl; assembly: GCF_031143425.1. Lineage (NCBI taxonomy): Eukaryota > Metazoa > Chordata > Amphibia > Caudata > Salamandridae > Pleurodeles > Pleurodeles waltl. The sequence continues at coordinate 241,998,185 of NC_090442.1, forward strand.
TTCATATTCAAATACACTATTGGCTGGACCATCTACCTTGCACCCAGACACCTACACTCCTCGGAGCTCCTATTTGTATATATCCCACACATACACAGAACCAGATGAGAAGGTCTGGCATACTCTTATATATCTTAACCTAAAACATGGACCAATCACCCACTCTACATCAGAGCCTTCACATCTCTTCTTGAATTCCCTCAGAAGAAGCTAAAGACCCTGCTTTTCAACTAACCAATCTGTCCTAGGAAGGGCCTGCCAAGCACCTGCTCAGCACCAGGATACCCTTGCAGGTGATCGTATGTTTACAAATTCACATAACCTAACAGTGCATGCCAGGGAATGGGAGCTCCTGGCTCTCTTAAAGTAAGTGTATGCTGAGTGCAGCGTTCTTTACATGACTGGCATCTTTCCCTTCTTTTTTCTCCTTCACAGTAACAGTAGATCTTTCACTAAACTCATTTCTACACTAAATGCTGCAATGTGTTTTTTTATATTATTCACAACACTGTAGTTTTCTACAGAATAATACAGTAAAGCTGACCTACCAAGGGCTTCAAGAGGTGTCACTGTAATGTTCAACAATGAGGTATCTACTTCCAAAGTCAGAAGACTATTATATACATAGACAAATGGCAGGTCTATTGTATTTTTATGACTTCAGTGAGAACACCTACAAAGCAGAACTAGGACTGCAAGTAAGTAACATTTTCTTGCGTAGTTTCTCCATCTGGCAGACTACGTTTATCAGATTTCTGAAATGCAAACCTCACCATAAAAGCTGCAGTCAGTCACTATGTAGTAGAATATTTTTAAGCTATGGATGAACAAGTTGAGCATGGACAGAGGAAATACACATGAATAAGTGTAAGAGAGGGCAGAAGGTTTCAGTGGAGGAGGGTGAATAGAGGTTTTGAGTGAAGGATTGGCGTGGAAGGTGATGCCAGTCCCATATCTGCTGGGGTAAGGGCAACAGTCAGTTGCATGTTTGCCAAACACTAGGTCAAGGGTGGAATAGTGGCAGGGTTTACTGTGCAAGGAACACAGACATAGCACAAAATTCAGGGTGGTTTGTTAACCTTGATGATGGACACTGACAGGATATTGTTTGAATAAAAAGGTATTTAGTTCTTTACTGAAATGGCTGAGGGATGTTGTCTACCAGATCAAAATTTCCCAAACTCTGGCGTACCAGGTGAAATTTGGGTTTATTTTTTTGCAAGTCTTGGACTCCAACCTGACTTTGCTGCTGCACCTACTGTGTAACTCTACAGAGATCTTGATCTCACTCACTGTGTACATTAGGTGAGTGCATAGTAGATTGTGCAGCATGGCTTCAATGTGATGTCAGCATAGTGAGTGGTGTTGCAGTTCTTTTTGTATCACTTCAGGCCTTTCATGAGTTGAACTACAGAATTTTTTTATGCGTGTTAGATTGGATTAGGGGTGCTGGTCAGCAGTGAAGGGGAAATATGGCCAGTGGTTGAATGGAAGTTCCAAGGTCATTGTCTGGTAGGAAGGGATTTAGTGGTAACCGGTACCAGATGGTCATTGACTTCCTTGTAAAGCTCGGTTTGACGTAGGTTTTCAAACCTAAGAACATGCCACAGTTGACAAGTTGTGGTTTTCTTAATCTGTGGTAGCTGCACGTTTGCCTTTGCTACATGTATGAATAAAAGATCTTGCTAGGGTTCAAGTTAAGGTAGGTGTTAGACATCAGGGCTTGGATGATGGCAAGGCAGTCGTTCAGTTGGTGTATGTTCTGTAGCATCAAACCTTCTGATAACAAAAAAGATTGAGTCTTGTCATTCAGCTCATGTTTCTGGAATAGGGTGGACTACTTGGGCTGTGCTTTTTTTGTATGTTACATGAAAAAGCTGTAGTAGCTTATTTGGAGGATGGGAGTGTCCAGCCAGGCACGGTTGCCAGTTTTGCTGAGAGGTGGACCAAGACGGGAAGAATGAAATCTTTTTGTTAGAGCAGAAGGATGCAGTTTCCCACTTTGATGGTTGTTGCCTCTGTGCTGCATTACAGTGTCCATCGAACTGATAGTCCTGCAGGAAAGTGTTGCAGTTAATTCTTTCAGTTTCGGTCTAACGTTTTGGTGTGTAGACCTTAACATGAAAGGCTAATCCATTGCTCGATTTTTTAACCTGCAGGTTCAGCAAGAAACAAGAGATTGTAGGACAGCTAATGTCACATTTGTTCCTAAGATTGAAGTAATTGTCTCTTGACAACCTATGGTTGAAATCACTTAGCTGCATATTTCATCTGCATCCACGTCAGTGTTTGTGTATGAAGCTAGAAGGCCACACTTCAGTTCTTTCGCAATAGTCATACTTTCTACAGTCCTAGTTAGTGACTTGAGCTAAGATGTTTATATATGCCTTTGTACATTCCGGTAAGCACGTCTTCATTGGAAGAAAAGTCTTAGTATTGACCAAGTTGAAGTACCACTTTTTTCAGTTATTATTTGATGTTGTTTGCTGTTGGCAGTTTCTAGACTGTACCATGTACAGACGGTTTGACCTTGTCAGCGCAGGACTTTATTAAGGCAAAATCATCTGCTGTCATTTAGAGGGTGCAGTTGAGGTCCTGGAGGAGAGATCAACATATGCGCACAATCCAGACGAGGCTGCTACAGCCAACAGGTTATTGTGGCAATCTAATAGAGACATCTGGTTGCAGATTCCTTACCTTAGAATTTTCTCCAGGCATCAGTCTGGATCTGGTGATTTTTCTGAAGCAATACCCCTGCATGCCGTTAGGTAGCATTGATTGGCTCGATCAGATCTGCATCAGTCAGCGATGGCATTCACGCCGTAAATGACGTTGCGGGTCCTATATAGGCACCACCCAGGGTCACTGATGTCAGTTCTTTTTCACGCCAGCCTAGCGCTGATCCAAAGAAGAGCTACCCCTCCGTTGTTTTTTGACTGATCTTTTTTGACTTTTTGTTGAAGTTTTTTGTGTGTCCTGGTGCATTGAGGATGTCTTCCCTTAAGACTCAGTTCAGGCCTTGCGGATCCTGTCATCGGGTGATGTCTGTGACTTATCCGCACCTCGTGTGCCTGCGGTGTCTGGAGTGCAACCACAACCCAAAGTCGTGCTCCAAGTGCCGGGCCATGAATTCGAAAGCTTTGAGGGAGCAGTCTATAAAGCTCCTTGTGGCCTGGTGCTCGGCTCTGCATTGATTCCGAGCTTGATTGAGAGGATGGTCCCGACAACCGTCATTGGAGCCCTCCATCATCATTCCAATCCAAGTCCTCATTATTGTCGGGTAAGTCGAGGCACAAGGAGTAGTCAGAGAAGAACAAGCATTCATCAACTTCATCCTATCAGTCGGCCTACGAGATGAGGGATTTATTTTTCGTTCTAGGCCTCCGTCCTCGGAGCCGGCATCTGGGTCGACTCTGCACTTCCCCAGGTTTCCAGTAGCCAGAGAGACTCCTACCCAACTCTGAGTTTTATGAAGCTATGTGCCTCATCTTTGGGCAGGCATACTCTGCTGGAGCACCTTTGGGCCCCATGGGGTCAGAAGGGGCACCACCCCAGGTTCTGCGCTTTCAGCATTGGCCTTTGCTCCAGGGGTACCCATGGATCCATTTCTGGATCCAAACCTGTGTCAGTCATAGCACCTCGACCCCCCCCCCCCCCCTCCAATGCTGGTTCCTACATCAACGCTCCCGATGACACCTGTGTCCCCAGGTGGCGTAGACCCCATCCTCATTGCGGACTCCAGCACTGACCGGTGTCACGCCACTGACCGAGGCCTTGTCCCCTTTGTCGGATCCTGACTATAGGAAGCTGGCCTATGGTGGACACCTATAGTGTTGGCACCTTATACCAGGTCCAGGCAACCCCTATTAGTGAATGAAGACAGTGTCTAGGAAGCCAGGGCTCTCTAGAGATCGCTGTGGATGAGCAGCCAAGACTTGTCTAGGAGATATGTAAAGCTTTTGCAATACTGCAATAGTCACACAGCAACTTATCAAACGTGAAAGGAAGCACACAGTGTTAAAAAAAAAAAAAAAAATTACGTTAATTACAATAACACTAAACTAGACTATTTATAGGCAGTCCCCCAAATGGAGATAAGTACACGTGTTCTCTTGCTCTCTTGCTCGCTCTTGCTCTCTCTCTTGCTAGGGCCCAAGGGGAGGACCAAACCATATAGTAAAATAGTGGAATGGGAAGTTAAGTCTCCCACCCAAGGATATGGAGTAGTTAGAGGGGAGCTGAGCAAACTCTGGACTCCAAGAGATGAGTACCATAGTGACCCCCATAGAGCAGAGGTAAGTACCTGGACTTCCCAAGGACTAACCAGAGGACTTAGTAAAAGGATTGTGCAAGAACAAGACCTAGCAGAGGAGCCCAAAGGTAGATTCTGCCAGAAGAGGACCTGCAAAAGAAGGGGATAAAGTCTAGCCCATGATGGAGTGTTCAGTCGGGGCAGGAGCCACTACCCTCCCTTCTGTGGAAGAAGATCCGGGTCAAGAAGGGAAGGAGAAGATCAGCTGGGGAGGCCAGGAGGTTCAGAGAAGTCCTTTGAGCGGTGCAAATGATGTCCCACATCGGTTGCCAGGACGCAGATGGTCAGTGGTTATGAGAACCACCAGCAAGCCTTTGCAAATACAAGATGAAGCCAAAGAAGAGTTTCCAGGCTGAAGAGGATCAGCATGATCCAGGGGAGTCTGGGCTGACCCTCAGCAGTAGGGAGAGCCAACAGAAGCAGTTGCAGCCTGCACAGGCATCCCACTGGCAGCAGGCACAGTAAGTTGCAGTGAGGCACGATCAGGACACCTGGAGAGGAGTCCCACGTTGCTGGAGCAGCAGAGGAGAGACTGTCCTTGCAAAGATGAAGTGCTGGGGGCCGGGGCTTCTTGGAGCCTGAAGATCCCTTGGCGCAGGAGACCACAAGCTTGGTTGCTGCAAGAGTCATGGTGCACAGGGGTCCTGTCCTGCAATGAGAGGAAAGAGCTCACCGTCTAGCAAAGTGGACAGAGAGCAGAGAGGACCAATAGGACCACTCTAGACCACCACCGATGTTGCAGGATCCACCCAGTTGCAGAGGAGGGCAGATCCACTCAGCCGAATGTTGTTGCTTTAGGTGCCTGCAAATGCACGGGAGTGACTCCTTCACTCTAAGGGAGATTCCTTCTTGCTCTTTGGTGCAGCTGAAGTCTTGCCGACCCCAGAGGATGCACAGCTCTGGAAATGTTGCAGTTGCTACAAGGAGCCGGGGAAACCATGTTGCAAGGAGAGGTCGTCTCGGGAGTTGCAGTCTTGTCAGTTCCTGAAGTGTCCAGTTGTGGTTCTGGTGGCCAGGAGCAGAAGTAGACGACGCAGACGAGTCCTGGTGGAGTCTTGCACACCAAATCTGGGGACCCTAAAAGGGGGTTTGGTCATCTTGCATGGTGACCACCTATCAGGGGGGTCTCTGGGCTGGTACAAACCGGTTTATGCAAGAAGGGCACTAAATGTGCCCTACAAAGCAAACCATTGGCTTGGGGAATCTACCCCTCCCCAGCCTTGTAGCACCTATTTCCAAGGGTAAAGGTGCTGCCTCCGTCTACCACAGGAAAGCCTTTGTTCTGCCTTCCCCTACATGAGATGGTCAAGCAGCAGGAGGGCAGAAACCTGTCTTGAGGGGTGGCAGTAGCGTGGGCTGCCCATAAAACCGTGGAAGACTAGTAGGAGCAATACCAGGGGGTCCTCTAAGGAGCCCCCAGAGTGCATGGAATCGTACAACCAATACTGGCATTAGTATTGGGATATGATTCCGACATGTTTGATCCCAAATATGCCCAGGTTCGGATTTACCATTATGTGGCTGGCACAAGTAGTGACCTGTGGCCAGTACATGGGTAAAATGGCTTCCCCGCACTAACTAAGTCCAGTGCGTTGGAACTGGAGTTCGTAGGGGCACCTCTTCTCATGCAGGGGTGCTCTCACACACAGGGACCTGCAGCCTGCTCTCTTGGTTAAGAGGGCCTACCATAGGGGTGATTTACAGTGACCTGGTGTAGTGACCTGTGGTGAAAGCGTGAATGCACTTTTTCACGCAGGCTGCAATGGCAGGCCTGCAGACACATTTTGCATGGGCTCCCATGGGTAGCATAATACATGCTGCAGCCAAAGTGGGGTCCTCTGGTGTCCCATTGCTCTGGGTACCTAAGTATCATATACTAGGGACTTACAAGAGGACACCAGTATGCCTATTTTGGAGTGCAAAAAGGTTCTAGGTAACCAAATTTGGAGGGAGAGAGCTCAGTCACTGGGGTCCTGGTTAGCAGCATCCCAGTGAAACCAGTCTAAGCACACTGATAGCAGACACAAAGTGTGGAACCATGCCGAAAAGATGTTACTTTCCTACACTGACACTTAATCTTATGGGTTGTGTTACTATGAGTTGTGGAAGGCGTCGCTGGACCCTTTAGAGTACCAGCTACAAAACCCTTTGGACTGGCGTACAGACCTGGGTGAAGCCAGTGGTCTGGACACTTCCCCTGACACTGACGTGCTTTCTCCCCCTACCATGGCTACGGAAGCGGGAGCTTTATATTCCATGGTGGTGTGAAGAGTGGCTGAGGTGCTAGAACTCAGCTGCCTTCGGGGGCGCTCAAGACTAACCTCCTGACAGACATGCTTCAGCTTGGGGCTTCATCCTCTGAACCCCTATTTCCCTTCAATGAAGCCCTTAAGCATGTCCTGCTGGGTACCTGGTCCAAACCCAGCACAGGGGCTCCTGTGAAAAGGACTATTTCCCACTGTCATTGACCTACTCCATCTGACCCAGCGTTCCTGAAGCAACATCCCTTCCCTGAGAGCTTTGTTATTCAAGCCTCTACACTGCAGGGCGTGTTCCCTTCTGCACCCCTGGTTAGGGAATTCAAGAGGCTGGACCGACTTGGGGAATACAATGTTTTCTTTTGCCAGCCTTGCATTGGGGTCCATGAACCCTGCATGCTTTTTGGGCCTTTACTCCCACATGATGTGGGATACGGTTGCGCAAGTGCTGCCGCAGGTCCCGGAGGAGGCCCGGGCTGTACTCTCAAGTTGTTACTGATGGGAGAGAAACAGAAAAAATCACAATCCGATGTGGACTGAACTTGACCACTGGCCAGAGCGGTTGCATCGATGGTGGCCTAGAGGCAGCATGTCTGGTTGAGGACGTCTGGCTTTTTGGCAGATGTCCAAGCCAGTCTTCTGGACATGTCCTTTGAGTGCACTCATCTCTTCAGAGACAAAGACTTCATGCTGGAGCGCATCAAGGATTCTCGTGCTACTGCCAGGTCCTTTGGTCTTGCAGTGGCCTCTCCTCCACCTCAGTTTGCTTTTCGCCCCTTTCGTGGCTACGGAAGGTGCATCACACCACGTCTGTTCCCCTCCAGCCCCTGTGTTGCGCATGCGTCCTAGCCTCAGAGTTGCCAGGGCTGGGGGAACCCACCGTCCTCGTGAATCAGGGAGCCAGCGGTCCAGCCAGTCCACACCTCCCAACCCCCACATCTGCCCCCAAATGTTCCTAGTGTGACGATTCCTCACCAAGGACCACCCGGGTGTAGGGTTCGCCATCACCTGCTCCTCTGGCAATCCACGTCAGATAGGTGGGTTTTCCTCCCCTTTGAGCCTACCCCTCTATCCATGCTACCATCAGATAACAGAGGGTCACTTGGCACTTCTCTGCAAGGAGGATATGGCTGTCATGGCCAAGGGAACCATAGAAAGGGTCCCTGTGCCTGAAGTAGGTTTATCTCCCTTTCCAAACCGGATCTAACATTAGTGGCAGATGGGTCACTCCTGGGATGGGGCGGCCACCTGGGAGAGGCGGAGACCTGGTCTCTGGCAGAGTCTAGACTCCACATCAATCTGTTTGGAGCTTTAGGCAAATTTATTCCCTCTCTCAAAGGGAAGGTAGTGCAGGTGTTCACAGACAACACTACAGTCGTGTGGTAATGTAACAAGCAGGGCAGAGTGGGGTTGTGGACCCTTTGCCAAGAGGCTCTCCGTGCCTCTGGACGTGGCTGTAACTGCCGGGCATATCCCAGGTGGTTCAACATCTGGCAGGCTCTCTGAACATCAGAGCAGACAAACAGTTGACAATGCTTAGTTGATCACGAGTGGTGTCTCCATCCTCTGGTGGCACAGGGTCTCTTTTAGCAGTGAGGGAGAGCCTTGGTTAGATATATTTGCCTCCCCAAAGAACACGCGATGTCAGCAGTTTTGCACGTTGGAGTGTCCAAGGCGGGACTTGCCCAGAGTTATCAAGAATGATTGACCTAAGTATTCATTGTGGCTTCTGACTGGGCACAAAGAGTTTGGTACCCTGAGCTGTTGAGCATGGCCATCGATCCTCCTATCAGACTGCCCCTTTGGGAGGATCTTCTGTTACATCAGCAGGGGAGGGTTCTCCACCCAAACCTGTCCAGTCTCTGCCTTCTTGCATGGAAATTGAGCAGCGGTGGTTGACAGCTTTTGACCTCCTGCCCGAAGTCTGTAATGTAATCTTGGCAGCCAGGCATCACTGCACCAAAACGGTATACGTTTGTGGCATGGTGCACAGACAAGTTTGTTTATCCCCTTTCTGCCTCTCTTTCTGAGGTTCTCTGGTTTATACTTTATTTGGCCCAGCTGGGTTCTGCACTGTGCAGTCTCAAAGGTTATTTGAACACAATCTCTGCTTTTTTTTTTTTTTTTTAGGTTGCCTGATCAGCCTTGTTTGTTTAAATCCCCTACAGTAAATAGGTTCCTTAAAACCCTTACTCGTACGTTTCCTCCATCCCCATTCATCATGCCCCCATGGGACTTGAATTTCGTTTTGAGATTTCTGATATGTGATCCATTCGAGCCTCTCCACAATTGTCCACTCAGGCTTCTCTCTTTGAAAACAGCCTTCCTTGTGGTCATTACATCTGCCTGCAGGTTGAGTGAGCTGTAGGCACTGTCATCTAAGCCGCGCTACCTCTCTATCTATCCTGGCAAAGTGGTGCTTCACCCACAGGCTGCCTTTCTGTGGAAAGTGGTCACGTCCTTCCATGTAGGCCAATCCATCACCTTGCCTACTTTTTACACTTTTACACACCCAGACATCCTTCTAAGGAAGAGGAGGAACTCCACTGTCTGGACCCAAAAATAGCATTGGCATTCTACGTTGATCATACCAAAGAGTTCCGAATGCATGATCAAGTCCTCGTTGGCTATGTTGAGTGCAAAGAAAGTCGGGCTGTGCAGAAGAGAACTATCTCCAGAGGGGTCGTACTCTGCATTAAAATGTGCTGCTATGTATTGGCTAAGAGGCAACTCCCTGAGAGCTTGCCTGCTCATTCTAGCTGAGCTAAAGCTGCAACTACTGCAGACGTGGAGTTCCAGTCCTAGACATCTGTCAGGTGGCAACGTGGGCATCCCTGCACACATTTACCAAACTCTAATGCCTGGATGGTCAGGTCTTTAGGGATGGGCATTTTGCCTGTTTGGTCCTGCAGGACTTTCTGGTGTGATCTTAGTTCGCAGACCCACCTCCGGGATGGTATTGCTTGAGTATTAATTCTAAGGTAAGGAATCTGCAACTAGATGTCTCTATCATATGAACAAGTTACTTACCTTTGGTAACACCTTATCTGGTAGAGATAATATGTAAGTGCTTGAATGATCTGCTTATTATTTTAGTTGACTTTGGTTGATCTCTGGTAATGAGAGATGCATGGGGGTTCAATTGTGACAGTGTAGTTGGTTCTGTTCCCATGAGAAGGTGAGATGTCATGTTGGTGCAGATAAAGTCCAGAAGGGTCTCATTGGTTGGTGGCATTACTACCTATGCAATGTCAGTGGTAAGTAAAATAATCTATTCTTTTGTCTATATATATATATATATATATGTGTTCGATGGCATGTGTAGCTGCAGATACACATGCTGTGCACATCCCGCCATCTGGTGTTGGGCTCGGAGTGTTACAAGTTGTTTTTCTTCGAAGAAGTCTTTTCGAGTCACGAGATTGAGGGACTCCTCCCATTTCGGCTCCATTGCGCATGGGCGTCGACTCCATCTTAAATTGTTTTTTTTCCGCCATCGGGTTCAGACGTGTCCCTTTTCGCTCCGTGTTTCGGGTCGGAAAGTTAGTTAGAATCTCGGAAAAATCGTCGGTATTGTTTGCGTTCGGTATCGGGTTAGTTACAACAGATCGACACCGACTTTTGAAGAGCTCCGGAGGCCCTTCGGGGTTTTTTCGATCCCCCGTCGGGGCCTGGTCGGCCCGGACACGTCTCTTCAAGGCTGATGGAACGGACCCCATTCCGCTTCTGTCCAAAATGCCATAACAAGTATCCATATACAGATCAGCATCTGGTCTGTAACTTGTGTTTGTCACCAGAACACAAGGAAGATACTTGTGAAGCCTGTCGAACGTTTCGGTCCAGGAAGACTTTAAGAGACCGAAGAGCAAGAAGACTGCAGATGGCGTCGGCGCCGACAGGACAAGGGCGTTTCGAGGAGGAAGAAGAAACCTTCTCCATCCAGGACTCGGACGAGCTCGATCCCGAAGATACGCTGAATACCGTGAGTAAGACGTCGAAACAGAAAACTCACGAGAAAACAACACAAGCCCAGGGGACGCCACCGCCAACAGGCCATGGCATAACCCGAAAAATAGGTGACCGATCATCGGCACCCAAAAAGGGCACGCTGGTGTCAGTCATCCGACTCCGGTCGAGATACCGCCACACAGCAATCTCGGGCCCGAGACAGCGGCTCCGAGCAAATTCGGCACCGAGAGACCACGACGCCGAAAATAAAAAAGGTTGCATCGGAACCAAAAAAATTAGCCGTAAAGGTTTCGATACCGAAACATCCGGCATCGGAACCGAAGACAAGTTCCTACACAGAGGAACAAGGACTGGCCTCACAAATGAAAACACATAGATTTGGACAGGAACTGGAGACAATGGAGACAGACTACACCCAAAGAAGGCTCCACATTCAAAAAGAAACAGGGAAGATCAGCACTCTCCCTCTTATTAGAATGAAACGCAAACTTGCCTTCCAAGAGAAGGACAAGCAGCCACAAGCTAAGGTGGCTAAACAAGTAACCCTGCCACCGTCTCCACCAAGCTCTCCGCCACCATCACCGGTAGCCACACCACCAATGATGCAGTCCCCGACTCATACAGGGATGAGTCAGGATGATCCAGATGCGTGGGATCTTTATGATGCGCCAGTGTCCGATAACAGTCCTGATTGTTATCCAGCTAGACCGTCACCACCAGAAGATAGTACAGCCTGCGCACAGGTGGTGTCAAGGGTAGCGGCGTTTCATAATGTCAGCCTGCATGCAGAGCCAATTGAAGACGACTTTCTATTTAATACGCTGTCGTCCACACACAGCCAGTACCAGAGTCTCCCCATGCTACCTGGAATGCTAAAACACTCCAAACAAGTGTTTGAGGAGCCTGTAAAAGGAAGGGCCATTACTCCAAGAGTGGAGAAAAAATATAAACCGCCACCAACAGACCCCGTGTACATCACACAACAGTTAACACCGGACTCAGTGGTAGTAGGGGCAGCTCGCAAGAGGGCGGACTCACACACTTCAGGAGATGCACCACCTCCAGATAAAGAGAGTTGTAAATTCGACGCGGCAGGGAAAAGGGTGGCGGCACAGGTAACAAACCAGTGGCGTATTGCAAACTCGCAGGCTTTGTTGGCCAGATACGATAGGGTTCATTGGGACGAAATGCAACACTTTATAGAACATTTGCCCAAAAGAGAGCACAGCAAGTGGTGGAAGAAGGACAGAGTATCTCAAACAATCAGATACGGTCAGCAATGGATGCAGCAGACACAGCTGCTAGAACTGTAAACGCAGCAGTGACAATAAGGAGACATGCATGGCTGCGTACATCAGGATTCAAGCCGGAAATACAACAAGCCGTGCTGAATATGCCATTTAACGGAGAGCAGTTGTTTGGGCCGGAGGTGGACACTGCCATCGAAAAGCTTAAAAAGGACACTGATACGGCCAAATCCATGGGTGCACTCTACTCCCCACAGAACAGAGGCACATTTCGTAAAACACAGTTTCAAGGGGGGTTTCGAGGACAAAGCACGGAACCCACAACCTCACAAACAAGACCCACTTATCAGAGCCAATATCAGCGGGGAAGTTTTCGGGGACAATATAGAGGGGGACAGTTCCAAAAAAGTAGAGGGAAGTTCCAAAGTCCCAAAACTCCACAAAACAAGCAGTGACTTACACGTCACAAATCCCCAACACATAACACCTGTGGGGGGGAAGCTAACCAAGTTCTACAAACAATGGGAGGAAATAACAACAGATACTTGGGTCCTAGCAATTATCCAGCATGGTTATTGCATAGAATTTCTCAATTTCCCTCCAAATGTCCCACTGAAAACACACAATATGTCAAAACAACACATGGATCTTCTACAACTGGAGGTCCAAGCGTTGTTACAAAAAGAAGCAATAGAATTAGTACCAATTCATCAGAAAGGAACAGGAGTTTACTCTCTGTACTTTCTCATACCCAAAAAGGACAAAACTCTAAGGCCTATATTAGATCTCAGAACGTTAAATACCTACATCAAATCAGATCACTTTCACATGGTGACATTACAGGACGTAATCCCATTGTTCAAACAACAAGACTACATGATAACACTAGACCTAAAGGATGCATACTTCCATATACCGATACATCCTTCACCCAGAAAGTACCTAAGGTTTGTATTCCAAGGGGTACATTACCAATTCAAAGTGTTGCCATTTGGGATAACAACTGCGCCAGGAGTTTTTACAAAATGCCTGGCAGTAGTAGCTGCGCATATCGGAAGACAGCAAATACACGTGTTCCCGTACCTAGACGATTGGTTAATCAAAACCAACATGCAAGAACGGTGTTCACAACACACAAAGTATGTCATCGAAACCCTCCACAAACTAGGTTTCTCACTCAACTACACAAAGTCACACCTTCAGCCGTGTCAAACACAGCAATACATAGGGGCGACAATCAACACAACAAAAGAGGTTGCCACTCCAAGTCCACAAAGGGTACAAGCATTTCACAATGTAATACAGGCCATGTATCCAAAACAAAGAATACAGGTCAAGATGGTAATGAAACTACTAGGCATGATGTCCTCATGCATAGCCATTGTCCCAAATGCCAGATTGCACATGCGGCCCTTACAACAGTGCCTAGCATCACAATGGTCACAGGCACATGGTCAACTTCTAGATCTAGTGTTGATAGACCGCACAAACATACACCTCGCTTCTATGGTGGAACAATATAAATTTAAACCAAGGGCGGCCTTTCCAAGACCCAGTGCCTCAATACGTAATAACTACAGATGCCTCCATGATAGGGTGGGGACCACACCTCAATCAACACAGCATCCAGGGACAATGGGACACTCAGCAAAGACAGTTTCACATAAATCACTTAGAACTACTGGCAGTATTTCTAGCGTTGAAAGCATTTCAACCCATAATAAGCCACAAACACATCCTTGTCAAAACAGACAACATGACAACAATGTATTATCTGAACAAACAGGGAGGAACACACTCAACACAGTTGTGTCTCCTGGCACAGAGAATATGGCATTGGGCGATTCACAACCACATTCACCTAATAGCACAGTTTATTCCAGGGATTCAGAATCAGTTAACAGACTATCTTTCTCGGGATCACCAACAGATCCACGAATGGGAGATTCACCCCCAAATACTAACCACTTACTTCCGAAGATGGGGAACAACACAAATAGACCTATTTGCAACAAAAGAAAACGCAAAATGCCAAAACTTCGCATCCAGATACCCACAGGATCAGTCTCAGGGCAATGCGTTATGGATGATTTGGTCAGGGATATTTGTGTACGCTTTTCCCCCTCTCCTTCCATATCTGGTAAACAAATTGAGTCAAAACAAACTCAAACTCATACTAATAGCACCAACTTGGGCAAGACAACCTTGGTACACAACACTACTAGACCTCTCAGTAGTGCCTCATGTCAAACTACCAAACAAACCAGATCTGTTAACTCAACACAAACAACAGATCAGACACCCAAATCCAGCATCGCTGAATCTAGCAATTTGGCTCCTGAAATCTTAGAATTCGGACATTTGACCTTACACAGGAATGTATGGAGGGCATAAAACAAGCTAGGAAACCAACCACTAGACATTGCTATGCAAATAAGTGGAAAAGATTTGTTTATTATTGCCATAATAATCAAATCCAGCCATTACACGCATCTGCTAAAGACATTGTAAGCTACTTACTACATTTGCAAAAGTCAAAGCTAGCTTTTTCATCTATTAAAATACATCTTACCGCAATTTCAGCTTATCTGCAATTTACGCACTCAACTTCATTATTTAGGATACCAGTCAAAAAAGCGTTTATGGAAGGCCTGAAGAGAATTATACCACCAAGTACACCACCAGTTCCTTTGTGGAACCTCAACATTGTCTTAACTCACCTCATGGGTCCACCTTTCGAACCTATGCACTCATGTGAAATGCAATACTTAACATGGAAAGTTGCATTTCTAATTGCTATCACATCTCTAAGAAGAGTAAGTGAGATACAAGCATTTACCATACAAGAACCATTTATTCAGATACACAAGCATAAAGTAGTCTTACGAACAAATCCTACATTTTTACCAAAAGTCATATCACCGTTCCACTTGAATCAAACTGTAGAACTACCAGTGTTCTTTCCACAGCCAGATTCGGTAGCTGAAAGAGCACTACATACATTAGACATCAAAAGAGCATTAATGTACTACATTGACAGAACAAAACAAATTCGGAAAACAAAACAATTTATTTATTGCTTTCCAAAAACCTCATACAGGAAATCCAATTTCAAAACAAGGCATTGCTAGATGGATAGTTAAGTGCATTCAAACTTGTTATCTCAAAGCAAAAAGAGAACTGCCTATTCCACCAAAGGCACACTCGACTAGAAAGAAAGGTGCTACCATGGCCTTTCTAGGAAATATTCCAAAGACTGAAATATGTAAGGCAGCCACATGGTCTACGCCTCATACGTTTACCAAACACTACTGCGTGGATGTGTTAACGGCACAACAAGCCACAGTAGGCCAAGCAGTACTACGAACATTGTTTCAAACAACTTCAACTCCTACAGGCTGAACCACCGCTTTTGGGGAGATAACTGCTTACTAGTCTATGCAAAGCATGTGTATCTGCAGCTACACATGCCATTGAACTGAAAATGTCACTTACTGTTCGTGGCATTAGTCGCTGCAGATTCACATGCGCCCACCCGCCTCCCCGGGAGCCTGTAGCCGTTTCGAAGTTGATCTTGAACATTTGTAAATTTGTAAATATATCATTTTAAACTACATTATGTACATACATATTCACCCCATTGCATGGGCACTATTACTATAATACACAACTCCTACCTCACCCTCTGCGGGGAAAACAATCTAAGATGGAGTCGACGCCCATGCGCAATGGAGCCGAAATGGGAGGAGTCCCTCGGTCTCGTGACTCGAAAAGACTTCTTCGAAGAAAAACAACTTGTAACACTCAGAGCCCAACACTAGATGGCGGGATGTGCAAAGCAGGTGAATCTGCAGCGACTAATGCCACGAACAGATGTACACTGGGTAAGTGACATATATATATATATATATATATATATATATATATATATATATATATATATATATATATATATATGTGTGAGAAGTAAAAGTATTTGAAGAGCTGTTTGCATAGATACTGGAGGCTTTTGTGATACAGTGGGACATCTCTTGTTGAATGCTGGGGGTGGAGCAGGGTGGGTGGCTGAAGGGGTGGATTGTGATTGTTTGTGGACAGTGCAAGGAAAGGAGATAGATGGTGTTAAATGCTGGTTACTGCAGAATAATGTTTAAATTACTATTACCTCCCCTTCTTGGATAGTATTGACTGTCTACTGGATAATGCAGTTTTGAAGTACCAAGACATTGAGTATTTGTGTTGTGGTCGGGCGCAACCAGGTTTGTAGCAAACATGGCATCTGCTGTTATCAGACAGTCCACTCAGTGTATATATCCTGTGAGTGCTGTATGCAAAATGTTTATTGGGGATTGATGTGCATCGATGAATTAGGGTTGTGCTACATATGTGAGTTGTTGTGCAGGATGGGATCAAGACAATGCAAATTGTTAACAGTACATTTACGCTGTGTTGTGAGGTGCAGCTGGTCTTTGTCTTTTAGGCCCAAACAGGCTCAAACAGACTGCCTTTTTCTGTCTTGAACTTAGAATGCTCCTGCAGTGGAAGTGGATTTTTTTTTAATGGCTGGTGATATATCTTTTTGCTGAGTCGTGAACGAGAGATGCTGTAGTGTCAAGTGGAGTTTTTCTGTGGATTGGCAGGTCTTATGTAAAGATCTCTCAGCTGTGGGAAACAGTTCAAACTCTGTGACGCTAATACCCTTTTTGGCATACTTAGAGGCAGCATTTGTGTGATAGGTTAGACAAGTAAACCGGTTTCTCCTTGAACTTTCCCTCAGATGAGTAAAAGTTAATGCTTAACTGGACAAATAGGCTTCTGAGCTGGAGTAGCCAAAGTCCTGGAATTTTAGTGACAAGAACATCATCGGAGTAGCATTCACATAGGCAGCAAAGTTTTGTCTTTTACTTGCACTAACAATCCTATTCTATCTTTGATACTCTGAACTCCTCTAAATTCTCAATGGTGCTTTTCAAGAGGATTCAATTCAACAGGGCAGTTATGGACTCAAACCTTTCGAAGAACTTATGTACTCCAGAAAACGTCAGTTACATCAGACATCTGTCTGATTACTGGTACGGACAATTGCACTGGCTTCCCTGACTATAGGCATCCTGTACAGGGGTGGTCCCATTCCAGTCTGTTCACTTGTTCCCTGATTTTTATCTGGCAGAGTATCGGGACCAACATTGTGATGGCATACCCTTTCCTCTTGTCCTACTATCAACTTGTGGTTGGAACCAACGCTCAAGAGTAAGGGAAACTCGGCTCATTAAATGGACTTACCCATCAGTGTTTTAGAACAGAACAGAACAGACTTATCCCTCCCCATAAACGTTGGTACTGAATGTAGTTTTCAAAGTACTGAAAGATCTCTTACAATGAGGGTGAGATGCATATTGCTGATGGTGTATTTGGACAGCATATCAGCACTCCTTTGTGTGCAGGAGCAGGTGAGGGAAAGAGCACCTAACTCTTTTTACCTGCTTTCTGGGAGAGGTGTGGAAGTGGGGATGGAACATAGAATGTTCATAATGGTTTACCACAATTTGGAATTTGGTAACACCACACCATATAACCTGAGGAGATGCCGCTGCTCTCCCTATCAGCTGCAGATCCAGCAGAAAGTTCTCAACTTCAAGGTCTTTGGTCACCAGGTATGGATGTATTTGACACCCGCATGAATACTTTATGCCCAAGTTTGCGTCCTGGATGGGCACAAGTGTTTGGGCTCTGTCGGACAGTGTGACATTGGAAGTTGGTGGTCCTGTATGCCTTTTCCTCATCACATCTGATCTGAGTCTGTGGGTCTTCAAAGCCATGCCAGGATGTTTGGCCATCCTAGTGACGCTAGCTTGGCATTGCGAAGTTTGGTTTCCAAACGATCAAGCCCTTCATTCGTGAGAAACTGGCTTTAGCTTTCAATACCAGGTAAAGAGGGTTGTCACACCAGCAGTAGTAGTGCACATGTAATGAGTGATTACTTCCTCCTTATTGAGATAATAAATAGTCCTATGACCTTTTCCCTCTCTTCGTCATGGTCATAACTGATGGCCATTTTGTGGTCAGCCACTATTCCTAAAGATTAGGATTAGCTCATAGAGAAGAACAGCTGTCACCAAGCAAGTCCACCTTTTTAAGTACCTAAATCCCTGTCTAATTGTGTTCTTCATTATAGACCTCCATTTCAGAGCATAATGTGAAGGGGTTGGGTATAGTATGTTTGCAGACTCTTCAGAGACAGAGAGTAAGAATGCTTCTATTGTTGGTGTCTTTCTGATCTTCAAGATTCTAGTGATTTAAAGAAAGAAGCAGCCTTTGCCCCTCCAAACACTCTGCTGCAAAGTAATGGATGGAAAGATCGAATTTAAACTCAGTCACTGGCGATCTCTCGTCCCCATTCCAGTCAGTTGTTTTACATCCACTGTGCCCATCTAGACAAAGACCTGCCATATACAAATCAGTTTTGGTCATGCACAAAAAGAAACACTCATACCTGAATTGCCAGGTCTGGTTCCCTCCAGACAAGCAACTACAGACTGGTGTCAGCCTACTTGGCCTTAGTCTGTGATGTATAGCTTGAATCGTTTTGCACATTCAGCATGGGATCACATCATACCATGTGGTCATTTGTGGTAAGTGGACAACGCTAGTAGGTCAAAGTATTACCTTTTGGGAAACACATTTGTGAAAGGTGGCCAATCATGCATTTCCCTACCTCGACGATTGGCTGATCAAGACAGCAGAACTCTATAGTGTCTGACACACTCGTGCTGCGGTGTCTCTGCTCCACAGCCATGGCTTCACCAAAAATGCAGAAGTCTCATCCACAGTCTCTTTCAGCACCTGCTTCATCTTTTTTTGGTCCAATCATCAACTCATGGTACAGATTTTCATGCACCTTGTAGGGATTATGGCCTTCTGCATCACCATCATCCTTCATGCAAGGCTTCACATACGCACCATCCAAGAGTGCCTTGTGGCTCAATTGTCCCAATGGGAGGGTCACTGTGAAGAACTAGTTCTGGTATAGGCCAAAGCAATGATGAAACAGTAATAACTTACTTAAGGCACCTGTCACATGTTGGGGTGCAAATACCAGTGACAACACAGTCCAAGGAATATGGTCCTCTGTACAACAAGGCAACCACATAAATTACTTGGCACTGCTAACCATTCAGTTACCCATAAAGGCCTTCATACAGTACATTCTTGACATGATAATTCTCATCTTGCCAGGCAACATGACCACCATGTGTACTACCTTGGGAAGCACACTGGTTTGCCCCTTGGCCCATCGTAAGGCACATTTAACACTCTGCCACAGCATTAATTTCAGTCCACGAGTGGGAACAGCATCCCCAGGTCCTCCAGACACTCTTCTGGCACCAGGGTACCCCACAGATAGACCTGTTCAGAATGCCCAAGCTTCACTGCCAGGTATCTACACCCACAGTCCATGGGCAATGTACTGTGGTTGAATTGATCAGGCATATTTGCATAGGCTTTTCCACCTCACCTGCTGCTTCCCTTGAGAGAAACCCCTGGCAAAATCACTAACCCTCATCCCAGTGGTGCCACCCTGAGCCAGATAGCCCTGTTACTCCAGCCCTTGGAGATGCCCGTCAACCCTCATGAAAGACTCCAGCTCAGACCGTATTTTCTCAAACAGCGGTATGGTCAAGTCAGCCACCCTGATCCCAGATAGCTCAATTTCGCAGCTTGGCACCTGAAATCTTAATATTTTGGTACGGCAGCCTTCCTCAAAAATGTTTGTCCATCCTAAAAGAAATCCAACAGCCCACATAATGGGTTTGTAACCCTACAAAATGGAAAGTTTGTTTACCACTGCAAAATCAAAAACCTGGACTCGCTAAGGTCTAACATTTAAAATATCATTGTCTACCTCTCGCACTTGCAGAAAGCATGCCTTCTCTTCACTTCAGCACTTCTACTCATAGACGCTGACATGCAGAACAGGGATCACTCTTCCCTCTTCAGCATACATTTTCTCAAGGCATTCTTGGATGGCCTCAAAAGGGTTACACCCCTTTATGGTGCTTCCTACATTTGTATTGAAACTCTGTGCAGTCCACACTAGGGTCATTGGACCAGTCTTTGAACCTATGCATTTATGTCCCCCTAAGTTAATCTCCTGGAAAGTGACCTTCTCCAGTATTGGGGTATCTTTCATAGATTCACATGCTTGAATCATTCCCCGTCGTCGAAGTGGGAGTCCCACGGTACATAGAAAGCAATAAATAGAGATATTTCTTCTTATTTTTTTTTTTTTTTCATTGAAGTCAATAGGAAAAAACACATTCAATTGTACAACTATCAGCCTCATTAGAAAAAACCCAAACTTCAGCCAATCAGGCGAGACCACCCCTTTAGAATTCTCAGCACAGAGGCTCAGTCTCTCAGATTTTCTACCGCACGTCGTGTGTAAGGGAGTCTCCCTGAGCTCTGCTCAGTTTTCTTTCTCTTCAAGAGATAATCTTCAATTTTCACTTTTGTTCTTACTGTAGTATTATCCATCATGTCTACAGCAAGAAAAGGTTTGTTTAGACCTTGTGGGACTGTGGAAAGTTAAGACTTCACTGTGAGGACCCTCACAAGGAATGCATATACTGTCCCCATCCAGAGCATAAGCTCAAAGACTGTAAGATCTGCAGGACCTTTCCCAACAAGACTCTGAGAGACAGAGAAGCCAGGCTCTTACTTTGGCTTCAGAAAAGAAAGGCCAGAGAAGCTCTTTCTGAGGAGGACAGCGACACATCAGTGGCCTCAAAGAAAAGGAAGAGGTCTGTGGAGAGCTTCTCCCCCAAGAGCAGTAAGTCAGCCAAGAAGCTGCATGTATTTAAGGACAGGCCAGAGGAACAAGCTTCAACATCCAGAGAAATGGGTGGTAAGGTTCGCTCAGAGCCATCTACACCTGCCTCCTCATCAAAGAAGCTCAAAAGACCTTCAAGTTCCCTGCCACCGCCGACGTCCAGGAGATCCACACCGTCAACGACACCGTCAACGAGCGCATCGTCGACGGCAGGCCTTCCTTCATCGACGACAACCGCGACGGCCACGTTTACGGCTCCATCGTCGCCAATGATCGTTACCTCGTCTCCACTGTCATCTACGACTATAACGTCGGTGAGCTTGAAATATGGTCCATCGTCGGCTCACACCTTGAAGATTACAAAGAAACAGTCAACGGGTAAGAAGATGAAATCTCTACCGTCGACGCACTCATCGACGAGTAAATTCAGAAGTTCTTCGTCGATCTCGCCGACGAAAGCAGTGACGGCGACACACCCGTCGACGGAAACCTTGTCGACGTTGGCACCGTCGACGGCAACTTCGTCGACGCTCACAGCACCGATAATGGCTCCACTGACGACGGCTCCGTAGACGCCTACACTGTCGATGAGAACACCATCGACGAACGCTCCGTCGACGACGGCTCAATACCCTGATCCGATACCCAAACATTTTGGAGCATCTCCTTACCTGCCACAGAGAATTCTACCAATAAAGAGCAGATCTTCTCTCCTACTTCCATCACATACATCACCCAGTAAAGTCACACCAGTACCTCCGCAACATCTCTTTGCTGACGAGGAGGATGATGATGATGTATATTCTGATGATGGTTTCTTCCCGGTGGCACGTAGCCCATCTGAACTATGAATTAAGTGTCAGGAGGAAGATGAAGAAGATAACCAGCCTTATTCGGATCAGCAGAATCAGAGTCACTTGCAACTTCAAGAGCGGCAGGAGCAGACAGTTCAGATGCCGGTCTCGTTGATAGCTAAGCTACAGCAGATGATGCAGGATTATTATTCTAGATTTCCTCCACCTGGCTCTTCTACTCCGGTGCAACCTCCGCATACACCAGTGTCCACCCCTGCTAGACCATCTGAATTGCCTGATCCTACCACAGCTCCTTCATCTGGACAGGATATTGCTCCACCTTCATCTGAGGACGAGCAGGAAGAAGGTGAAATTCATGACACTGACTCACTCATTCCAGAATGGGATGAATATCAAATTCAAACACCATCTCCTTCTACGCCACCGCCAGTGGACTCTCCGCCGCAGGATATTGGTGGCTTTCATAGTGTGATGGAAAGAGCTGCAAAAAGATTCCAACTGCCAATAACATCAAAGCAGTCAGACTTTTTTCTTTATGACTTCAAAGAGGATACTAGGAAGTCTGTAAGGGCTATACCCATTGTTGACTTCATCTGGGAGGAGGGCCTTAAGGTCATGCAGACTCCATCCTCCATTCCAGCAGTCTTACCGAGACTTGAGAAGAAGTATAAAGCACCGGACAGTTCTCCAGCATGTCTGGTTAGTCATCCTAAACCAGACTCGGTCATATCGCAGGCAGCTCAGAGAAGGTCCAGAAATCCATCAGCATCTCTGACTGCCCCCCCAGACAAGGAAGGACGTCGATTGGATTCGATTGGGAAAAAGTTCTCAACGATGGCGGCCACTACAGTTAGAGCAGCAAATTCCCTAGCAATCCTAGGAAGGTACGACCGCCAGATGTGGTCTGATATGTCTCAATTTATTGACAGGTTACCTGAAGATAGTAGAGCAGAAGCGCTCAAGATTCTACAGGAGGGTGAAAAGATCTCGGCTGAAATCATAGACTGCGCCATAGACGTCTCGTCTACAGGTTTTCGCCAGTTAGCTGGAGCGGCCGTACTCAGACGTCAAGGGTGGCTGAAAGCTACTTCTTTTAGGCCAGAAGTACAATTAAAGATCCTGGACATGCCGTATGATGGCGAGCTCTTGTTTGGCAAGCATGTGGATGATGCGTTACAATCCATTAAAGCAGACACTGAGACAGCCAGATCTCTGGCAACATTGCAATACAAGAGACAGCCCTTTCGGGGAGCGAGAGGGAGAGGAACATTTTCTTATAGAGGAGGCGCACATCAGTATCGCCAATACTCCTCTTACCAGGGACAGTTTCGTTCCAACTTTGGCCAGCAACAACCACATTCCTTTCGACAACAGTCATCCACGCATTTCAGGCAACAAGCGAGAGGAAAGTCGGCTTACAAGACCAAGAAGACTGCAAGAAAGCACTGACCTTCATCGGATGCTTGCACCCAGCCCCTATATCAACACTCTAATAGGGGGCAGAATTTCCAAGTTCCTCCACCAGTGGTCCAAAATTACTTCAGACAAATGGGTACTCGATATTGTCAACCGAGGACATACACTAGAATTCAACCAGCCTCCCCCTCATGTACCACCAAGAGGTCCCCCGCCAGCCCATCTCAACGAACTTCTGGAACAGATTACTATATTAATGTAGAAGGGAGCAATAGAGATCGTACCAAGGAACCAGAGGGGAACAGGTTTTTACTCCCGCTTCTTCCTTATACGGAAAAAGACAGGAGACTGGAGACCTATTTTAGATCTTCGTTCTCTCAACAAATACCTCAAGAAGCAATCTTTTCGCATGATCTCCCTTCAAGACGTCCTGCGCCTACTCAACCGAGAGGACTTTATGACCTCATTAGATCTCCAGGACGCAAATTTCCACATTCCCATTCACCCCAGTCATCGGACATTCTTATGATTCAGGGTTGCAGGCACTCACTACCAGTTCAGAGTGTTGCCCTTTGGCCTCAGGTCGGCCCCAAGAGTATTCACCAAAGTTTTGGCACCGGTTGCAGCCCACCTCAGGCAACTAGGGATACAAGTGTTCCCGTATTTAGACGACTGGCTAATAAAGGCACGAACAACGTCAAAGGCTGCCAGGGACACGAAGACATGTCTATCTCTTTTCGGAACACAAGGCTTGACAGTCAATTACCCCAAGTCTCATCTAGATCCTTCCCAGAACATCACCTTTCTAGGAGCAGTCTTGGACACAGTCCAAGCAAAAGCCTTTGCTTCACACGACAGACGAAAGAAACTTCGAGATTTAGCAGCACGTCTCAGCAAAAGAAGGTCCGCTTCTGTGCGGACTTACAAGTCTTTTCTGGGGATGATTTCGTCTTGCATTCCATTGATAGAAAATTGTCGTCTGCACATGATAACACTTCAACAGCAGTTAGACAATCAATGGAAACAAACGGAAGGTTCTTTCGACGACGTAATTCGGATAACCCCATCAGCAAAACAAGCTCTCAAATGGTGGAAGGATACGCCCCTCATCTCAGAAGGTCTTTCATTCCTGAAGGACAAGCCAGTGCACATTATAACAACTGATGCATCCCTAGAGGGATGGGGTGCTCATTTGCAGGATCTTTCAGTGAGAGGGAAATGGTCCACTCAAGAGTCGACTCTTCACATAAACGTATTGGAGTTAAGGGCGGTTTCCTTGGCACTCAAATCCTTCCTCACAAACATCAGGGGTTCTTCAGTCTTGATAAGAACAGACAATACCACAGTCATGCATTACCTCAACAAACAGGGGGGCACAAGATCGCAAGCATTATTGCTAGAGACGCAGAAGCTGTGGCATTGGGTAATTCAACATCGAATATCCATCAGAGCAGAACATCTCCCGGGGATCACCAACACCTGGGCAGATGCCTTAAGCAGGACTCGAACCAGCTGCCACGAGTGGGAACTCAGTCAGTTCTCGACTGTCTCTTTCGGCGTTGGGGCAAACCCAGTCTGGATCTGTTTGCGACCAGAGACAACAAGAAATGCCAACACTTCGCAAGCTGGCGACCGCAGAAGGGATCAAAGGGGAATGTTTTTCTTGATTAGATGGTCCGGAATTTATGCATACGCTTTTCCCCCGCTTCCACTCATCCCGAGACTTCTGCAAAAAAAAGGAGAGGGAACCATGCAAACTTCTATTAATTGCTCCCAAATGGCCACGCCAGTTTTGCTTCACAGAACTCCTATTACTCTCGAAGCAGCCTCACATTCGACTGAAGACACTACCGGATTTGCTAACAACGAGTCAGGGTCAGGTCCGTCATCCCAACCCGACATCAGCCTTGCTCCTGAATTCTATGAATTCGACGGCCTAGATATTCCTCCCGATTGCAGGGAGGTACTTGCCTGTGCCAGGGCTCAGTCTACAAACAGGACATATAAGTTCAAGTGGAAGAGATTTTGCATATGGTGCTCAACTTCCAACGTTCATCCTCTAAAGTCCTCTCCTGAACAGATTCTGCCATATCTATTGCATTTAGCTAAATCCGGCCTTTCGCATTCGTCTATTAGAGTGCACATGGCTGCCATATCCCGTTTCCGACGAACGTCTCAGTCACCTTCTTTATGGTCATCCAGAATAATAAAACAAATTCTTAAGGGTTTGTTCAGGATGTTTCCGCCGATTCACCGTCCTTCACCTCAGTGGCATTTGAATATTGTGCTATCCCAGTTAATGAAGCATCCGTTTGAACCCATTCATAAGGTAGACCTCAAATTCATTTCTTTTAAAACAGCCCTCCTTCTGGCCTGGACATCAGCGAAGAGGGTTAGCGATATCCAAGCCTTCACAGTCTCTCCACCTTTCATCCAATTCAAACCAGAGGTGGTCATTCTGAGAACTAATCCAAAATTTATACCTAAGGTTCCATCGTCTTTTCATCTGAATGAGCCGGTGGCTCTGAGAACATTTTTTCCAAATCCGCAAACTGCAGCGGAGCGTGCATTACATTCTCTGGACATTAAACGATGTTTAAAATTTTATATACAAAGGTCTAGCAATTTCCGTAAATCGGACCAACTGTTTATTAGTTATGGACGGATCAATAAAGGCAAAGCCGTTACTATGCAGACCATAGCGCGCTGGATCTCTTCTGCCATACAGCTATGCCACCAGTTGGCAGGGAAACCGTTCTCATCCAGTGTCAGAGCGCATTCCACTAGAGCGGTATCCACTTCGGCAGCTCTATTCGCAGGAGTCCCTCTGAGCCAGATCTGCAGAGCGGCAACGTGGACACGTGCTCACACCTTTACCCAGCACTACTGCCTGGAAGCTACGGACAGAATGGATGCCGCAGTAGGACAAGCAGTGTTACGTAATTTATTTGCATAAGGTGAGCCAATAAACTTTTACCCTCAAACCTCTACGTATTGCCAGAATGATATTTTCATGTAAATAGATCTATGTGTAGATATATATATGTAGATTATATATATATATATACATATACATATATATATATATATATATATATATATATATATATATATATATATATATATATATTCATGTATATAATCTTGTAGAGGGTTGATTTGCAAATGTTAATTACCTATATAAGTCTATATAGGATAAACTATACACAGGTATGCTTCTGGCGTTTCAGAACTCAACCATCTTTCCTACTGCTGACTACTCTGATTCAAGCATGTGAATCTATGAAAGATACCCCAATACTGGAGAAGAAAATAAGTTACTTACCTGTAACTGTGGTTCTCCAGTATTGGTATCTTTCATAGATTCACATGCGACCCACCCTCCTCCCCAGAGGGGCTCACCTCTTTTGCTTTCCTCTAATCACTAGTGCGGAGAAATCTGAGAGACTGAGCCTCTGTGCTGAGGATTCTAAAGGGGTGGTCTCGCCTGATTGGCTGAAGTTTGGGTTTTTTCTAATGAGGCTGATAGTTGTACAATTGAATGTGTTTTTTCCTATTGACTTCAATGAAAAAAAAAAAAAATTCTCTATTTATTGCTTTCTATGTACCGTGGGACTCCCACTTCGATGACGGGGAATGATTCAAGCATGTGAATCTATGAAAGATACCAATACTGGAGAACCACAGTTACAGGTAAGTAACTTATTTTCTTCTTTGCTTTTGAGAGCTGGTGGCATTCCCCTTACAAGAGCCATTCCCGTCTTGGTCTACAAGTACAAGATTGTCCTTGGAACCAATCCTAAGTTCCTCCCTAGGGTGGTGTCACCATTCCACCTTAACCAGACGATAGAGCACCCAGTCTTCTTTCCTCAGTGTGTGATGGGAGAGATGGGTGAGCCACTTTACTAAGATAAGTTTAATGATCATACTAGAGTGGCTGATACTAGGGAACGGGCCATATGGTGGAATCTGAGACTATTCCCTTAAACATCCCTACTGCACGAGTTGACATGCTGCACTGAGAGGTTTGTACCTGTGATAGAAGTGCGAATTAATAGTGCCCATAGTATACTAACAGGAGCTTTGTGATCTGTATTAATCCTTCGTCGTCTGCTGTGAATTAAGTGTGTTGTTACTCTGCTACTGTAAATGCATGTTGCAGAATCACTGTTTGTATTTGGGGACCATACTGTATGCTATGTCTGTTTACTTCTGAAACTTTAATAACAATTTTTTTTTTAAACGTATTCAGACCTTCTCTCACAAAGCAAAAAGAGTTCTGCTTGTTCCACCCAGGGTACTCTCCTCCTGCATAAAAAGAGCAACCAATGGAAATTTGCAAGACAGCTGTCCGAACGACACCACACACCTTTATAAAGCACAACTTTGCCCATCAGCAAGCCTTGGTAGGCCACATAGTGTTAAGGAACTTATTTCAGACACCTGCAACATCTAGCCAACCTATCACTTCCTACTGGGATGGGGTGGAGGGGGGAATCAGGTGTGGGGGAAGGGAGAGGCAATACTTTTACTCTCTAGGCTAACCATGTATATCAACAGCTATACATGCTATGAACAGAAAATGCTGGTTACCTTGTTAGCATCTGTTCGTAGTGTATAGTGTTGTACAGAGAAAGGACAGGCCTCTTGGGGGGGGGGGGGGGGGGGAGGGCAGGAAATGTGAATACATGTCCTGCCCTCCTTTCCAGAGGCCTATCTTTTTTTGTAAATCACTTGCTTTCTTTTTTGACTACATATTGCGATTCGCACACCTTACTGACACTCCAAATATGTGTTCCCACCCGCTATGCGAAAAACAGTCTAACATAGTCGGTGCCCATACAAAATGTACTCAGAGGAGTAGTCACACCACATGTTTTGACTCCAAAGAAGTCTGTGAGCAAACGCAGTTTGCAAATATCCAGTATTAGATGGCAGGAGGTTGCTAAGCAAATCAATTTACAGCACTACATGCTGCAAACAAATGCTTACTATTTCTTATTTAGCAGTCCATTAGAGAGCATGTCCTGCTCCATTTCTTTTGGTAGACGTGTAGAATATAACAAAAATAACATTTGGCCATTGTGAATTTTTTTTTTTTTTATATTTCCAGGATGGCTTCTAAGATGACGTTCCTAGATTGCCAAACATATTTTCTGTACTTCTATGGTGGCTGCCACGTTACCTCTACATACAATTTGTCACTCTGCTTAGATGTATCTGTATAGGTGGTGGTATTTGTATAGTTCAGACCCAGTCAAAAGAGAGAGGATGATATTCAAATACCATAGTGAGAAAAAAAAAAAATTCTAAGATGGCTGGACACTTCTTTTCACGTTGCCAGAGCAATTTTAAAGCCATCATGCATATGCAGAGTCAAAAGCAGTGAGCTGAGCATACTGGCAAAATGAGACGGATTTTCTATGCCAATTCGTTTTTTTGTGTTTTTTTCTTTTTCTTTTTCTTTTTGTGTGATGTTGTGGGAACAGACCATAAACTTTGGCCAGACGACAGAAAGCAGATTAAAATTCAATGGACTGAAAGCTGAATAAACACAAAAATTTGGAGATTTAATAAAGAACTCCCATTACCAGGATGAGGCAGGTGCTGAAATGACTCTGTGGCGGCTAGTAGAGGTTGACGCTTTGTGAAAGAGGGAATGGTGCACTTTGGACAGGGCGATTCAGCACTTTTTTGAGGCACATATCCCAGGATGATGATTTTTTTTTTGTTTTTTTTTTTTGCTGTTTTGTTTCCTTTGGGTCAAACCATCTTGCTTTATTTTCTTTAAAATAGCACTTCTGTCGATTTCCCCAGGTGGCAACACAGCTTTGTTATGCTGTTATTTCCCTTGATACGGAACTGATCTTCGTCCTCATTAACCAGAGTTAAGACCATTATGTCCAACTCACACTTTTGCGGCTGAATCAAAGAACTTCGTGGTAGGGAGCGTTCCTAAGCACTGCTGCTTCTTTTATTAGCTCTGTTTGCAAGGCCATAGGGAGAACAGCAATCCCGATTAGATCTTGGGTGTTTCGGTGAGAGCTGACTCCCTGAATAAACAGACCAAATGGGAACCCTTGTATGTGCAGAGGAGCATTCAAAGGGATGAAGACGATTAAACTCACCAAGATGAGAGCTCTCCTAGGAGGTCCTTTTTCATGCTCAAAGGTGTGACTAAGGATTGGGGAACAAACATGCTTAGAACTACTCTAGGGTGGAGTTGCATAGTAACATTCATGATGAAAGCATAGACTAATTTGAGTGTACAACTTAGTGTGCTGGGAAATTGGCACATTATTTTAACTTGGCTTACTTAATTCTCCTGACACATTCTATGATTGTTATGTTGTCCAGCATTTGTGGTCCTGTTTGAAAAAGTAGTGCTTCAGCAATTACAGGTGGTGGGCTTGTTTGTTTGGTTGCCAAAATGTGTGATTGTAATATGTTTCATGTTGGAATCATTGGTTGGGATTCGTGAGGTCCAGACATGTTCTTGTTGTTCCTTGGCAATCTCGTCTATGCTGTTGTGTGTATTCAGTGTCACTGAGCCATGTGAGATTAGAAAAACTGTGCATCATGCATCATTTGTCCTTTATGCCTAATCATAGCATGGTGGCACTCTAATAAAACTGCTAACGTTTATTGCTGGATAACTTTTAAAAACGTGCATAACTACTATTGTAATTCCTTTGCTTTCTTAAGTGTCTCAGTTATTTTCCTTGCTTCACCTTTCTCAAACAGTAAATGGAAGGTTTTCTTTAGTGCATTATATGATGTGAATATAAATGTAGAAAGTAATAAAATTGGCCTTAATTATGTGTGGGCTGCCCAACACGTCCTGGACTGTTGGATCCATGTAATATTTTCAGGATAACCGCAGACCATGGTAAAGAGTTCCTTTAAAACTGACTGACGAAAATGTACGTTCTGTGGAAATCCTGAGAATGTGGCTTGTCTGGCCCTCTTGGACCTGTGCTGAATGCTTGTTCCAGAGGATGCCCCTATAATGATACATTTGGCTTTTCTCCTTAGGGCATCAGCTCTGAACCCATTCACCTCAAGGTTTTCTCCCCACATGTTGTTAACTTGACCCTTGTGGATCTACCTGGCCTGACAAAGGTAAGAAATTCGTGCACTGCATGTCAGTTTGTATTATAAGACAGTGGTATCTGTGTTTCAGATGCAGCCTATTTTATGTCTTGCTTCAAAAAATTGGAAATCTTTCAAGTTATGCAATCTGGTTTGTATTCCGTGCTGCTTGCCTCTTATCTGTCCCCTCTGAAGAGTTTGGCTAAACAGATGTTCTGGACAAAATTATTTCATTTGATAGAATCCCTTAGTTGGGGATCATAATTAAAAGCTTATTTCATTTTGGAACCCATTCCACTAAGTAAAATCTTAATATTGATGTTTGCAGAACAATTAAGTCAATGCCAGCCATGACCTGGTCCTGTTTCAATCAGGCTTCAGACCCGGGAACAGGACTCCATCAGCCCTCTTGATGGGTGAAGCACAGCACTGGAAGCAGCCGTATCAGTATCGCCCTTGTTTCCATGCCTTCTAGAGATTTTCACTGCCTTCTAGAGAAGTTTGCATTAAGAGGAGTTGTTTGCAGATTAAAGCTTTACCACACTTCAACCCCTTTTCTCCTCTAGTTCTTAACATCAAGTGGGTTATGCTTCCTACATGGATGTTACTAATCTCTCTGTCCCTTTTCCATGCCTAATAAACCTAATTGCCACCTAGGAACAGTACCTTAATTACATTAAAGCTGGTTGTCAGCTTTCCACCTCCAACTTAAAAAAAGCCCTAAGTTTGTCCCCCTTGCAGCATTTATCTACACCAGTTCACTCCCACTACCCCCCTCATTTTGACTATAGACCTTCATTTTGACCTGTCTCTTAATCTCCTACTACTTTTTCAAAGGCTGTATTTGCCCTTTTAGCTCTTCTCAGTCCCATATTTGACTTCATCCTTGCTAATGATTGACAGATGTTAGTAGAAGATCTAGTCAATTTGAGGTTTGATTATGCTAACACCTTATAAGCTGGCCTTCCTCTGGACCTTCCTAACATGCTTCATTTGGAAACCTGGACCATGTGTTGACATGTCCAGAGGCTTCCGGTTGACAACCAGAGTGCATATTAAAATACTGTGGGGGTCATTCCGACTGCGGCGGGCAGCGCCCGCCGGGCGGAAACCGCCCAAACACCGCCCCGCGGTCAGATGACAGCGGGGGACATTCCGACTTTCCCGCTGGGCCGGCGGGCGATCTGCAAAAGATCGCCCGCCGGCCCAGCGGGAAAGCCCCATCAAAGATGAAGCCGGCTCCGAATGGTGCCGGCGGATTTGCTGCGGTGCGACGGGTGCAGTGGCACCCGTCGCGATTTTCAGTGTCTGCCAAGCAGACACTGAAAATCTTTATGGGGCCCTCTTAGGGGGCCCCTGCACTGCCCATGCCAGTGGCATGGGCAGTGCAGGGGCCCCCAGGGGCCCCATGACACCCGTTCCCGCCAGCCTCTTCCTGGCGATGTAAACCGCCAGGAACAGGCTGGCGGGAAGGGGGTCCGAATCCCCATGGCGGCGCTGCTTGCAGCGCCGCCATGGAGGATTCCTTTGGCCAGGGGAAAACCGGCGGGAAACCGCTGGTTCCCCTTTTCTGACCGCGGCTTTACCGCCACGGTCAGAATTGGCCAGGAAGCACCGCCAGCCTGTTGGCGGTGCTTCCACGGTCCCTGCCCCTGGCGGTCATGGACCGCCAGGGTCGGAATGACCCCCTGTGTCTTCCTGATAAGACTGTCCACATCAGAAAGCTACTAAATACTAACCTCTCTCCAAAACCTAAAACAATGGTCAAAAGGCTAATCTGGCTAGGCGGGTTATTTATTTATTTTGCAGCAGTTCTTTACAGGGCTTACTAATTTAAGGAGGAGTAAACAACATATCTAGGAGAGCAGTAAAAAAGAGTGATAATGGGGAAGGGGTGAGGGAGACCGGGGAGAGGTCTATAGCCGCCAGCATCAGTCCAATTTATTGGGAGGAAGTCCCCTGAATGAGTTGAAAGAAAATGAGCTCTATTCCTAAAGTGTGAACAGAAGAAAATTGCATTAGTGTGGAAAACCATTGCCTTGCTGTGATGGAGAACAGGCCAAAATAAGCTATTCATTAGGACCAAGGTAGCTCCATTGCAGAACACGTGGTGAGGGAAAGAGGGAAGACTGCTTTAAACGTATTAAAGACAATGTGTGCAGTACAGGTTGGACACTTTTTTTTATTCAGCACTGTGGCGACTCCAAATAATAATATACTTCCATCTATGATGTTAGGTACATAAAGGAGTGAGAAAACAAACATCCTCAACATCACCAAGACCCAGTAATATGCTGTCATTTGTTGCAAGCCTGCATCCAGCAACAGTTAGGGATATCTCCTAAGTTGCAACATGGAAGCTCATCTGTCAGAAAACCCATAGAGTGCATATTTTGAGCATGTACGTTAGTAATATCCAATATTTCTCTTTTGTTTTGCAGACTACGAGTACACACCTAGACAGGTCAGTCTTAGGCCATTTAATCAGTATCTTAAGATGAGAGGGAAGGGCTGCACAAAATGGCAAAGAAATCTAGTCAAACATTAATTTTATACTTAACTATTTCATAGTGAACTGCTATTTGTTCCTCATGAGCACCATGTTCTCAAACATTTTGGTATGTGTGCCTCACTACTGCTTACTTCAGTCCTATTGGAGTGTAAATGTATTCTTAATCTGGGAAAAGGGATAGCAGAACAAAAACTACAGATGACCATTGACACCGCTACAAGACATTAAAAACCAATCGGGGTGTGCAGCAATCTTTACGGGTAAAGCCTTTGGGTTAAACAAGAGACCCAGAATAAAGTAATTGCTTGTACCCTCATTGGGAAGAATCTCTTTCACCATCTCAGCGTCAAATTGTGTTCATTCCAGTTGCTATCTGCCTGATCCCAAACTGCAGTCACATTGCACAGATCTGATCATTAGTGACCTGTAGGACAAATTTGATTAATCCCTTTGCTTAAATGTTACGCAAAAAATCATCTTCGTGGCTTTATGAAACTTTCTGCTGTCTTAAAGGGGCACTAATCACACTACAGACTATTTTTACTTTAGCAGACCGGTTTGAAATTCTTTTTCTAGATTTGATTGACACTAAACTATGGGAGTCAGATATCTTCCAAAGCACGTTCGCATGTTTTATGACATTGTAATGCCCTGAACTGACAGCAGACCATCTGAGCAGGTGTGTAACTAATGCCTCAACTTTGAATTGAAGCATTCTGCTCTTTGTTTTACGTCAGGCAGTTGACTGGGAATTGATAGCTTTAAAACATGGTTAAAGTAAAAAAAATAAAAAAAAATGCTACATCTTTCCCTCCTGGATGGACAAAAACAAATTATCCATAGGAGATTAGTTCATGCTGGGCTGGTTAAAAACTGTTTTCCTATGCTTTCCCTCCAATTTTTCTTCTATAGAGTACAACACAAGACCAAAAAAAGCTTGGAATCATTAGATATTTAATAGATTCACATGCTTAAATTATTTTATTTTTCATGGGAACCATCAATAGTCAGTGTTAATATAGACGTGTCTCAATACAGGAAATTGATTTTGAAAACAGTTGAAAACCATTCATAGACTACAAGCCCATCCACCTCATTTTAGGTATGAAGTCAAGCCAAATAAGAGGAGAGAGGTAGGGTTTCAACCTTCCTGAGGCCAACTGTCTGATTTTTGTACTGCTTGATATCAGGCAACCCTCTGCTGTCAGTTTAACTTTCACTGATTTGATGACCTTTTTTCTCTATCTCTACAGAGAATCTTGAGCTACAGAGAGTGTCTTCTGCTTGAAATACATTTTTTTTAAAACTAGAACCATGGTTAAGTACCCACATTCAAGAACTCCGTTCGAGCCATGGGAGGTGCAATTGGATAGGAAGGCTTATACCAACAGAACCCACACAAAATGTATATTCTACCGCCACAAATCTGACAAGTCTAAAAATTGTGATATTTGGGAGACTTTCAGCAACACAACCCTTAAAGATGGAGAAGGTCGGCTGGTGCATTTCTCAAACGATGAACCTTCAGAATCATCATCTGGGAAAAGCTCTCTGAAAACCAAAAAACTCAAGCTATAGAGACCAGCAGCAAAAGGTCCGGTCACAGAGTCTGTATCTGAGCCCTCTGAAAACTTCCATCACAAGGTACTGCACTAACTTCACCAGATGGTTCACTGTAATAGAAAAAGAAAAACATCTGACTGTCTGAACAACCCGAGTAGCTGGAGGAAGAAGTCAGTCACCTGTGAAGCCATTGATGAAGTCTCTATTGACAAGAGCATTGCCCACTTTTCCACAGTGGTTATCTTCAACTATGACACCACAAACTCAACTGTCGACCACAGTCACACCATTGTCAAAAATCTCATAGTTGATGACTGTCTCCACAGTCTAAAAGCAAAATGCCTAGTTGATGACATAGCGTCCATCATTGGCAAAGTTGTTAGCAGTGATTACAATTCTTTTCTGACTGAAATCAATGAGTTTGGCTCTCCCTTCAGTGAAGATCCCACAGACAAAGCACTCACCATTGACAAAGAAACAAGCACCAGCACCATCTATGACAGACATTTCTGCCAACAATGAAAAACCTTTGTCCAAAAAAAAGGCACCATCAACTATACCTATTTGTTCGAAAGCTGTGTCTTCTGATGCAGTTATTGTCATAACAATCTGAACCCAATCTTTTGTCCCAGTAACAGCCTCTGCTGTTCACATCACAATGATAACACCAGCTTTTTCTCAGATGTCTGTTACCCCACTACTATCATTTCTGAAGTTATAATCACATAGACTAATAAATCCAGAACCAACCAGCCCTACCTGTGGATGATTACTCTTCAGTATTTCACACAGTAAGGGATTTGGTGATCAGAAAACAGACAAGAGGGGACATTTATTCTGATGACAGTATGCTGTTGGAGGCATCATCTCAAGCTGAAGTGCCTGTGGTCTTGACTTTCAAGATGAGGAAGAGGAATCACGTGACTATCAGGAGCCATCTTATTCCGGACATCCTCTAGAATTGGAAATGCTGTAAACGTCAGGTTCACAAATGATGAAAGTACCAACGGATTTGTTTTGCAGTCTTTGAAAAAGTTGATGGAGCATACCTCTAGCGCAATTGCAAGCTCCTGCTCAGGCACCACCATCAGACCTAGCTCAGAAATTACATTTGCCCATGACCACTATTTTCTGTTTAAAAAAGAAAGTGCAAGAGGTCACTCAGAACAATTCCAGTCCTGGATTACATATGGGAAGAGGACCTTTCCAAAAACACACACTACACACACGACTGGACAAAAAAGTATAAAGTACCCAAGAAGCCTCCAGCATGCCTTTGGAACCATATCCAAACTCACTGTAAATTCTGTTGCGGCACAGTTGAGATGATGTAGTCCAGCCATACCTTACATGGTTCACACATACAAAGATGGAATGAGATGTGTCACGATTATAAAGCGTGAAATTATTTGCGGCAGCAGTCGAACAGCAAAAAATGCCTAGTTGATGACCTAGCACCCGTTATCAGCAAAGTTGTTACAAGTGATTGTAATTCCTTTGTCACTGCAATTGATGATTTGGATTCTCCCTTCAGTGAAGACCCCACCAACAAAGAAATTACTATTGACAACAAAACAAGCACAGTCTACCACGCAGACATTTCTGCCAACTGTGAAACAACCTCTGTCTTCAAAGGCATTGTCAACCACGCCTGTTTGTTCAAAAGCTGTCTTCTGATTCAGTTATTGTCATAGCAGTCACATCCCCATCATCTGTCTCAATAACAGCGTCTGCCGTTCACATCAGTGATAACCCCAGCTTTTCCTCAGGTGTCTTTTGCACCAATACTATTACTCCTGTAGTTAAAATCACCTAAACTAATAAGTCCAGAACCACCAGCTCAATTCACGGATGATTCCTCGTCACTATCTAGCAGGTGTTAAAATTTCAAACAGGAGTGCCATTCTGTCATGTTATGATAGACCTCTATTAAATGATATATCCCTTTCACTGAAAAACTCTGACTGCCTGGAACAGCCTTAGAAAATATTACTTGAAGGTGAGGTGACTTCATCAACCCTGCTGGCTCAAACATGCATCATTGCCTCAAACATGCATTATTGGATGATTCAAACACGTGTTTCCTGCAGATGGATAAAGAAGCTATGTTAAGGAAGTGTGGACTTAATGTGAAAATTATAGATATGCCATTTAATGGACAACATTTGTTCAGCAAGGGTGTCAATAAGGCCTTGTAGGCCATTAAGATGTGCACGGACACAGCCAGATCTCATAGAGTACCACAGAGAAGGCAGCCGTATTCATGTTACAGAAGAAATTAACACGGTCATGATCATTCCAACCGAGTGAATTGTCTTCCTTTTTGTCCTTATAGGCAAGGGTACTATTCACAAAGTCAATCCAGTCCACCTCTCAGGATGGGAGAGTGCAAAAAGGAGGTAGGCCTCAATGTAAGCAAAGAGGCTGACCATCCAACAAGGGCCAGGAAAGTAGCTGGTACACCTGACTTAAGTGGCACTTCCCCACTCACTGTTGATGCCAGTGTGTAAAAAGGCACTGGCCCACACAAAGAATAACATCACACCTCTGGGTATTACATATAGTACATAATGGTCATACAATAGAATTCACTTAGATACCACCAACATTGCCTCCAAACAAAGAACAGAACCGTCATTTAGAGGCCCTAAGACCTAAAATAAGCAGTAAGTTTAAGGTCTTTTTGCAGAATACTGTCAATTTGTACTGCAGTTTCAGCTCAGTGTGAGGCCCTTTCAACAGAGGCTGAACATGTAGTGTAGACAAGTGACAGGCCACTGGAGCGATCACATGCAGATAGCCAAAGAAATGAAGTACAGCAGATGAAAGATCAAAGAAAATGTCTATGCAGGATGGGACCTTTATCAAGGCTGATTGCACCTTCATCTGACAACAAATGTCTCAATGAAGGCCTTTTGTCCCTTCATGAGCAAGGGCTACACAGAAACATGCTGGAATTGAGTTGTCAGCCTTGCCATAAGATGTTCCTGCCACTGATAAGCCAGGATATCAAGATAAGAACAGACAACTCTACATTACATTCAGAAGGGTGTGAGGTTTTAGACTTGCGCAGTTTTCAAAAAGATGCTCAGCAGCTGTGGCACTGGGTTCTACCTCAATATAAATCTAATATTGAAACACCTTCTCTTCCTGCCCAACGGAAGATGATGATACCCTGAGCAGAAAGTACATAGGCTGCCACAACTGAGAACTAGACTAAAACAACTGGGAACAGAGGTGAAGCACAGTTGAAAGGGAAGCTTTTGCTGTCGTTTGGACACTGAAGAAGCTAAGACCCCACTTGTTTGGGACTCCCTTCCGGGTTCAGACAGACCACAGGCCCCTCAGATGGTTAATGCAGATAAAGGGTGAGAACCCATCTGTTGAGGTGGAACACCGCCCTGGCACAGAACACACCAATGCTGATGGTCCGTCTAGATTCTTCCACCTTAGTGATGAGAACTCCCATGAGGTTGGGTAGTTCTCCCCACTTCCAGCTCATGAGGACACAGGTTAGACTTGTCAGCTCTTGGCGTGGTTTCCCCTGTCTTTTTGGCTTCTGACCTCCCATTTTGATCCTGTGCTGAACTTTACTTTTGCTAGCTTAAGGACTGTGGACACTTTACCACTGCTGACCAGTTCTAGAGTGCAACTGCTGTGGGTCTAAATTGTAGTGGTTAAAGTTGTATCCGTTTTTTTTCTCTTGCTGGGAAATGTACTCACAGGACGGATGTAAGAGTAGGATACAATTATCTGTTTTTGGTCATATTATCGCCTAGTCTGTAAATTCTTCTATCCTAACACTGTCCATCTGTCAAACCCATCACACCGACAAGAACATTTTCTATAGAGGGAACTCAGCTGGAGAATGCGAAATGCCAAAATTACACAAGCATGTGTTGGTATCCCAGCCTCCAAAGGCAAATCTATTTTGATTCTCTTGTCAGGGAAACTTGCTTGCACTTTTCCCTTGATAGGCTCATCCCAAGGGTGCAATGGAAGATGAAAAGAACTTTGCACTGTAATATTATCCTCTACAGTTCTGAAGAACTGTAGTTACCGGCTGTTAGACCTGCTGGGTGGACATGCAGACTCCTAGGTGCCCTTTGTGTGTCCTGCCCGTGAACCGCCTCAAGCCACAAATTTGAGAGAATAGGAGATTGAGCCTCTCCCCAACCTCTTGTCTGCCAAAGAGCAGGATGGATTAGTGGAGAGTGTGAACCTCTCACCTACTCTGACCCTAGAACAGCAGTCAGTTCTAGGGTCTGGACTGTCACCAGTTGCTGGGACAGTTCGCCACTATGTTCTCACTTACCCCTGGAGTCACACAATGGTGTACTCATGATATTGACACTGGGAACAGCCTCCTTGTTAAGCACAAGTCTTACACGGTGACTTATAGAGTGAGAAACAGCATCAATGAGGAGGTCTCTAAGATGCTGGAGTTAGGGGTAATTGAGCACTCCAGCAGTCCTTGGTCCTGTCCAGTGGTTGTGATCCCCAAGGCTACTCCACCTGGTGTCACACCTGAACTGAGGTTCTGTGTAGACTACTGGGGTCTCAAAGCCGTCACTAAGACGGACGCAAACCCCATCCCCCAAGCTGATGAGCTCCTTGACCTGTTGGGAGCTGGCAAGGTCCTCAGCACATTTGATCTAATGTCCGGGTACTAGCAGATTGCTTTAACCGAGGGAGCCAAAAAGAGGTCCGAGTTCTGAACACCAGAGGGGCACTACCAGTTCCATGTTATGCCTTTGGCTTGAAGAATGTCCCTGCCACCTTTCAGAGACTGGTCAACCAGTTCCTGGCTGGTCTTGAGCTCTAGTTGGAAGGACCACCTATGCCACCTCCAAGAAGTGTTGAGGGCTCTACATACTGCAGGCCTCACTATCAAGGCCAGTAAGTGCCAGATAGGGCAGGGGTCTGTGGTGTACTTGGGACACCAGGTAGAGAGCAGCCAGGTGACACCTCTACAAGCCAAAATTGACACTATTCTGGCTTGGGCACCCCGAAGACTCCGACAGAGGTGAGAGCCTTTTTATGTCTCACTGAGTACTGCAGGAGATTCATCAAGGGATATGGCACCATTGTTGCTCCCTTGACAGAGCTGACTTCCAGGACGCAGCCCCTTCCGGTGATCTGGACAGAGGCGTGCCAGACTGCTTTTGACAGCCTGAAGGAGACCATGTGCACAACACCTGTGCTCAAGGCTCCGGACTTTTCCAAACAATTTGTGGTGCAAACAGATGCATCAAAAAATGGTATGGGAGCCATGCTCTCACAGCTAAACTAAGAGGGCCTAGATCAACCAGTTGCCTTCATTTGTAGGAGGTTACTTCCCTGGGAACAGAGGTGAAGCACAGTTGAAAGGGAAGCTTTTGCTGTCGTTTGGACACTGAAGAAGCTAAGACCCCACTTGTTTGGGACTCCCTTCCGGGTTCAGACAGACCACAGGCCCCTCAGAAGGTTAATGCAGATAAAGGGTGAGAACCCATCTGTTGAGATGGAACACCGCCCTGGCACAGAACACACCAATGCTGATGGTCCGTCTAGATTCTTCCACCTTAGTGATGAGAACTCCCATGAGGTTGGGTAGTTCTCCCCACTTCCAGCTCATGAGGACACAGGTTAGACTTGTCAGCTCTTGGCGTGGTTTCCCCTGTCTTTTTGGCTTCTGACCTCCCATTTTGATCCTGTGCTGAACTTTACTCTTGCTAGCTTAAGGACTGTGGACACTTTACCACTGCTGACCAGTTCTGGAGTGCAACTGCTGTGGGTCTAAATTGTAGTGGTTAAAGTTGTATCAGTTTTTTTTCTCTTGCTGGGAAATGTACTCACAGGACGGATGTAAGAGTAGGATACAATTATCTGTTTTTGGTCATATTATCTCCTAGTCTGTAAATTCTTCTATCCTAACACTGTCCATCTGTCAAACCCATCACACCGACAAGAACATTTTCTATAGAGGGAACTCAGCTGGGAAAGGATGTGCGGCCATATCTATGGCATGATGCCTGCACAGTGCCCATCTCGTTAAGCTCTGTATTGAACAGCTTAGAGAAAGTTTATGGTCCAGATGCTAGGTTAAAATACTCACAAAATGGAGACCTACAGAATAACAGCCTCATTCTGAGTGCACTGGTATGTCTTCCGGTATCTGAACTGAACTAATGGGGATTATGAGTGGGAGCCTAAGGGTCTCCTCAGAATTAAATAATAGAAGATTAATTGATTCCGGGCATTATTCCACTGGGAGTTTCTCAATTTAGCTGCATTTAAATCACAATAGATCCATAGTGTTTCCACGGACCATGTTATTCATATGGTTCCAGTAACTACAGGTATTGGCTCAATCGGTATTAAGAAGGACTTTGTAATCATGGCCTCAGAGTTTAGAGTCACCATATCGGTAACTTTATTTAGTTGACCGAAAACAGCAAATGTAACTCCATCACATACTCCTGTTCCATAAGTCAGGTTAGCTTCTACTGGATTGGTGACGGTCAGAAAATCATCCAAGTAAAGTGTGCTGCTAGACTGGTATGTTTTGTATCCTGTACTGCTAATTTATTTGTACTTGTAGCTAACGTGTAATCTGGTGTTCATATTGTTCCCCTATCCTTAGGTTCCTGTTGGTGACCAGCCCAAGGATATTGAAATTCAAATCAGAGAGCTCATATTTCAGTTCATTAGTAATCCAAACTCTATCATTCTCGCAGTCACAGCTGCCAACACGGACATGGCCACATCTGAAGCACTTAAAATTGCCAGAGAGGTAGACCCAGATGGTGAGTACCAATGGTGAATTGAAGGGATTGCATTTTTGTTTCTTTATCCTGCTAAACAGCAAATTCCTTGATAAATTGTTTATCACACACAACAAATGGATCTCATTTATTTTTTTTCCTTTAATTTGCTTTCCATCCGTGCTAAAGGCCTTTGTTTGTATCTTCGGAAGTCAAGACCCTGTCTTGGTTTTACCATTAAAGATATTTAATGATTTGCAGACTTGGATAGTTTCTGTCGTGTTTTGTAGAGGCATGTTTTTGAGAGACTGATATCTGGGTGAGCGGTGCATTCTTTGCCTAAAGGAAGGAAGCTTTACTTTATGGGTACTCCTTTTTGAGATGCTTTGCCAAAATTGTCAGGAGTTGGCGGTATCTTATCAAAGCAAATACATTTGATATAAACACCTGCCCTATGGACTTAGTCATTTAGTGGATACCAGATGCAAAATTGTTGCCTCTTGGAATAAGAAAGAACGATGTTGCAAGTTGGTAACTATTTTAAAACTGTAGCTCTGTGAACGGTATGACCTCTAACTGTATTATTTCTTATGTGAAAATGTTAAAGATCTTTATTGGCTAGATACAGCTTCCTTTATAAGATATACACTCATGCACATATTCCAACCACAAAAGTCTTTGGTGCCTGTGGTATTTCTACTAACTGATCATTTATATATTTGCTTAAAGCAAATCCAAGCATGACTGTTCACACATGCTTGAACCATCCGGGGTCAAGAAAATACATTGAAGCTGATGGCATACCCAAGGGCCTGGGAATTTTGTTTTTTTTTTCCTCCTGTGGATGCTACTAATTCGAGATCAGATCAGAAAATGGGAAGCTAATCTTAAAGAAGCAGCTAACAATATGATTAGACAGCTCTTAGACATTGCAGAAGAAGAGTATGACAAGCAAATTGAGATTTTGAATCAAATAATAGATTACTATGAAGATCTTCTAAAAGAAAAAATATAAAATTTCATAGGGACCTACTAGATTAGC
Organism: Pleurodeles waltl; assembly: GCF_031143425.1. Classification (NCBI taxonomy): domain Eukaryota; kingdom Metazoa; phylum Chordata; class Amphibia; order Caudata; family Salamandridae; genus Pleurodeles; species Pleurodeles waltl. The sequence goes on from NC_090442.1 coordinate 242,039,987, forward strand.
AATGAAGAGTGTATACATGTGTAAACAAATGATAATATTATAATGAGAAATACAAATAAACCAAGTCATATTAACTGTTCAACATATCAAACAAGCTCTGATGGTGATTCAGAACAGAGTGACATTAAAGCCACAATTTCAAAAAAACAATGTTGATTTTTTTCGAGGAAGTAAAGCACCACAGACTTGGTATAAGAAACACCAATACCCAAGATACAAGAACACGAATAGAAGCACCAAGACCTAAAGAAAATCGGCCAATAACTTCAGGAATAACAACAAGAGCCAGGAGGAGGAAACAGTAGAAAATCTCTGCAAATTAATTACCAACCTTTATAAAATTAATCTGACAAGCTATCAACTGGGGGTACTAAATCATGGATTATCCTTTTGCCCAACAGCTTTCTGGAACCTCTTTAGAATCAAAATTGATTTGTTTAAATTGACACAAACGTAAACTTGTGTTCTTCTTAGCAACAAACCACCACAAATTGCTATTGAACAACATGTGAGATCAAGCAAACTTACTGCACAAGACGTGGAGGATATACATCTTTGCACTTTCCGTCTCAGTAAACAGTACCTCTGCAACTTTGGACATAGCACAAGATTTGGAAATAGACACTAGCCACATCAGTACCACCAATATTCATAAACATATAATCTTGTATTCCTCAATTAGCACCTGGAAACTTTTTCATATTTGAGCTCTTTTGCAATGCAGCTATCATGGACTTAAATAAAGAGTACATCAAATACAATAAGAAAAGTAGATTTTTATCCCAGGAGAAATACTGCAGTCATCTCAACTCTAAGAGCAGAAAGTTATCATCCTCAGTCAGCTATCATGAATATTCCAAAAGGAGAATTATCACATATCAACGGACATGCAGTGAACCAGAAACATACAAAGAAGCATCAGAGGAACTGATAAAAAGGCTGTTATCTAGACAATATGATAAAAATCATCTTTGGACAAGTCATTCAGACAAGCAATTTTTGATAACATCCGCATCATAACATACTCCCGCAGTAGACATGGTATGATCAGAGGCACTCTGATCCTCCTCCATCATGTATCCCTTTTCCTTGTCTGCCTCCAAGCGTGTGAGGCGCCCTCGTACACCCAAGTACACCAGCATGTTTCACCAAGGTGACATTTCTTATGTAAACCTTAACGTTTCGCAAACCGTTGCAAATTTGTCCACTGAACCACAGTTCAGAGTAAAATACTCTCCCATTGCCTGACCTAGTTCCTCTCGGAAAGCTGTGTCCAATAATGGGTTCAGTAAAAATCGCCATGAAAATGCAGGTAGGCGCTGGGCAATACAGTTCAAGGCCCAGCAGGACCGGTAAATGATCAGAATACTTACTCAACAAGGGTGCGCAGCTATGTTCAGCTGTGTACCTGGGAAGCCAGGCGTCTCGAGATCAGCCAGTAGTCAATGCGAGTGTGTATTATGTGAATGGATGAGTAGTAGGTATACCCAGAGAAAGTTGGGGATTTATGCCGCCAGACATACATCAATCCCTCAGGGAGCAAAATCTCAATGATGGCATGTGCCGCTTCCGAAGGTCGCCTAGGCGGACCCTGAGATTGATCCCGAGCGGGGTCTAGTATGCTGTTATAATCTCCTCCCCACCCCCCCCCCCCAAACCCCCTGATTAGCTGCAAATGACCCCACTGCAGCAGGCTATCATTAAGCGCATGATAAAATTGCGGATCGTTGTGATTAGGCCCATACAGTGAACTACTAGGGCCATTAAGTCGACCATATAGCCTTGAACCACAATGTACCTGTCACCTTGGCCCGCGCATAAATCCTTCAACCTAACCTCTGATCCCTTGTGGACCCAGATGAGCACACCCCTGGCATGTGTTGTAAATCATGCTGCATAGCATAGGCCCTCAGCCTGCCCTCCGGTAAAACTCTGCTTCCAGGTGCTAAGTGTGTTTTCTTCAAAATTGCATCATCAACCATATGCCTCTGCAAATACGTCTCCTCCTTGCATACTTTCCTGCAGTCGTTGAGCCCTTTACCATTCCACATGACCAGCTGTAGCAGCAGGGGACTGGGAGCGGCTTGGTTGTTGGCTGTCTGACATCAGTCATCCCTAGTATTGCCACATCTCTCAACTTTCAAATGCATACCATACTCGATGTCCATAGCCAATGTCAACATGTGTTGAGACAGCTGTAAAAAAACAATACCTGCCCTCTCCCACACAATGCTACCCAACAACAGAGTGAAACATTACCCTCCCCTAACCAACACTCATCCCTCCCAAACACAATGGAATTAAAACTATGTGGTTCACTCATAAGAACAGAAGTTGCCCAGCTCGTGTCGGTGACACTTATTGCCACCAAAGATCGAACAACCTGCATGGCGAGCATCAACAAGCAACAACCTAACATCCCATCCTCATTGATTAAACAGCCCTTATATTTAACAGTCTGAAGTACCGTGCACAGTTTCACACATTTAACACAGAGTCCAAGTCCAGAGCTCCAGACCCTCCAACCTTCTGCATCCCCTCACCACACATATCCCTGATGCGTCTCTGGGTGGTCCGAGGCAATGCCATACAGCAGAATCTGCCTGCCCAGGTGGATCAAAGGAGCAGCAGAACTAAATCCCGAAACCTGTAACCCTGATCCGTCCTCACGGTCCTCCACAGGCGCACCAGCACACCCGTCACTGGGGGGAGTGGGAGCGAGGGGTGGTGGTGGGGCAGGGTTCGGGGTGTCTGGAGGTGGCTACCACTTCCTCTACTGAGCACAATCTCCAAGTCGTCTGTGCCTTCCAGATAGCCTATCATGCAGCCACCTGGAATCCCAAAGCTTAAGGAGAGCGAAGGTGTCCCCTATGCAGTTCTTGAAGTAGCATTGCTTTGGGAACCCCCAGCGCTGACAGGGGCCAGTGTGCACTCACATATTATCTGCAGAGCACTGCAGGGCACGGTGCATGACAGTTACACAAGGCCTCTATCGTGCCCACTCATAGTTTAATGTCCAGATGCAGGACAGCACCCACAGCTTCTTTGGCCACAACGGTTCGTCCATCCCCCATGGGACTCCATCAGTAGACAGTGCCTCAGTTAGAGTGCATCTGCGGGCACTCCAGTCCTCTCCTTCCAGGTCGCGGAAGATAGACAAAAATCAGCCGGGAACCATAGCAATCTGGCCAAGGTGGGTGGATAGGCATGCAGCAACATGCTGGGAGTCCCTGCGAGTCCCTCCGCAACAATTCAGCCAGTGGGGCCGCCACTAGCTCCAAGAGGGTGTCTTTTGAACAGTGGCCTCAGGCCGGGTGTTACAAGGCTGCAGGCGCACCAGGCTGCAGAAGCCCTGCAGGCACTCCCATTTCTAGGCAATCGCAGCCATCCAGCAGTAGGCCGCTGGTCCCAGCCACCGATATCCCCAATTCAGGTGTTCCTCCTGCTGCCAGCTCCAAACGTGCCCTCGAGCTTCAGGTGCGGAAGTGGTACTCTGTGAGTCAGGGCCACTCGTCCTCGAGCCGATAGCAGGCCCTGGAAGCGAGGCAGGCCCCATTCTAGCACCAGCGGTGTCCACTAAAACTGATTTAAAGGGGGCAAATAGGGTCAGCATGGGTACAGACCGCCAGTACCGGCAAGCGCACCCATATTTATTGCAGACTGATGCCAGGATAATGTGTGATTGCCTGTCGGCTGGCAGAGCTCCTAACATTTGCTGCCATTTTCATGCTCGGCAAGCTCCACTCCAATTATTCTTCTTAAAAGGTGCACTTAGCTGCTATAGTGGCCTATACAAATGGCCATTTAGGACTTCACAACACCAGTAATCAAAAGATGTATTTCTTGAGGGAACAAAAAGATTAGCACCCCTAAGGGAAGTACCAGCACCAAATTTGAATTTATTGTTAACACAGCTGAGGAAGCCCTTTGAACCGCTTCACATCGATCTTTAAAAATAGTCACTTTCAAAACAGCCTTTTTAGTAGCAATGATTTCACTGCGTATAGTGAGTTACGAGCGCTCACAATACAGGAATCATATATGCAAATACATGAAGACAAAAAAGTCATGAGGACAGACCTGCAATTCTTGCCAAATGTCATATCCTTTTTCCACATCAGCCAATTCAAATTTCAGATACCAAGTTTTTTTTCAAGACACAAGTACTCCATCAGTCAGAAAAGGAAAACAACTTTTAGTGTCTTTTGCAGACAACATCCAAGGAAAACCAGTTACAAAGAGTACCATTGCTAGATGGATTTCACAAACTATTCAAATGTCATGAAGCTGCAGGGCTTCATCTCCAGACAAAACCTTAGGCACACTCAACTCACAAAAGAGAAGCATATAATAGCCTTTAATGCAAAAATACCATTACAGGATATTTGCAGAGCTGCTACTTAGTCATCTGTACACTCCTTTACAAAACATTATTGCATAGACATTCAAGTGAAAAAGAAGCTCAAGTGGGACAGAAAGTTCTAACACACTTATTTTCAAGCTCAAACTCATCTTCAACCACTACAAGGTTAAAAAACAAACAAATAACGAGACCAAATCAATGCGCAGCAGGTTAATCCAGACAAGATTAATTCTGCAAAGCAAAACGGTTTCTTACCTGTCGGGGTAGTTTTGCAACTTGAAGTATTTTCTGGATTCACATGCGACCCACCCACCTCCCCAAAAGATGAAGGAGAGAAAAAGAAAAATCTAAAGATTTCCACGCACAGAAGTTTCCAGGAAGGGTGTATGACGTCAAGAAGAGATGTACTAGGCACCAAATAGTGGGATCTTTGACACCCACCTACAAAAAACCAGAGAGGAAGTACGACTAGTACTATGCAAACAATTCCTGACCTAAACCCCTAGATGGCGAAATAATGCACAGCATGTGAATTCATAAAATTCTTCAAGCTGCAAAACTACTCCTACAGGTTAGAAACCATTTTGTTAATTTTGCACACAAGAAGAGTCCATGGTTTGTAGCTGAATTTCAGTCATTTTATGAAAACCAATTTAATGCATGAATCTGAAAGAATGCATGCATTTTTCTGCAGTGTGACATGCACTCTTGTTAATGGGGCGTACTTAAGCTAATTAAACCAAACCTATTTTAGACACTAATCATTTTTTTTTTATTTTTTAAATAAACATTTCATTGAGTACTCTCAGTAACACAGTACAGTAAAGAGCACAGCATAAGACGTGTCCACAAAGAAAGAAATACAAATGTTACATAGGAAGCCACAAACGTGGCTCACTGAATTGTATTGGGAGGAGGAATTTCCCTGGAAAGCTTCCAGAAACAACAGATGCAGTCTCTGCTGTGAGAGGGAACGAGCAAGAGTGAAAGAGTAAGAATCGGAAATAAAGAGCAAAGGGGATTAGAGGTGAGAGAAGGGAGATGGGGGGGGGGAAATCAGAAGCCATCCAGAGTCAACGGAAAGAATGGGAGGGTGGAGATAGGGCATATTTTCACAAGAGTTTTTGTTTTGGTTCCTGTAGGTAAGTGTCTGTAGGTGACCATAGCTGTCTGGAGGTAGTATGGTTGTAATCTTTAAGAATAATGTGTGGTAGGATTTGGATTTGAAGTCCTTCCAAAGTTTTGTTTTAACACCTACTGTATGGAGGAGATCCAGTAGCAGGAGCTCAGTGTTTAGTGGGAGTGAAGTGTCATTGATCCGGCCTAGGGTAATGAGAAATGTATTTATCATACAGTGGAAAATATTGTTGAAAGTCTTATTAATATCTTTTCAAAAGGGTTGAAGAAGAGGACAGAAGAAAAGCATAGTTCAAGTCACCTGTTTCAGCAGAATAGCCCTAACATTTGTTTGATCTCATCAATCCCAGTTTGAGAGTCATTCAGGGGTCCAGAACGATCTGTGAATTAGCCAGTGTAAAGAAATGGCTCCCTGTTGCAGTTACCCCCCACTTTTTGCCTGATACTGATGCTGACTTGACTGAGAAGAGTGCTGGGACCCTGCTAACCAGGCCCCAGCACCAGTGTTCCTTCACCTAAAATGTACCATTGTATCCACAATTGGCACACCCTGGCATTCAGATAAGTCCCTTGTAACTGGTACTTCTAGTACCAAGGGCCCTGATGCCAAGGAAGGTCTCTAAGGGCTGCAGCATGTCTTATGCCACCCTAGAGACCCCTCACTCAGCACAGACACACTGCTTACAAGCCTGTGTGTGCTAGTGAGAACAAAATGAGTAAGTCGACATGGCACTCCCCTCAGGGTGCCATGCCAGCCTCTCACTGCCTATGCAGTATAGGTAAGACACCCCTCTAGCAGGCCTTACAGCCCTAAGGCAGGGTGCACTATACCATAGGTGAGGGTACCAGTGCATGAGCATGGTACCCCTACAGTGTCTAAACAAAACCTTAGACATTGTAAGTGCAGGGTAGCCATAAGAGTATATGGTCTGGGAGTCTGTCAAACACGAACTCCACAGCACCATGATGGCTACACTGAAAACTGGGAAGTTTGGTATCAAACTTCTCAGCACAATAAATGCACACTGATGCCAGTGTACATTTTATTGTAAAATACACCACAGAGGGCACCTTAGAGGTGCCCCCTGAAACTTAACCGACTGTCTGTGTAGGCTGACTAGTTCCAGCAGCCTGCCACACCAGAGACATGTTGCTGGCCCCATGGGGAGAGTGCCTTTGTCACTCTGAGGCCAGTAACAAAGCCTGCACTGGGTGGAGATGCTAACACCTCCCCCAGGCAGGAGCTGTGACACCTGGCGGTGAGCCTCAAAGGCTCACCCCTTTGTCACAGCCCAGCAGGGCACTCCAGCTTAGTGGAGTTGCCCGCCCCCTCCGGCCACGGCCCCCACTTTTGGCGGCAAGGCTGGAGGGAACAAAGAAAGCAACAAGGAGGAGTCACTGGCCAGTCAGGACAACCCCTAAGGTGTCCTGAGCTGAAGTGACTCTAACTTTTAGAAGTCCTCCATCTTGCAGATGGAGGATTCCCCCAATAGGGTTAGGATTGTGACCCCCTCCCCTTGGGAGGGGGCACAAAGAGGGTGTACCCACCCTCCGGGCTAGTAGCCATTGGCTACTAACCCCCCAGACCTAAACACGCCCTTAAATTTAGTATTTAAGGGCTACCCTGAACCCTAGAAAATTAGATTCCTGCAACTACAAGAAGAAGGACTGCCTAGCTGAAAACCCCTGCAGAGGAAGACCAGAAGACGACAACTGCCTTGGCTCCAGAAACTCACCGGCCTGTCTCCTGCCTTCCAAAGATCCTGCTCCAGCGACGCCTTCCAAAGGGACCAGCGACCTCGACATCCTCTGAGGACTGCCCCTGCTTCGAAAAGACAAGAAACTCCCGAGGACAGCGGACCTGCTCCAAGAAAAGCTGCAACTTTGTTTCCAGCAGCTTTTAAAGAACCCTGCAAGCTCCCCGCAAGAAGCGTGAGACTTGCAACACTGCACCCGGCGACCCCGACTCGGCTGGTGGAGATCCAACACCTCAGGAGGGACCCCAGGACTACTCTGATACTGTGAGTACCAAAACCTGTCCCCCCTGAGCCCCCACAGCGCCGCCTGCAGAGGGAATCCCGAGGCTTCCCCTGACCGCGACTCTTTGAATCCTAAGTCCCGACACCTGGGAGAGACCCTGCACCCGCAGCCCCCAGGACCTGAAGGACCGGACTTTCACTGGAGAAGTGACCCCCAGGAGTCCCTCTCCCTTGCCCAAGTGGAGGTTTCCCCGAGGAACCCCCCCCCTTGCCTGCCTACAGCGCTGAAGAGATCCCGAGATCTCTCATAGACTAACATTGCGAACCCGACGCCTGTTCCTACACTGCACCCGGCCGCCCCCGCGCTGCTGAGGGTGAAATTTCTGTGTGGGCTTGTGTCCCCCCCGGTGCCCTACAAAACCCCCCTGGTCTGCCCTCCGAAGACGCAGGTATTTACCTGCAAGCAGACCGGAACCGGGGCACCCCCTTCTCTCCATTCTAGCCTATGTGTTTTGGGCACCACTTTGAACTCTGCACCTGACCGGCCCTGAGCTGCTGGTGTGGTGACTTTGGGGTTGCTCTGAACCCCCAACGGTGGGCTACCTTGGACCAAGAACTAAGCCCTGTAAGTGTCTTACTTACCTGGTTAACCTAACAAATACTTACCTCCCCTAGGAACTGTGAAAATTGCACTAAGTGTCCACTTTTAAAACAGCTATTTGTGAATAACTTGAAAAGTATACATGCAATTTTGATGATTTGAAGTTCCTAAAGTACTTACCTGCAATACCTTTCGAATGAGATATTACATGTAGAATTTGAACCTGTGGTTCTTAAAATAAACTAAGAAAAGATATTTTTCTATATAAAAACCTATTGGCTGGATTTGTCTCTGAGTGTGTGTACCTCATTTATTGTCTATGTGTATGTGCAACAAATGCTTAACACTACTCCTTGGATAAGCCTACTGCTCGACCACACTACCACAAAATAGAGCATTGGTATTATCTCTTTTTGCCACTATCTTACCTCTAAGGGGAACCCTTGGACTCTGTGCATACTATTCCTTACTTTGAAATAGTGCATACAGAGCCAACTTCCTACATTGGTGGATCAGCGGTGGGGTACAAGACTTTGCATTTGCTGGACTACTCAGCCAATACCTGATCACACGACAAATTCCAAAATTGTCATTAGAAATTCATTTTTGCAATTTGAAATTTTTCTAAATTCTTAAAAGTCCTGCTAGGGCCTTGTGTGTTAAGTCCCTGTTTAGCATTGTCTTTTAGAGTTTAAAAGTTTGTTAAAGGTTTGAAATTAGATTCTAGAAACAGTTTTAGATTCTTTAAAAAGTCTTCCAACTTTTAGCAAAATAATGTCTGATACAGAGATGAATGTGGTGGAACTCGACACCACACCTTACCTCCATCTTAAGATGAGGGAGCTAAGGTCTCTCTGTAATATAAAGAAAATAACCATTGGCTCCAGACCTACCAAAATTCAGCTCCAGGAGCTGTTGGCAGAGTTTGAAAAAGCCAACCCCTCTGAGGATGACTTCACAGAGGAAGAAATTAGTGACTTGGAGGGCAATTCCCCCCTTCCAGTCCTAAATAGGGAGACCAGGGCCTCTCAAGCCCTGTCTCCAAAAATGATAGTCAGAAATGTTGCTTCCCTCACAGGAGGGTCCAGCATTTCTGAAATCACTGAGGATGCTCTCAGTGAGGATGACCCCTGTTAGCCAGGATGGTCAAAAGATTGGCTTTGGAAAAGCAGCTCCTAGCCATAGAAAGGGAAAGAAAAGAGATGGGCCTAGGTCCCATCAATGGTGGCAGCAACTTAAATAGGGTCAGAGATTCTCCTGACATCCTAAAAATCCCCAAAGGGATTGTAACAAAATATGAAGATGGTGATGACATCACCAAATGGTTCACAGCTTTTGAGAGGGCTTGTGTAACCAGAAAAGTGAACAGATCTCACTGGGGTGCTCTCCTTTGGGAAATGTTCACTGGAAAGTGTAGGGATAGACTCCTCACACTCTCTGGAAAAGATGCAGAATCTTATGACCTCATGAAGGGTACCCTGATTGAGGGCTTTGGATTCTCCACTGAGGAGTATAGAATTAGATTCAGGGGGGCTCAAAAATCCTCGAGCCAGACCTGGGTTGATTTTGTAGACTACTCAGTAAAAACACTAGATGGTTGGTTAACTGGAAATGAAGTGTGTGACTATGTTGGGCTTTATAATTTGTTTATGAAAGAACACATTTTAAGTAACTGCTTCAATGAAAAGTTGCATCAGTATCTGGTAGACCTAGGTCCAATTTCTCCCCAAGAATTGGGAAAGAAGGCAGACCACTGGGTCAAGACTAGGGTAACCAAAACTTCCACTGGGGGTGACCAAAAGAAAGGGGTTACAAAAACTCCCCAGGAGAAAGTGGGTAACACTAGAAACAAAGAAAAAGAGTCCTCTGTAGGCCCCCAAAAACCAGAACAGGTGGGTGGGCCCCAAGACACAACCCAAAACAAAGGTGGGTACCAGGGTAAGAACTGGGATGCCACTAAGGCATGGTGCCACAATTGTAAACAGTCTGGGCACCACACCAAGGACACTTCTTGTCCCAAAAACAAACCCCAGAACAAAATTCCTGGGGTAACCAGTGTAGCCATGGGAGATGACTCCTCAGATGAGGAGGTCTTCCTAGCCTTCAACTGGAAACAGGGCCCAACAGGTGAGTTGGAGATTCCAGAGGGAAGTAGACACTTCCACCACCTACTGGTGAATGGAATCCCAACCACTGCCCTGAGAGACACTTGTGCCAGTCACACTATTGTGCATGACAGGCTGGTGCTCTCAAACCAGTACATCCCAGGTGAGACTGCCAGGGTAAGAGTTAGCCTAGACAGGGTCACTAAGAGGCCTGTGGCTTTAGTGCCCATAGAAGTGGGTGGCACTCTTAGCTGGAGAAGGGTAGTAGTCAGTACAGACCTCCCCCTTGATTGTCTCCTTGGAAATGACTACCCAGAGGTTAGTCAGAGCTCAAGAGAGGAACTGGTCCAGTGCCAGTCCTCTCCCAAGGATTCTGGAAGTCCTGCCTCTGCAGTAAATGCAAGCAGGCCCCAGAAGAAGAAGAAAAGAAAACAGAGTAGGAGGGGTGGACAACCTTTAGCCAAGGTTACAGCAAGCCAAGGAGATTCTGCTCCAGTAGGGGAGAACTCCAAAAATGGCCCTGATAAAGTCCAACCTGGCCCACAAGAAGTCCTGGCTAGTCAGGCAACTGTTAAACCTGAGTGGGTGGCTCCTCAGCTAACAGAAGAAAGAGTGGAAGAAGGGTGTTTACTACAAGATGTGGTAACCCCCCACTCCAATACAGCAGACAGGCAACCTGAACCCAAAGAAGCCTGTAACTTAGCCCCTTCCCTTTTAGGTGAAGAGCTAAAGGTGTGGTTCTGGGCACTGACAGCTGTCAGTGGCCTCTGCTGGGTGTTAGCCTTTATGGCTGCACTATCCTTAGCATGGTGGTCTGACCCCATGCCAAATAGCAAGTTAGGCCCCCTGACCCTATTGGTCATGGTGGGGTTACTCCAGCTCTGGGTAACCTCTCTGGGTAAGCTAGGGGTAACCCTGGCCAAGATAAGCTTAGCAGAGGTGGATACCTCTAAGACCAAAATAGAAAGAATGGGTGGAGACATTGAAGAGGCAGACAAGAGGCAATTCAGACTAGGTCCTATCACTGTGGAAGTAGGTCAGTTCCCCAAAGGGAATGACCTGAACAGAAGGATGTAAGGCAGAGTAGGCCCTGCAACTAACCAGCCTATTTCTCCTACTCTTCCTCGCCTGACAGACTAGGAAGACTCTCCCAGCTTGGGCTGAGTCTCCTGGCCTGTGGGCTGGGGGGGGCTTGTGTAAAGAAATGGCTCCCTGTTGCAGTTACCCCCCACTTTTTGCCTGATACTGATGCTGACTTGACTGAGAAGAGTGCTGGGACCCTGCTAACCAGGCCCCAGCACCAGTGTTCCTTCACCTAAAATGTACCATTGTATCCACAATTGGCACACCCTGGCATTCAGATAAGTCCCTTGTAACTGGTACTTCTAGTACCAAGGGCCCTGATGCCAAGGAAGGTCTCTAAGGGCTGCAGCATGTCTTATGCCACCCTAGAGACCCCTCACTCAGCACAGACACACTGCTTACAAGCCTGTGTGTGCTAGTGAGAACAAAATGAGTAAGTCGACATGGCACTCCCCTCAGGGTGCCATGCCAGCCTCTCACTGCCTATGCAGTATAGGTAAGACACCCCTCTAGCAGGCCTTACAGCCCTAAGGCAGGGTGCACTATACCATAGGTGAGGGTACCAGTGCATGAGCATGGTACCCCTACAGTGTCTAAACAAAACCTTAGACATTGTAAGTGCAGGGTAGCCATAAGAGTATATGGTCTGGGAGTCTGTCAAACACGAACTCCACAGCACCATGATGGCTACACTGAAAACTGGGAAGGTTGGTATCAAACTTCTCAGCACAATAAATGCACACTGATGCCAGTGTACATTTTATTGTAAAATACACCACAGAGGGCACCTTAGAGGTGCCCCCTGAAACTTAACCGACTGTCTGTGTAGGCTGACTAGTTCCAGCAGCCTGCCACACCAGAGACATGTTGCTGGCCCCATGGGGAGAGTGCCTTTGTCACTCTGAGGCCAGTAACAAAGCCTGCACTGGGTGGAGATGCTAACACCTCCCCCAGGCAGGAGCTGTGACACCTGGCGGTGAGCCTCAAAGGCTCACCCCTTTGTCACAGCCCAGCAGGGCACTCCAGCTTAGTGGAGTTGCCCGCCCCCTCCGGCCACGGCCCCCACTTTTGGCGGCAAGGCTGGAGGGAACAAAGAAAGCAACAAGGAGGAGTCACTGGCCAGTCAGGACAGCCCCTAAGGTGTCCTGAGCTGAAGTGACTCTAACTTTTAGAAGTCCTCCATCTTGCAGATGGAGGATTCCCCCAATAGGGTTAGGATTGTGACCCCCTCCCCTTGGGAGGGGGCACAAAGAGGGTGTACCCACCCTCCGGGCTAGTAGCCATTGGCTACTAACCCCCCAGACCTAAACACGCCCTTAAATTTAGTATTTAAGGGCTACCCTGAACCCTAGAAAATTAGATTCCTGCAACTACAAGAAGGACTGCCTAGCTGAAAACCCCTGCAGAGGAAGACCAGAAGACGACAACTGCCTTGGCTCCAGAAACTCACCGGCCTGTCTCCTGCCTTCCAAAGATCCTGCTCCAGCGACGCCTTCCAAAGGGACCAGCGACCTCGACATCCTCTGAGGACTGCCCCTGCTTCGAAAAGACAAGAAACTCCCGAGGACAGCGGACCTGCTCCAAGAAAAGCTGCAACTTTGTTTCCAGCAGCTTTTAAAGAACCCTGCAAGCTCCCCGCAAGAAGCGTGAGACTTGCAACACTGCACCCGGCGACCCCGACTCGGCTGGTGGAGATCCAACACCTCAGGAGGGACCCCAGGACTACTCTGATACTGTGAGTACCAAAACCTGTCCCCCCTGAGCCCCCACAGCGCCGCCTGCAGAGGGAATCCCGAGGCTTCCCCTGACCGCGACTCTTTGAATCCTAAGTCCCGACGCCTGGGAGAGACCCTGCACCCGCAGCCCCCAGGACCTGAAGGACCGGACTTTCACTGGAGAAGTGACCCCCAGGAGTCCCTCTCCCTTGCCCAAGTGGAGGTTTCCCCGAGGAACCCCCCCCCTTGCCTGCCTACAGCGCTGAAGAGATCCCGAGATCTCTCATAGACTAACATTGCGAACCCGACGCCTGTTCCTACACTGCACCCGGCCGCCCCCGCGCTGCTGAGGGTGAAATTTCTGTGTGGGCTTGTGTCCCCCCCGGTGCCCTACAAAACCCCCCTGGTCTGCCCTCCGAAGACGCGGGTATTTACCTGCAAGCAGACCGGAACCGGGGCACCCCCTTCTCTCCATTCTAGCCTATGTGTTTTGGGCACCACTTTGAACTCTGCACCTGACCGGCCCTGAGCTGCTGGTGTGGTGACTTTGGGGTTGCTCTGAACCCCCAACGGTGGGCTACCTTGGACCAAGAACTAAGCCCTGTAAGTGTCTTACTTACCTGGTTAACCTAACAAATACTTACCTCCCCTAGGAACTGTGAAAATTGCACTAAGTGTCCACTTTTAAAACAGCTATTTGTGAATAACTTGAAAAGTATACATGCAATTTTGATGATTTGAAGTTCCTAAAGTACTTACCTGCAATACCTTTCGAATGAGATATTACATGTAGAATTTGAACCTGTGGTTCTTAAAATAAACTAAGAAAAGATATTTTTCTATATAAAAACCTATTGGCTGGATTTGTCTCTGAGTGTGTGTACCTCATTTATTGTCTATGTGTATGTGCAACAAATGCTTAACACTACTCCTTGGATAAGCCTACTGCTCGACCACACTACCACAAAATAGAGCATTGGTATTATCTCTTTTTGCCACTATCTTACCTCTAAGGGGAACCCTTGGACTCTGTGCATACTATTCCTTACTTTGAAATAGTGCATACAGAGCCAACTTCCTACAGCCAGTATTTGCACTGTGTAATGAGAGGTGAGATCTTGAGTTTAGTCACATATTTCCAGATTTGAGTCCAACAGTGCTCAGACGCAGGGACCTGAGATGCCTAGAGTCAGGGGGCGGACCATTTGCTCTGGGTTTTATATGCCGTATTATGAGAAATTTCTATTTTGTACAACTTAGCAGCTTCATGATTTTGAGAGGATATTAGATAGACTTTTCTGTAACGATGAGGGTTCGAAAGAATATGATTCCAATTAATAGCCACTCTTAGTTTTAGGAGTATAAAATCCTCATTAGGGATGTTAGAGTTTTTTGTAGTGAGGCGAACAAGATAGGTTTGGCTTTGTTTATTAGATCTTTGACATACAGTATGTTGTGAGAGGTCCTAGTCTGCCAATGTAGTATTTTGCTGTAAATTTTAATTATAGGGTTGTACCATAGCAAGGCAAAGGAGTAGTATTTTATATTAACTGAGCATTTACAATCTAATTGTTCAACACTGTCCATAGTATCTTTAATAATGTTGGTGGAGTGCAGAGGCCTGAAGTGTTTCTTGGAGATAACGGCTACTAGTGTGAAGTAAAGGAAGAGGTCCTTCTCAAGACTGGCCCAAACTTGAGGAGGGATCTTCCAGGTAGATTGAATCCAATGAGGAAGGGTACTTGGAGTTTGCTCAAGTAAGGAAGTCCTACCCCACCTTTATCTTTATTCATTGTGGTTACCTTTGTGGAGATCATTTGTTTCTTACTACGCCAGATAAATTGTATAATGATCTTGTTTAGTGCTTAAAAGAAATTTGTAAAGAGGAGCAGTTGGAACATACTTATGGTGACGTTAATTTGGGAAGCAATATGCACCTTCGTGCATTCCAGTCTACCTCACCAGGTAATGCTTTTAGGAGACAATGATTCAACAAGATCCTGTATATTTTACAAAAGGGTGTTTTCATTTGGGGAGGTAGACTCAGAGACCTTCAAAAGTGTAGTCCTAGATATTTGAGCTTTTGATGTAGCCATTTGAGATTGGTATTATAGAGAATTGCACAAATACATAATGAATTGAATGGGAATACCTGTTTTTTTTTCTTTATGCAGCATATATATTGAGGCTTTGGCTTATTTGTTGATCACGTTTAGAATTTCTGGTATAGCAGTGTCTGCATCTTTGGATAAGATGAGGATATCGTCAAGGCTGGCACCTCCTGTGATTTGGAGTTAAAGGGAATGCCTTTGATGTTTTCATTATGTCATACTTCAGCTAGTAGGGGTTTATTTGCAAGTAGGAAAAGTAATGAGGATAAAGGGCAGCCCTCCATAGTGCCTTGAGAGAGTTTACGTTTGTCAGAGTGTGAACCATTCACCCTTACTCTTGCTGTGGGGTTGTTGTAAAGGCCAAACACCATACGTTCCAAAGAGTCCTAGGTTGAATTTGCAGATAACTGATCTAAGAACAGGACAAGAGACTTTGTCAGAGGCCGTTTCATTGTCTATGGTCATCACCATATCCCGGTATTCTGATAGGGGCTTTTGCCAGTACATGTATGAAGAGTCTGATACTGTATGAGACTAGTCTATCTTTGATGAAACCTGTTTGGGAGGGATTAATAGATGAGAGGACGAGTTTTTCTAATCCAGTTGCTAAAAATGTTTGCATAGATTTTGTAGTCTACGTTGAGAAAAGAAATGGGCCTGTAGTTTTTCATTTCTTGCGGGTCTTTGCTTTCTTTGGGTATGATTGCTATTATAGCTTCTGTGAAATTTAGACCCGTCTTACGCATGGAAAAATAGTGATTACTTAGGATGTGAAGGTCTTGTAAAAGCAAGCCAAGAAGCCCTCCGGACCATGTGCTTTCCTTATTTTAAGTGTTTTAATTTATTTTTCTGTTTCTCGGGTGTCGATTGGTTTGTTTAAAAGGGTTTGGTCCTTCGGCTGATAATTTGGATTTTGGAGTTCTTAAGGTAACGGTCACAATCTGTGTTATCTGGATGTTGGGTAGGGTTTTAGAGAGATTTGTAATATTCAGCAGATCAGCGGGCAATTTGTTTAGTCATAGCCCCTGTCTTCCCTGCTTTATTTTCAATCACAATTATTGGGAGGGTGGGGTTTGTTTATCACCCTTGAATAGTTAGCCAAGAATCTCCCAGTTTTATTAAATTCAGAATTTTCTACTTGTATTTTAACACACATATGGGATATTGCACTGAGTAGTTTGTTGTAGTTCCATTTCTGGGTTGTGAGTTTAAGTAGTCAGGGGACTGATGGAGAGCAAAATAAATTTCAGATGTTTCACCTTATGTTCTAGCTTCACCATTTTTTTTATTGGATATTTTGTTTTTGTTTTTCATTATACTAATGAGGAGTCATCTGATTGTTGCTTTTATGGCTTTCCAAATTGTTTCTGGTGAAATTGCTGGGGAGTGTTAAATTAATTCTGCAGCTAGTTATTTAGTATTTTTTTATTGAGACACCAATTCTATTGGAAATTTGAGTGTTGGAGATAGTATCAGTGATATATAAGCATGGTCTGAAAGGATGATTGGTTCTATTTTGGTTTTGGAGCAGAATGGGGTAAGGTTTTGGTTGCTAAAAATATAGTCCGTCATTGAGTGGGAGTTATGAGGGTTGGAGTAGAATGTGAATTCACTTCTGTGGGGTTAAACTGCCTCTGTTTATCACATAACTTGACAGACATATAGAGATTCTTCATCTGTTTGAAAGATTTCCCTGGTCTAAGTTTGCAAGGGGACAATCCGACTAATGCTAGATCCATGGGCATTTTCAAATCTCCTCCAAGTAATGCGTTTGTCCCATTCTGGATTTCATTCTGCCTTTTATTTAGGTCGATTCAGAATGAGGGCAATTAGAGGTGGGTGCATAAATGTTTGTGATAAAGAATTCTTGGTTGTTTTTGGATATCCATGCGATTTCCTACCACTCCTAGGTGTCATGTAGTTTTGGTTTAAATAGATTTGTACTAATTTTCATAAGGAAAACCTCTCACCTACATCCAGTGGCCGGCGAGAAATAAGGACAGAGATAAGTAGAACCAACGGGGGTAAGGGGGATAATAGGGTTGGGAGAGAGGAGAGTAGGGGGTGGACTGATTGCTCATGAAGTCCCAGGTGGGTGGGATAGGATGGTGCTCATTCTTCGTAACGTCCCTCACAGGTCGAGTCAGAAGAGAGTCCTCCCGCCAGGGTGTTAAATAGGGCATTGGGTCTCAGTGGTAAGACGCATCACTCTTAAGTATGTTGGGCACGTTAATTCCTGGAATCCCTGAGCTAGGAACTGGATGCATCGGCCCTAGGTTTTCTCAAATTGGGAGGTGAGTATCAACGGCGTAGGCTGTCAATTTCTCCATGCTCAAGAGGTCCCAGAGTTTATATAACCAGTCTGTGTGGGTAGGTATGTTGTCCATGCCCCATCTCGATAGTAGGACTTGCTTTGCTGTGCAGTGTTGAAGTGATCGCCCTACCTTTCAAGGATTTAGGGGGTATGCCAGAGCACTGGGCAGGCCGAGGAGGATATAGCTTTGGAAACGTGGCAGTTCAGTATCAAACACTCGGTCTGTGTCTGTTAGGCCGTCTGGTTCCCCATGATCAGTGTAAGCGGGGAAACCAGTGTGGAAAGGTGTATGGAGAGACATACTTTAGCCCACGTTCCCACCATGGCACTTACCACTGGTGATCATGTGTAGTTTTGGGGACTTGAAGGTGCCTAGATTTAGCAAAGACCGCAATGACTCAATTTTTTGGGGGGGGAGTGTGGCGGGGAATCCGGGGAGCATGCAAGGTCTGAATACCAGTTGTTCAGTAGCGTGTCAGCTATAGAAGCACCTTTTTTAGTTTCTTGAAGTAAGAGAATATCGCCTTTAAGTTTCTGGCAGTACTCTGTAATCTTTCTTCTTTTAACAGGGTGGTTTTGTCCCTTAGTGTTTCGTGAAAGGACTTAAAGAGTGTTAGGCATGTTGAGCTTTGTATAGAGATCAGTTTATTTTCTTGTTTCTTAAAAGGCAGTTAGTACAAATAAGGCTGAAAAACGTACGTTGGCCTGTGGCACTAAAGGGTAGTTTGTCAATTGACTTCGGACACCTATCTGGAGGAGGGGACAAGCTGGAAGGGTGGATTAGAAGTGAGTGTAGGAGTAAGAGAAAAGAAATCTTTAAGAGGCTACCCCATCACCCCATCCCTAAAAGAAGTGTTGGACAGTAAGAGCCACAGGGCTACCTGGCAGGATCTCAAGAGGCGACAATGGGTGAGTGGTAATGGGTGATGAACTTCAAGACAAGTCCAGGAACTCACAGAGGAAAAATAAATTGTCAGTCACAGTATAAGAAAGAGTATTGCATTAAGAAAAAACCTGACAGTCTTGTACAGTAAACAAGTTAGTTTTGTCAACAACAGCATTTAAAAGTGATTGATGGTATAGCATATGGCTTGTTCTTGGTATACAGGAAGCATTTTAAGGATTAGCTGGTTACTGTTGAACAGGGTTCATATCAAGTCTGTGAGCATCACGATTTGTGGAGAGAGCATTGGTCTGATATGTTGTTGGTCAGTATCATTCAAAAATGTATAAGCATTTCATAAACATTAATTGTTTAGTATAGTATTATGTCAAATGGTGCTAGCAGACACCTTCATTTGTGGAGGTTGGCTAGAGTGATTCAAGGGTCTTAGAAACATCATTACTACTTACTAACTGTGATTTTTAAACGTTGTGAATCAGTGTAACATGTGGAATGAGTGAAAAGTGTGGGGAGGCCCCTAAAGTGAGACATTTGCTTCAGGTTTAGTGTGGAGCCAGAGGAAATTAAGGGAGTCTGTGAGCAGTGATATTTTCTAATAAACTATATTCCTACATGCCTGCCACCAAATTAGTGGTACAAGAGCAAATGGCTTTGATTGCTACCTAGAGGTAAATCACACTTCTTTGTGAACACTTCACTTTCAATGTTCACACCTGTTTGTTCCTTCTTGTTGACCAAAACATGTTCTATCAGAATTTTATTATGATTTATAATGGTTAATTATGCACCTATGCCTTTTGCCAAGATAAATATAAGTACTTTTTCAGGAAGATTTTAGTTAATATTGCTCATAGCAAAATTGTATTTGTTTTAATATTTCTGTATGTTAGATTTCTTTGGTTTTGTTTAGTGCAGTGTCTTTAATCTTTGTGCTGGCAATACCTTATGTATAAACATTTTTACCAATGAAGTAAAAATATATATATTTTCTTTTGATGTGACCTGCCTTGTTGGCCTGAGAGCGGTTTTCTTCTTATTTTAATGCTAGGCCGCAGAACCCTAGCTGTCATCACTAAGCTAGACCTCATGGATGCCGGTACAGATGCAATGGATGTGCTTATGGGCAGAGTCATTCCAGTCAAACTTGGTATCATAGGAGTGGTGAACAGGTGAGCACAAAAAGAGTTGCTACTGCAGTGGTTTCAGTTACTTTATAAGAAATGTTTAAAGATATCTGATGTTCCAGAGAGACAGAAATAAACATACATCAGGCAAAACAATTTAACAAAAGAAAACAGCTTTGCAAAATTACGTTTGTAGCATGTGTGACTGTAGATTCACTTGCTTAGTGCATACTACTTCCATCTGATTTTGGTCGCAGATGTTACAAATTTTCAAAGAAGTCTTTTCGAGTCAAGAGGTACCTGTGACTCCTCCCTTAGTTGTCAATGAACATGGCCAAAGACCCAATTACTAGATTTGTTTTTTTTGTTCTCCGCCATTGGGTTTGGATGTGTACTGATGAGGCTCATGACAAGTTTCATATGAGTTGCTTCAGGCCCCTGCAATAAAACTGTCATTCCCATGGTCAAGAAGACCTTCTTTGGCACCTGTATCCAGCTTCCTTCTTATCGTAAGTTCCTCGGAGGTGGTAGTTGAAGACCCAGTCCTTAACTGCCAAGGCCCCCATACCCTTTTCCTCCCTTCAGTCGACTCCGGAGAATGAATAGCAGTGGTGGCTGATGGAATGCACACCCTTCAAAAATGCAAGTCGCTCAAAGGGTATTTTGCAGTGTGATGCAAAATACCGTTTGAGTTACCGGTGCCCGGTGTGTAATTTGTGTTTCTCCAGATGACAAGGGCACCAACTGTAGCCTCTATTTAGACTTTTGCTGGAAGTAATCTCTCTGGCAGCATAGAGTCCAGTATACTCAGATAACCATGCAGCAGGAGTCAACGGATGTCTGACATTTTTGGGAAAGCAGATCCGCTCAGCACAAGGAAAAAGGCATACCTGCACACCTATCCAGCCCAGAAGTGATTTACTCCTGCACCTCAGAGCTTGGAGAACAGGAAGGAAATGATGTCCCCTCCACCACCCCCCTGGCCTTCAAACCAAGTTAATGCTGAGGACTGTGAGTATGTCTGAAACTAGACAGCATAAGCCTCACAAAAGGACACACACAGAAATAGAGCACTGCCCCTCACTGGGGCGGGCGTCCAGTTCAAGATTCACAACTCTGCGGAACTCTGGCCTCCTCAGCCTTTGGGCTGCAGTCAGCACTAGGGTAAGGCATTGTAGCAGAAACAGGATACAGTCAAGTGGCTCAAGTCTTGTGGGCCTTCCAGTGCTGAAAAACCAAGTCACCCGTTGAAGCTGAAGGGACTCATCTGCTTCAATTCAACATTCAATCTGAAGGCATTCGGTGCCGAAAACACCATCAGACTAAGATCGTCCTCATCTGATGGCTCTGACGACTCTCAAGTCTGCTGAAATCAGTAGATAAAAGGCAAAATTCACCCCGGACTACGAAGATCACTTCCAAAGACCTGAAGGGTTTAGAGTCTCTAGCAAAGAAGAGGAGGGCTCGCCTTTGAGAAGGAGCCCATGCCGGATATCTCTGCAGAGCCTTCACCACAATCCAAGAGGTTCAGTGACACAACCGCTATCCCACCTCCTCACATAACTCTTCATCTTCCACACCTCTACTAGATCTGCCTCTACCCCGTCACTCCCTTCACATTCTCAACCTGTGTACCCTGCTCAAAAACAAGCAGACTCAGTTCCTATACCCTTCCAACCTTATCACTAAGAAGCACTGTTCTGTCCTCAGCCAACAGAAGATCTGTGGCAGCACTACGATGTAGACCCTTGAGGGGATGCAAATCTAGAGCCAGTTCCACTAGGGCCTCTCCGCAGACGACAGTCAGATATCATTAGGTCAAGCAGAGAACTACATAGACATGCACACCATCCTTGTGGAAGAGGACTTCCTCATAGAAACACTTAGAACGGCTTATGCACTTACTTCCGATGCTTAAGGGGATGATTAGGTTTGCCACAGAAACCTTCAAAAAGTCTCTCAGGACCCTGGAGTTTACTCCAAGAATGGATAAGAAGTACAAACCAGTTTCTTGGAAACTACTAAAATTAGGAAACACGTTCCTCCGGAGTCTCTTGTGATGCACAGTGCCTGTAAACAGCCGCTGCACAGGACAGAGAGGATGCTTCCCCACCAGATAAAGAGAGCAAAATATTTGATACTGCTTGCCAAAAGGTTGAAGTGGGGTCTGCCACGCATTGGCGGACCGCTAACTCCATGAGGTTTCGTCTCACAATACAATAGGGAGCAGTGGGAAGAGATGTAGCTTTTGCTACAGCACTTCCCAAAACAATGTAGGAAGAGGGGACAGGGAATTGTATTGGGAGGTAAAATCATTCCAGTGCCTTATGATGCACATTGAATGCTGCTAGTATGACAAAGACACTTGGTGCTCTAAATCTCTGGTTTAAACCAGAGACAGAAAAACCTCATCAATTTACCCTTTAATGGTGAGCACCTTTTTGGTCCACAAGTAGCCCAAATGTCAGAAGAAATTAAGAAGGGTATGAAGATAGCTGAGAGTTTTGGGGCTCTTCAGGACACCATCCATTAGGGGTTCCTTTCGTAGGCAGCAGCATAAGGACGCAGCAAAGGCCACTTTTCCAGAACAGCCTTAGTCCTACCAGTGCATGCAGCAATCTGAACACCCAATGTGCAGGTAGGGGATACCCACGTGGAACATCCAGGACTAGAAGTCTAACAGGTACTTACACTAAGGAAGCATCCACCTCAAAACATTGACTTGCCCCACAACCCCTCCACCTCACATCACATCACATCATACCTGTCTAGGGTAAATTGCAACAATTTCTTCTGCCCTGAGAAGAAAGCACCTCTGGTTGTTGGGTTGTAAGGATAATCAAACATGACTATTGCTCAGAACTTCTCTGAACCCCACAAGCATTCCAACCCATCCACACATAGTCAGTACTAAACAGCGTGCCTCCTTCAAGTAGAGGTACATGGGCTCCTGCTCAGGGGGACATATAGAGACAACACCCTTACAATATCAGGGCAGAGGGATTTATTTCCTATACTTCGTAATCCCCAGAAAGGGCAGCTCCCTCAGACCAATCCTTGTCATAAGGCAGCTCAACAAGTACTTCCTTTTAGAATATCTCTATCTTACAACCCTGCATAATTTTATACCCCTGCTGCTGGAAGGTGTCTGCTCTAGATTCGAAGGACACCAACTTCCACATAAGTATCCATCCTCCTCGTCTGCTCTACCTTTGTTTGATGGTAAGGGGACAACATTACCAGTTCAAGGTGCTACCCTTCGGGGGTTACCACTGTCTCAAGGATGTTTACAAAATGCCCAGTGGCTGTGGATGCCCACCTCAGATTGGGGGTTTGGGGCAGGAGAGCGGGTTCATATTCAGGTGACAGGTCGATCAAGAGTGCGGGCAGCCAGCAGACACACATTCCAGCTCCCACCTCCTTCCTCCACAGGTTGGGATTTACAGTAAACCCCACCAAATCCCACATTCAGCCCCTACAAATTGGGCCCTTTCTAGGGTCAATTCTCAATACCATTACTGGCCCAACTTATCTCAGCTCTCATAGTGCTAGCTTCTGTCTCTTTTTCAGCCAGATCGTCTTCCAGTCAGAACTGTAATGTGCATATAAGGGATTATAGTCTCCTGCATCTCCAAAGTTCCCCATGCCAGACTACATAGGCGGCCATTGCAGGAATACCTCTCGACTCACTGGTCAAAAGCAGAGGGTCCATTTTAGTGTTAGTAAGAGCCTGTATTCCTTGCCTCTTTCAGTGGTGAAACAGCAACAACCTGTTGCAGGGCAGGCCTTTTGGTGACCCCATTGCGTAAGTGACCACAGACACATTTCTTGTTGACTGGGGAGCGCATCTCCAGCGGGCGTTCCACATAGTCTGTCTGAAACTTCTTGCCATCTACCTAACCCTGAAAGACCTCTTCCTGAACATTTAGAGCAAGGTAATGTGGTCAGAAACAGACATGACTGCATGTACTACCTGCAGAAACAGGGGAGCACTCACTCACTGTAGCTTTTAGCACTGGTGCAAAAGATTTGGCATTGGGTGATTCACCACTGCATTCAATTTGCAGAGCACATCCGGGGAGTGGACAACACCTTTATTGACCTGCTCTTTAAGACTCATCAACAAGTCCACAATTGGGAACTCGCCCACAAGTCCTACTCCCTTACTTCCTTTGGTGGGGGTTCTCCCAATAGACGTATTCACAGCTCATGACAATATAAAATGCCAAAACGTCACCTCCAGGTTTCTCCAAGCGCAATCCATGGGCAGTGTTCTGTGGATGAATTGGTCAGGCATATTTGCCTATGCCTTATCTCCTCTCCCACGCCATCTGTACATAGTAAAGAAGCTGTGGCATATGTCTCATCTTTGTCCAGTTGGCTCCTAACTGAGGCAGGCAGCCATTGGTCTGAATTTTCTTTGAGATGTCTATTTCTTCCTACGAGAAGCACCCCAAACAGACAGGGTCTTCTCATGCAGCAACAGGGCCAGATCAAATACCCAACCCCAGGCAACTCAGTAGCCATTTGGAGCATGAGGTCCTAAACCTCCCACAGGAGTGCATGTATATCCCAAAACCTGCCTACTCACTGCTAAGCTATGCAGCAACATTGAATGGTTTGTCCACTACTGTAACTCCAAACATTTAGACCCTCTTACACCAGCTGTCCATGACATTGTCTGTTATTTGCTTCACCTACAAAACTCAGGGTTAGCTTGCCTATACCTCGCTCCTATTGCTGCATACATGAAAAAGAGGGACCAGTCTCCCCTTTTTAGAATCCCAGTCATTAAATCCTTCATGGCAGACCTTAAAAGGGTTACCCCACCCAGAAATCCACCTGACCCTCTGTGGAATCACAGTATTGCTCTCTGAAGAGTCATGGGGCCCCCATTTGAGCCATTGCACTCATGTTTTTTCCAGTTACTATCCTGGGAAGTAGCTTTCCTCACAGCTATTAACTCTCTACGGTGCATAAGTGCCCTCACTTCGCAAGAGCTCTTCCCCCAGGTTCATGCAGATAGGGTTGTACTTTAAATGGACCCTAAATTCCTTCCTAATGTAGTCTCGCCTTCCCACCTCAACCAAATAATTGAGCTACCTGTCCTCTTTCCTCACTCAATCTGTTGTGGAAGGGGCCCTTAACACAGTAGACGTTAACAGCTGTAATGTATTAAGTTGGCCGAACTAAGTCATTTTGTAAAACTCAACAGCTTTTTGTTGCTTTTGCTTAACCTGAGAGGACACCCCGTATCGCAAGCTGATGTAGCTAGATGGATAGTTGAATGTATCCAAACAGGCTACCTGCCAAAAGAGTTCTCTCCACTCATCAAGGGCCGCACTCTTCCAGGAAGTAGTCAACAAAGGCTTTTGGAGGGGATCAGTCCTTATCTGACATCTGTAAAGCAGCTACAGTGTCAAACCTGCACACCTTTACTAAGTACCACTGTGTAGATATTCCTGCCCATCGGTGAGTACTTAATTTGTAAAATAATACGTGCTACTCCCCCAAAGTTTTTTTTCGAAAGTCCAGTGTCGTTGCGGGCAAATGTCAGGGTGGTGAATACCAACGATGCATAGTCTGGATTCCACTGCCAGGCTCCTTCTTCCACCACCATACCCTTCCTGCATCTTTATCTCATGCATGCAGGTTCTTTTTTTTATCCCCTTTCTTTTCTTCCTTTTTTGCTCTTTCCTTTTCTTCTCTCTTGCGCTGAGTGGTTGAGCAAAATTGAGTGCCAGTGGGCCCCACCTGCAACCACCGGCTCAAATTAAGCACTGACCGCATACTAAGGCTGACCAAGTAGTATTAAGAACTTTATTTCAGACATCTTCATCATCTGTTGACTAGGCACCACTCTGGCGAGTACTTCTTTATATTCTGTACAGAGCATGTGTATTTACAGCCACATGTGCTGCAAACGAAAAACGTTACTTTGTAACTTGTAGAACTGTAAATTCACATGCGTTATTTTTTTATTGCACGTCTGTAATACTGACATCTGCTACTCTTATACACCATTCACATGGTCACCATTTTCCACCACGTCATTCATACCCTAAGTTGCTGTGCATAAAACAGTCTAATAATGGAGTCGATGGCTATATACACATTGTCAGCTAAGGGGGCAGTCGCGGAGTACCTTGTGACTCGAAAATACTTCTTTCAATAAAAACAACTGCAGTGTAGAAGTCAAGCACTAGATTGCAGGAGAATGCTGAGCATGCAAATTTACAGTACTACAAGCTGCGAACAGATGCCCCCAATGTAAGTAATATTTTCCTTATCTATATTAACTTCTTTATGGTTTTTCTCTCACCATTTTGACTTTGCATTTTATTAAGTGCAAATATTCCGAATAAATACATTTATGCTTGTATTTTTTGAATTGTAACTGACTGCTGACAGTCTTTAACCTTGAGGACACAGATGCAACATTAACATGTTGACAGCAGTAAAAAGTGTGAAAAAAGAATTGTGTTTCTTGGTTAGGAATGCCATACACACGTCTGATATAAATAAGGATGATAGATATTTTTTCACAAAAAAGCACATGGGGTTTGACATATTATAGTAGTGGACATAAGTTTTGCATCGGTTATCCATTGTGAGTTCTTCATAGTCACTAAATGTTCTCGCCCATGTGCAGGATCATTGAGCACTTCTACAATGTAGATTATCTATTTTGTAAGAAGAAAATTTTGAAATAACATTTTACAGCCTACAGGCTGACTAATTTGGCTTTTTTTATGAGTAGGATAATAATTAAACTTCTAAATGACACTAGTGAAATTTCCCATCTTGTTTATTGGGCTTCCGCTGCAAGACTAAGTGATTTGTTAGCTTTCTGATATTATGATGACGCTAAAGCAATACAAACGTGCCTACATCTGGCCAAAAGCAGCCTCTTTTGTCTAAGGCATTTCGCTTTGTCAAGAAAGAAACAGTCCCGTCTGTGTAAGAATCTGTCCGCTGTAGAGCAGCAATTGTGAAACAGCCTGATTATTTTGTTGATTGATGGAAGTTTTAGACGACTTTTGGCAAAAGCTGGTATTAATTGTATAGATGTTCTCTTATATTATTATCAGTGGTTTAAAGAAATGACCCATAGCACTGTGCATAGCATTACTTTCGAAATGAAGATGTCATAAATTCACATTAGTAGTGTTTAGGTAGATAGGTTCTGTTAGGTGATACAGCTGCACGATTTGTTTTCCTGTCTTCACCCCAAAGGTTTTCTTGATAGAACATCTTGTTTTATTTCTAGTAGAAATTGAATTTATGCACTAGGACTATCTATTTTTTGCCTTTGTGTATTTGGCACAGAATTAAACTTCACTTATTGCGGCTGAATTCTTGGTCAGTGTATTTCAGGCAGAATAATAGTGACTGCATTGCACGTGTAGTTGGATTAGACATGGTAATGCAAGCATTAAACCAAATATGAAAGCAACATTTGTGCCTTTGTTACAGTTTTCCATATGATATGAAAACCACATATGTAAGTGGCTCAAAGATGATATTTTGTGTATGTGATTTTGCTATTACTTTTCAGGAGCCAGCTCGACATCAACAATAAGAAAAGTGTAGCTGACTCCATTAGAGATGAATATGCTTTTCTTCAAAAGAAATATCCCTCTCTAGCAACTCGTAATGGAACCAAGTATCTTGCTAGGACCCTTAACAGGTGACCATCATCAACAAGTTCTATTGTATCATATCCGTGTACATTAAGAATGATTTAGATTGCAAATGTAGGGGTTTGAAATATTCTCTTTAGAAACTGGTATCTGTATTACTTTCTGGAACTGCTGGGGGTCTTCTGTTAATCACATGTTGAAGAAGAGGGTTGCGCTTGTGTGGAGGTACGTAGTCTGGGATTACTATGCTCTTTAACTGTCATGTTGTTTATCAGTCTATTTTTGAATCAAGGTACGGGTTTCATTGTCATTGGCCAATATTTTTAAATGCTTTTAGTGTCCCAACTATAGTGGCATTCTTCAAACATCTAAATTATGTATTCTGATCCATTGTAGTTCATGTGAATTTCACACCCGGCAATCCTTGCTAAAGTGATATACTCTTAAATGTACCTCCGACATTCCATTCCCTAATCCATATAAAAAAGCTCTAAAATTCAATGTTCCATTTGTAGTCAGTGTCTGATGCCAGTTGGGAAACGTCTTCAAACACACTTATCAAATGTTTACAAGGATTATACACCTTGAATCACCTATCATGCAAGAATCACAGTTTCCTTAATGATTGTTATAAGATGACAGTTGGCTATGTGATGTCCTCCGTACTTAACAGCACTCTTTTCACAAAGGCAACGCCATTCCAGTGGCACTTTTGGGTTGCTAACTGCAATTAAACTGTAAATGAACATTGATCAGTGCTTACTCAACTTACAGGGTTTTTCTGGACCATTCTTAATTGTTAGTTGTATGTTTTTGGGTATTTACAGTTAAATGTTTATTTTTAAACTTCACCAAATAATATGCAAACACTTTTAATATCAAATACACTGGAGAGAAGTACAACACATAACACAATTTAACCTTAAATTATGGGAAATTTATTTTATTGTTATGCTGTACATTCCCATCCCAAAGTGTCCTCATTTCCTTTAGCCCTTTAATTTACATGAACCTTTCAATACAAATTCCAAGATGAAATGTCAAGCCAGTAACACTGAAACAAAATTAAATTAATGCAACAGGTAAATTGTTGGAATGAGGTATGTATGTAGCTTTGTACTGTAATGCAGTCTTAAATTGTGATAAATGTTCATATGTATGGTGCTGTGAGGTCTAGGATTGTTTTGTAGGATTGGGGATGGGAAGTTAGGTCTTCCTTTAGCTTTATCCCGAACCTCATCATGGACAGCTCCATGTTACCTGGCACACCATGACTATTGTCTATAACTTAACTTCTTCCTTAAGCTTTCAGTTTACACTTGTATCTTATTCAGTGTCTGGAATGTAAACAACCAACTGAAACTTACAAAGAGGATATGCTCCTCTAGTGCATTTAACTACACTGAGCAGTAATAGATGCCGAACACCAAAAGAGTTCATGGTGACTAAAAGTTCGTGCATTGAGACACAAACAACTTCATGCTGTGTGAACAGTGTATAATATTGAGTGACTTTATTAAAGCCATTACAAATATTACCTTGGATTAAAGCAAAGTTTGAGGAAATAAGTGTCTTACCAATTGTTGGCTAGTTTATAGAGATCACTGCAGAACATCCAAATTTAAATGTAACTTTAGGAGTTAAGTCTACTAGGTGGCGGGGCTGTGCCTGAGGAAAATTGCGCATTTGGTTGCCTTACTAATAATTCATTATCTGTATCTACTCTAGTCATGCTCTAAAAATGTTTCTCCTACAGGAACGTGCACCTGGAAGTATGCACCACCTACACCAACCCCTCCCCCCTAGCTTACAGAGATCACTACACAACATCCAGATTTAAATTCAACTTTAGGAGTAAACTCTGAAAGGTGGCGAGGTAGCGTGGCTGTGCAATTGGTTGCCTTACTAATAGTCATGCTCTAAAAAGGTTTCTCCTACAGGAACGCACACATGGAGGTATGCACCACCTATACACCCCCCCACCCCCACCACCACCACCACCACCACCACAACCCCCACCCCCACCCCCACCACCCCTCCACTACCTGTGTATAGAAAGCCCTGGGTACACAGAATGCTCAAAGGTATGTAGCGTCCCTCCAGACTCTGGAGTTTCAAGTTGGCAACAGTTACTAAAACCACATTGAATATTTACTTGAGAGGAACTGCTTCAACTAAAACTGCATTGTAGATGGCTGAACCTGTGGCAAGAGACAATCACATCTCAGCAGTGACACTGCTAGAGGTGTGCAGAACTGAAGGATGGAGAGATGCTGCAGCAACCTGGCTGACCCAGAGCTGTTCCATGTGGAAAATTAGCAAATCCAGAACGCAAGTGGGAGCCCCCACAAGGAGGAGGAGAACATTTGGGAGACTCCCAGCATTGTGAGCCCAGCAGGAGCAAAACTATTAAATCTGACGAGTGCTTGCAATTTAGCTGGAGCTTTAGGTGCCAGTATAAAGAATTATAAAAGACAGTGGAGCACTTAGAAGTCCCTGTAAGTACATGATTTTGCCAACTGGCTTTTACCAACTGGTTTTATCAAATCGAATTTCCAATTTGCTTTGCCGGCACTAAAGAGATCTGTGCGTTTGAATTTCAAATTGGATTTACCTAATGGTATTACCAACACTAAAGAGATCCTAATACATCTGTAGAGACCTGAAGGGAGTCTTGTTCTTAATTTCTATGAGATATGTATAGTACTGGGATATTTTACGGGCACAGTGAAATGGCATTAGCACCAAAAATATGGTTGTGGTGATCTCTGTTTTTGGAGGTGTGTGGTAGGTTCTTGGATTTCCAGACACTTTTACAAGTACTTTAACAGATCTAGCAGTTCGGATCGAGGATGGAAGATGGAACTTTTCTATTGTATGATTTTGTATTTAGCGATACATTTGCTGAAAGCTGTAAAGGATTATCATAGATAACAATATAGATAGCCATGTAAGTAAACTAAACATTGAGCCTGTCATAGAGTCTAACGAGATAGCCTGCTAAGCAGTGTAACGTTCTCAAGCAGATCGAAGAATAAATTAAGCATTGAGTGTGCACTAAATTAGCACAATGCGTTCACAGATTTGGGCAGCCATATACCACAAAGCATTTTTGAACCCCTTACTGCACTCCAAGAACTCAGCCTTTCAGCATGTTTTATATAGGCCATATGCTTAATAACTGTGGTTCTTAACATGCCTTAACAGTCATACTGTTAAAGTTAAAGGCACATCAAACTCATGGTAACTGACTTTTAAATATGGTGTCATATTTGTACTACATTGCCAACTTCAGTGTGAACCTAACATGACCATTATCCTGTGTTTAAAAAAACAAAAATGGCAGAATGGAAGGACAAATGATTGAAAAAGTTAAGCTTGGTCACAAAACCCAACTAAAAGTAAATCAACCTGGTCCGTTCTCCCTATTAAAGCCATGACAGATTTAGGGGCTTTGTGAAAAAGCTTGTTGTGCCTCATAACCTAGCACAGAGTGTGAAAACAAATGCTAACATGCTGCAAATCAAAACCGTTGGAATTTGAAATCTTCAAAGAAGGATATGTTCTTGTAACTCAATATGTGTCTAGAGTGAGCAGATTGAAAGACTGACATGAAATTGAGGAATAGTTATAATCCACTAACACCAAAAACAATACTGAAAAGGGGATTGCAAATTAAGAGGACCACCACTTTTAGGGCAATTTAATAATCTTTAACCTCCTGGGTTATCCACAACCACTGGAGGGCTATGGATAGCAATAATAACTGTTGAATTCCTTGAGGCATAGATACCAGGCACACTAGCCACATCAATCTCAAGGCAGTTATACATTTAACCTGCTCGCAGATCCCCTCCTAAAATGAAAAACATGAAAAAATGCACCCTATGATTATCAGACCACTGCGTTACTGATACACAACATATTTTACAACATGTGAAATATTTAAATGAGTCAAATAATCACATCACAAAACTAAGCCCAAGAGACAAAGCAGTAGAAAAGGTTTCATGGTCTAGTAAATTGAAAGACATAAATGATGCATGTTTCCTTTGGTGGTCCGTTCATATTTTAAATAACCTACCAAAGTTAGTCCAACATCCTCCAAGACCTATCTAGAAATCTTCCCTGCAAACATAAATTACGTAGAACCTGAGTGAAAGGAAACGTTTACTGATCACATCTAGCAAGATGTCTCAAGTAAAAATGTAATGGGGACTGAGTGTAGGAACTAGGGTCAGGGGTCTTCTGCCTTCTCCATTCTTCTCTGTTATATACTGTCCTTTCCCTTTCAGCAGAAGTTATTCTCTGCACTGTTATGAGCCTTAGCGTTACTTGACAGATCCCTCTAAATATTGAAAACAAAATGAAACCAGAGATGAACCGCTTCCATAATAAGGGATGTATAGGAATTGTACTATCAGCACTCTGGGCAAGGAGCATTTTGGAGATATACAGAAATTATACCTTAATATCTATGAACTAGGAAATATCAGTATAAAACCCAAGACTATACAAAGTTAAAGTACACTCAAGTAATACTAAATGCTGTAATTGCCCCCATAGAAGATTAGATTATCTGTTGGAGACTTCTAGTTGCAAATTCCTTACCTTTGAATGTCCCCCAGGTGTCAGACTGGAATCGGAGAATTTTGTGAGCAGTACCCCTGCACACCATCCGGTGGCGTTGATGAGCTCTGCGTTCCTATTTAGTCGCCACCCGGCGTGTTGACGCCAGCTCTTTTCTTTCTGTGCCAGCAAGCCTGAGTCTGAAGAGAGCTACCCTTCAGTCATTTTTCGACTGGCTTTTTCCAACTTTTTGTTGAAGATGTCTTTTTGAGTTTGCAACTCCTGGTGTATCAAGGGTGTCATTGAGGGAGACCGGATTCCAGCCCTGCAGTTCTTGTCATTAGTTTAACATACTAGGCCGCTGTGCACTTTGCACTAGATACATTTTATTCAACCTCGCACTGTTATTTTACAATAACCAGTTTTACGGTCTTGTTTTTATTTCCTTCTATCTCACTGTTTAGCTTAGTTCAGCACTGTGTTCTCAAATAATGCATTCTTGATCGCCCTGTGCTTCAGTCAAGGCTACAGTCTGGTACATTGCCAGTAAACGTGGTAGAAGTTTAGTCTCCAGTATTCGTAGAAGATACACATTCGTACGTAGGGACATTTTCTTACAACATCTGCGTGTTAGTTATAAAAACACTTCTTAGTCCTAGTACAGGTCAGAGGGAGATTCCGACCAGGAACCTACAACTAGATGCTAACTGCCCCGTTGCAGATGCTGTTGCAGATTACAGGCCTTTGCTCAGGTATGAGGGTTGATGTCCTCCCGGGGGAACCTGAAAGGCAGGCTTAGAGCTTCACATGCTGTGCTCAGAATATAACTTAGAGAGAACATAATCTTGTTGCACTATGATAGCCTTATTCCTGTGCTTCACTCTCGTTACTATTTCAATCCTACTGTGTTGTGTAGTTCTGGTTATTGCAGCTCATGCTTTGCTATCTAAAATGCAGTCATTTTATTAAACCAATCTTTAAAACTTAAACTGCCTTTGTCATTTCTATATGAGACCATAGTGTGTATTAGAGAACCGGTTGTGACCTGAGTGACCACGACTTCCCTGGGAAGTACTAAAGATGTCATGCGCTCGGCTGCCCAATTGTCTCTTCCCTTTGGGAGAGATGAGGCACTGCTAGTTAGCCGGAGCAAAACCCGGATTTAGAGTGACACGGGTTCTTCACTGTGGGTCAGACTTAGTCGCCCACACTGTGGACGATCTTGCCGCTCAAAATCCAGTAGTCTCATTAGGATAATGAGAGCCTACGCGACAGGGGATGACTTTGTAATGTATCCTCACCTGGTGTGTCTTTGGTGCCTGGAGCGTGACCATGACCTGAAGTCATGCTCAGAGTGTCAGGCCATTGAGGGTTCCCATTCCTGAAGTAGGTCATGGTGGCTGTTCCGCTACTTTCTGGTACCCAAAAAATGATGAGGGCACCCACTTTATCCTAGACCTGCAGTCCCTCAATCTCTTCATCAAGAAGAAGTTCAAAATGCTCACTCTGGCTCAGGTTCTGTCTGCCATGAACCCAGGTAACTGGGTGGTAGCATTAGACTTGCAGGATACTTATTTCTATATTCCTGTCCTGCATGTCCACAAATGTTACTGGCTGTTCACAGTAGGTCACAAGCACTTTCAGTTTACTGTACTCTCCTTTGGCCTTACCAGTGCCCCTCGGGTGTTCACCAAGGTGATGGCGGTGGTTGCATCTGTGCAGATGAGGGGTTTCAGTGTCTCAGAACTGATGTTGTAGCCGGGCTCGCCCCAGACTGTTGTCTCCCACCTTCAGACCACAGCGGACCTCCTGCATTTACCAGGGTTCACTAGAAATGTGCCAAAGTCACACCTAACTCCCTCTTAGACACTCCCTTTCATTGGCGCTTCTCTGGACACAGTATTTATGGGCTTATCATCCCGAGCGGCTAGTCCAGGGTATTCAGGCTATGATACTGATGTTTCAGCCTCTATCCTATATTTCGGTGCAAATAACTCTGAGGCTGCTGAGCCTCATGGCCTACTGCATCCTTCCGATGACTCATACCCGATGGCATATGGGTGCTCTGCAGTGGGTCATGAAGTTCAAGTGGGCGCAGCATCAGGGGAATCACTCCTGGCAAGCTCCAGATCTATGAGGGAACTGCACAGGATATGCAGTGGTGGTTAACAGACCCTGAATTGGTAGGGGCAGATCCCTCTCCCTTCCCCAACCAGATCTAATAGTAGTGACAGATGTGTCATTACTGGAGTAGGGCGACCATCTGGGAGAGGTGGAGATCAGAGGCATCTGGTTCTAGTGGAATCTGTACTCCACATCACCCTGTTGGAACTTTGTGCGATCCGACTACCATCGAAAGCATTTCTTCCCTTTATCAAGGGAAAGACGGTGCAAGTGTTCAGACAGCACCACTGCCAAGTGGTACTGCAACAAGCAGGGTGGGTTGTGGACCCTTTGTCAAGAGGCTCTGAACCTCTGGATGTGGCTGGAACAGCAGGGCATATCCCTGGTGGTTCAACATCTGGTGGGCTCTCTGAACACCAGAGCAGACGAACTCAGCCGAAAATGTGTAGTGGATCACAAATGGTGTTTCCATCTTGAGTTGGCACAAGATCTCTTTAAGCAATGAGGAGAGCCTTAGTTAGAGCTGTTCGCCTCCGCAGAGAACGGGCAATGTCATCAGTTTTGCGAGGTGGAGTTTTCAATCAATCAATCAAGAAATTTATAAAGCGCGCTATGTACCCGTGAGGGTTTCTGCGGGGGGGGCTGCTAACGGTCGAAGAGCCATGTCTTGAGGAGTCTCCTGAAGGTGAGGAGGTCCTGGGTCTGGCGTAGGGAGGTCGGAAGTGAGTTCCAGGTCTTGGCGGCGAGGTAGGAGAAGGATCTGCCGCCGGAGGTCTTGCGCTGGATTCGGGGGATGATGGCGAGGGAAAGGTTGGCAGAGCGGAGTTGGCGGGCGGGGACGTAGAAGTTGAGTCTGTTGTTCAGGTAGGCGGGTCCAGTGTCGTGTAGAGCTTTGTGCGCGTGGGTGAGAAGTTTGAAGGTGATCCTCTTGTCCACGGGGAGCCAGTGGAGGTCCTTCAGGTGGTGGGATATGTGGCAGCGGCGGGGTATGTCGAGGATCAAGCGGGCAGATGCGTTCTGGATGCGTTGGAGTCGTTGGATGTCTTTTGTTGGGATGCCTGTGTAGAGTGCGTTGCTGTAGTCAAGTCTGCTACTGATGAGGGCTTGGGTCACCATCTTTCTGGTTTCTGTAGGGATCCACTTGAAGATTCTGCGGAGCATGCGGAGGGTGTTGAAACAGGAGGAGGAGACTGCGTTGACCTGTTTGGACATGGTGAGAGCGGTGTCGAGGATGAAGCCGAGGTTGCGTGCGTGGTTGGCAGGAGTGGGTGGGGGGCCCAGTGCGGTGGGCCACCAAGAGTCGTCCCAGGCCGAGGGGGAACGACTGAGGATGAGGACTTCTGTCTTGTCAGAGTTTAGTTTCAGGCGGCTGTTTCTCATCCATTCGGCGATGGATTTCAGTCCCTCGTGTAGGTTGGCTTTGGCGGTGTGTGGATCTTTAGTGAGGGAGAGGACGAGCTGGGTGTCGTCGGCGTAGGAGAGGATGCTGAGGTTGTGCTGACGGGCCAGTTGTACGAGGGGTGCCATGTAGACGTTGAACAGCGTCTGGCTAAGCGAGGAGCCTTGGGGGACGCCGCAGATGAGGTTGGTGGCTTCGGAGCGGAAGGGTGAGAGTCGGACTCTCTGGGTTCTACCGGAGAGAAAAGAGGAGATCCAGTTGAGGGCATTGTCTTGAATTCCGGCTTCGTGGAGTCGGGTTAGTAGGGTGCGGTGGCAGACCGCATCGAAGGCGGCGGATAGGTCTAGGAGGATCAGGGCTGAGGTTTCGCCGTTGTCTGATGTCATCTGTGGCAGCGAGGAGTGCAGTCTCGGTGCTGTGGTTGCGTCTGAATCCGGATTGGGAGGGGTCTAGGATGGAGTTGTCTTCGAGGTAGTGGGAGAGCTGTGCGTTGACGATCTTCTCGATGACCTTCGCTGGGAAGGGGAGAAGGGAGATCGGTCGGAAGTTTTTGAGGTCGTTGAGGTCAGCCTTGGGTTTCTTGAGGAGGGGTTGGATGTCGGCGTGCTTCCAGCTGTCCGGGAAGGTTGCGGTGTTGAAGGAAAGGTTGATGATCTTGCGGAGTTGGCGGGCGATGGTGGCGTTGGCATTGTTGAAGACGTGATGTGGGCAGGGTTCAGAGGGAGATCCTGAGTGGATGGAGTTCATGGTCTTTAGGGTTTCGGCGTCGTCTACGTGGGTCCAGGTGGTGAGGCGGTCGACGTGGGAGGGTTTGTTGGGGGTGGGGTCTGGCGGAGGTGTGGTGTTGAAGCTGTCGTGGATGGCGGCGATTTTCTGGTAGAAAAAGGTGGAGAGAGCGTCGCAGAGTTTCTGGGATGGTGAGACGTCGTTGACGTTGGTGTTGGGGTTGGAGAGCTCCTTCACGATGCAGAAGAGTTCCTTGCGGTCGTGTGCGTTGTTGTTTAGGCGTTCTGTGAAGTGGGAGCGTTTGGCGAGTCGGATCAGTTGGTGGTGTTTGCGGTTGGCTTCCTTGTGGGTTGCTAGGCTGTCGGGTGTGCGCTCGAGGATCCATTTTTTCTTGAGTTTCTGGCAGTTGCGTTTGGAGGTGATCAGTTCGTCTGTGAACCAGGCTGCTTTTTTCTTTTCTTGGTTGACAGTGGGTCTCTTGAGTGGTGCTAGGATGTTGGCACAGTTGAGGATCCACTGTTGGAGGTTGATGGCGGCGGAGTCTGGGTCGGTGGGGTCGGACGGTGGGTTTTTGGCGAGGGTGCTGGTTAGTTGGTCTTCAGTGACTTTTCCCCAGCGGCGGTGAGGCGGTAGTGGGGTGCGGTGGTGTTCGGTGTTTTTCTTGAAAGTGAAATGGACGCAGTGGTGGTCGGTCCAGTTGAGTTCGGAGGTGTGGCTGAACGAGATGTGGTTGCTTGCAGTGAAGAGTGGGTCAAGGGTGTGACCGGCGATGTGGGTGGGTGAGTTGACCAGTTGTCTGAGTCCGAGGTTGGAGAGGTTGGTGGTCAGAGATGCGGTGTTGGCGTCAAGACCACAGTCGCTCAGAGACACTTCATCTTGAGCAGAACTCAGGCCTCTTGTACGCCTTTCTGCCTACACCACTTCTGCCCAGGGCTTTCAAGAAGATCAAAAACGACTAGACCCAAATAATCCTTATGGCTGTGGACTGGGCGTGGAGAGTCTGGTGACCTGAGCTGCTGAGCATGTCCAACAATCCTCCACTGCCCCTTCGGAAGGATCTTCTGTCGCAGCAGCAGGGGAGGGTTCTACACCCAAACCTGTCCACTCTTCTTCTTGCGTGGAGATTGAGCGGCAACAGTTGACAGCTTTTGTCCTTCCTCTGTAACGTAATCTTTGCAGCCAGGTATCCCTCCACCAAAACAGTATATGCCTGTTGTCGGAATAAATTTGTGTCCTGGTGCACAGACAAGTCTAATCACCCCCTTTCTGCCCCTCTCTCTGAGGTCCTGTTGTTTATCCTTTCCCTGGCCCAGCAAGGCTCAGTTAGGGGTGCCTTTAAAGGTTATTTGTCTTCTATTTCTGCTTTTTTGAGGTTGCCTGACAACCTTCCTTGTTCAAGTCTCCTATTGTACATAGATTCCTCAAAGATCTTACACATCTTTTTCCTCCATCCCTATACATTATGCCCCAATCGGTTCTGAATTTGTTTTTTACCTTTTTGATGTGTGCTCCTTTTGAGCCTCTCCACAATTGTCCTCTCGGGCTTCTCACTTTGAAAATAGCCTTCTTTGTGACCATTACATCTGCCTGCAGGGTGAGTGAGCTGCAGGCAGTGTTATCTAAGCTACCCTGCCTTTCCATCTATCCCGTCAAAGTGGTGCTTTGCATTGGGGCGTCTTTTCTGTCGAAAGTGGTTCTGCTCTTTTGTGTAGGCCAATCCATCACGTTGTCTACTTTTTATGCACCCCCACTTCCTTCTAAGGAAGAGAGGAGGAGACTACACTCAATGGACCCAAAAAGAGTGTTGGCATTTTACCTTGATCATAGAAAAGAGTTCTGGGTGGATAGTCTACTCTTTAGGTTATGTGGGTCCGAAGAAAGGTCGGGCAGTGCAAAAGCAGACCATCACCTAATGGGTCATACTCCATTAAGTTCTGCAATGCAATGGCCAAAAGCAACACCCTGAGGGTTTGCATGGTCATTCTGCTCGAGCTACAGCTGCGAACACCGCATTAGCACACAGAGTTCCAGTCCTTGATATCTGTCGGGCGGCAACATGAGCATCCTTGCACACATTTACCAAACAATGTTGTCCGGACAGTCAGGTCCGAAGGGATGAGTACTCTGACTTTCTGGTGTGATCTTAGTTCGCAGACCCACCTACGGGGATGGGATTGCTCGTGTATCTAGTCAAAGGTAAGGAATCTGCAACTAGAAGACTTTATCAGATGAACTTACCTTTGTTAACGCTTTATCTGGTAGAGTAGAAGACAATATCTAGTTGCAGATTTGTTACCAACCCACCCAACCTCCCCGTTCTGCAATCTGATTTCTAGAGACAGGGACTCCCCCTTCAAGACCTTAGTTTTGACATACCACTAGTCAGTCTCTTTATGGGTCTCCCCTTCTGGCGTGGAAAGTTGTGAAAAGAAACTGACGTCAGTGCGCTGGGGTGGTGCCTATATAGAAACCTCAATGTCGTATCCTTAGTGGTCGATGACGGACGCGGAGTCGATTGATGCCACCTGGCAGCACGCAGGGTTACTGCTCACAAAATTCTTCAGATCCAGTCTGATGTCTGGGGGAAATTCAAAAGTAAGGAATCTAAAACTAGATATTGTCTCCACCAGATAAGGTGCAGGAAAGTAACTTGTTCATCACAGACACTCAAAGGCGACCTGGTATTCCTGCAAGAAACTAAAATTGGTAGGACTGAGTCCCTTTTAATTAGAGGTATGTAGGTGGAAGGCTTAACATACTCAGAAGCAATTAGAAAGAAAATTGGAATTATCACTTTACGGTCTAAGAAATCCAAATTGCGTATTGTCATGTAAGAAGCTGATGTTGAAGAAAGGGGTGTCATAACTAGGTTGAGCAAATACAATATTGATAATGTAATCAACATTATTGCTGTTATAACAGACACTCCAGACTTTTGATCCAGATTGAATTAAAAAAAAAAAACTTATGAGATTCCCCCAAAT
The DNA here is from genome assembly GCF_031143425.1 of Pleurodeles waltl. Lineage (NCBI taxonomy): Eukaryota > Metazoa > Chordata > Amphibia > Caudata > Salamandridae > Pleurodeles > Pleurodeles waltl. The sequence goes on from NC_090442.1 coordinate 242,078,868, forward strand.
GCTAATTTAATCCTAGGTGGATTGGTCCAGTGGATTTGTTTTTTAGGCAAATAATCTTCATGTAAATTCAGGGCAACAAAATCACACAAATGGCAAGGCTATTCAAAGTACTTAAACTTGTAGAAGCCTGGGAATACTCTACCCAATGGTACAGAATTTACCTTCTACTCGTTTCCACACCAGAGATACTTATGCATAATTTACATACTAATTGATGGCCTACACCTACCTATGATAGAAGAGTCAAAGCTTGAACCAGTGATTGTAACACACCATGCCTTTAGTTTGCTAAACCCAGTGCTTAATTTTAGTCAGTGGTTTCCTGTGCTTGGCAGCAGAACTTAATTGTCAACACCAGGACGTGTGACAGTCTACCACATGGCGGCGATGTCTGTTTAATTTAGAGATGAGCACAACAACAGTTGATTATTGATTCAGTATACATTAAAAATGGATACCTGCCGCCCAAGCCATTCTTACAACTTGACGAGCCTGGAATAGTCTGAACTGTCATACTTTTAGGAGTGTGATGGTTAGTATGTGTCCTGGTGCTATCATTGTCTGGCACTTTTTTTTTTTTTTTTACAAATAAATCACTGATTACACCATACCTTTGAGACAACCAGAAATTATGAAGAATGAACCAGGAAATCTTCTGAAACTACAGATTATGCTAAAATGGAAAAAGCATAGGCCCTTTCATACTATTAAACAAAGCAACCTCTTCATTCTCTTCCCCTAACTGAATTTTGTAGGACTCCATCAAAGCAACCTTAAGGGGTGAAATTATAATCATGTTGGCATGCAAGATATAAGCCCACAATATGCAGTATTATCTCAATTGGAGGCCATAATTTAATCTTCAGAACATTTGTATAAGTCCACAAAGGAATTCAGTACAAAGACGAAGTAGTATATTGTATGAATAAAACAAGATCCTCAGTAGAAGTGCAAACGCATGCTCAACTAAAAAAAAAAAAAACACGGACACTGATGCTGGCTTAATAGGGCAGAAGAGATGCTAGCACATTCCCTAAAAGTCAACATCTGCCTAAGGAGATGATGATTTTCCCTACACAATTCAACTGAGATTAGAGCAGCCTTTTAAACCTATACAGGCCTATAGACATCTACTCTACCACTCAGTATGGCTAGTCAGATTGTATCAGGAAAGGCTAAATTTAGGGCCTACTGGCCTGTTCTAGTGATCTGGCAAAGAACAGGTGTTCAGTTCATTCAAAGTCAAGGAGCAAAAAGAGGGTTTCAAATTAGGGGCGAGCAGAGCTTGCAGAGTTCTATTCCGTGGAGTTATCTAAAAACTGTGAAATTCAGAGGAGTTTCGAGTGCAACGGAATGCCACCCGGTCCTGAGCAGCTGATGCTCACCTATTTACCAGCTCTCCCTGTTGGCCTCAGCAGCGTACTCCATAATACCACTTCCTTTCTCAGGGACTCTGGGGAGACAGGTTTTTCAAGTGGAGCTCTGCCAGCAAGTTTTCCTTTTTTTTCAAGCACAGACTCCTCCACCCCCGCAAGCACTGACCCTGCTCAGTGCTTGCCTCCTTGTGCACATAGAAGAGAATGCGACACCAGGGTCTGAGCGCTATCTTGGTCCAGGGTCCCCATTGCCAGCGAACTGGATCTCTGCTTCACTCTGCCCCCATGTTGCTCCTGGGATGCTGAGGACAGTGAAAGGAGGGAGGCCTGCAACCGGAGCTAGGGTTCCCTTTGCCGGTCGCAAATGTTTTCTTCATTTTGGTCCAAGTGTAAAGTGCATAGCCTTGCTTCCCACTGGGCTCTAAGGCTCTCTCTCAGGCCACACACATCTCTATATGGCGGGGGATGCAGGACTACCACTTAGCAGCAGCTCATGCTCACCCAGTCTCCAGCGCTCCCTGATGGCCTCAGCAGCGTACCCCATAACACCACTTCCTTTCTGAGGGACACAGGGGAGACAGGTTTTTCAAGTGGAGCTCTGACTGCCAGTTTCCCTTTTTTCTAAGCACAGACGGGGTCTGAATGCTGTCTGGTTCCCTTTGCTAGTGACATGGCTCTCTGCCTCCCTCTGACCCCTTCCTCTCTTGGGCTGCTGAAGACAATGAAAGGAGGGAGGCCTGCAGCTCGAGCAAGCGCTGGCGCAGCCCCTTAGCAGCAGCCTGCAGCTGCTTCACGCTGACCAGCAGAAAGCATAGCCTTAGCTAGTGTTCCCGTAATCCCCTTGCATCACTCAATGGCTAGTAGTAGTTGCAACAGGTCTGCACGACTGCCTGGGAGCGGCGGTAACAGCAGCAGGAGGGAGGGTGTGATGGAGTAAGAGGTGATGCAGTAGTAACGAGTACAGACCAGGTGTCACCACTGGCCCGCTGGTGAACTCTGCTCCGCAGTCTGCTGGCGTGGCAGAGTTCCCCCCCATCCCCTTCCCCCATACTCCGCCAGCAGAGCGGAGTTCACTGCACACGCCTACTTAAAATTTTGTTTTCATCTTGTCGCATTTGCTGTGCGTTCAAAGGCCGAGGTCAGTTGTTAGTTTGTCTTCTTACAATTTGCTGCTTATTTTCTTTTCTTTCTCTGACTTTGAAGTTAGAGGATTTTGTAAAGTGAACTATCTTGCACTTATACTGTACAATGAGAATGCAATAAAAAGGCTGTAGGATGTTTATTTCAGTTGTTAGGAAACACATTTTTTGAAGTTCTGTGTAAATAAAGATTTTAATAGGATGAAAACAAATCTGAATACTTTATTTGGTGGTTATTTTTGCTGAAACCAAGCTTTCACAGTTTTATCAGCAAACCTGCATTTTAGTTGTAATAGTTTTGGCCATTTCAGTGGAAAATGTGTTGATTGTTAATGAAAATGCGCTTCCACGTCATACTTTAGCTGTATATTTATTGAAACTGAGTTTTTAAGCCTGAACTGAGAAACATTGCTCCCCATACCGCAATCCACAAATCAGGAAATCAGATAGACCCCTTCCAACCTTGACAAAATGTAAAGACCAATGGTCTCCTATAGGTCAAAGGTCACGATGAATAGACTGAATCTCAAGAAGCACATTAAAGACATGAATGTTATGTTAGATGATCTTGTAAAGTTCACAGTGACATATACCAAGGTATCCTGGTACTAAGATGATACAGAAATAACTGAGGTAGGAAAATACCCAGACTATTGAGTTTAAAACCATACTTTGAATGTGTTACTAAAGGAAAGCAGACCCTGCAATTTACACAGTGAAAGGGGGGGAAGAATTCCATTGCAGAGCAGCTCTTAATGAGAAAGATCTGCCTGCTCGTTGCCCTATGCCTACACTTTGGCACAACCACCAGGTGAACATCCGAGGAAAGCAACCTACAGGTAGTGTATTTTAGACACTTCTGCTGGAGGTAGCAAGGTCCTGTCCATAGTATGTACACTGTATTGAGAAGTAAAATTGATCCTTTTAAGCAATGGCAACTAATGTAGGTAGTCTGGGGCAGCTTTGGCAGAGGCAAGTCTGGTAGGGACATTTTGAATTTGCTGTAACATGTTTAGAGGTCCTGGTGGAGAACCACAAAACAGAGAATTATAATAGTTCAGATGAATTAGGATAGACACCTGGAAAACCAGTGGACGTGCAACAGCAGGGGGACCAGTGATAAGATTTTGTGTAGTACTCCTAGAAGTGAGAATCAGGTGGCAGATAGCGGATTAACCTGCCTAATTTAGTTGAGTTATGAACTTCCTCAGGTGGGCAAAGGGCAAAGCTCTAAGAGGCAAGCCAAAAGTTTGAAGGCATGCCATGCGAGAGGATGTAATTAGTGCAAAACAGGACTTCTGTCTTGTCCACATTAAATGTAAGAGAATTGTGAGAGAGCCATGATGAAACAACCAGCATACATTCATAATAGACAACAAGGGGGTTGGGCATTGTATTAGTCGAAATAAGCAGTTGAGTGTCATCTGTATAATTCCTGAACTGATCCTATTAAGAATCTGATGAGCTGAACAAGCAGGTGGTTGAAAGGGTGGGGCTTAATAAGGAGCCCTACGGAACAACTTAACACAGTGTGTTAAACTCAGAGTGAAAAGGAGGCAGATGAACAGTTTGGCATCTTCCCTTCTGGAAGGATCTGCACCAAGGGAAAGCAGAAACTTGTATGCCCGTCACAGCCAGACTTGACAAAAGGATGTCATGAGATACCGTGTTGAAGGCAACAGACAGATCAAGCAGCACCAGGTGGCCCTCTTCTGCCGACAGATACAAATTGTTACGGATGGAAACTAGGGCAGCTTTGTAGCCATGGCGAATGTACTGTTCCAAAAATATTATCTGCCTGCTCACATATTTCTCCAAAGTCTTTACTGGGAAAAGCATCATAGAGATTGGGCGAAAGTTGCTTACAGTAGATGGGTTGCCCCCAACTTATGAAAAGTACAGTGGTTACACCCGCTTCCCACACTTTGAATTACAGTGGATACAAATAAAAATAGTTCACGAGTGGTCCATAAATCATAAACTAATTATAAGGTTTAAAGGGTTAGAAAAGTATTTCACAAAAAACACTGGTAACTAAGATTCAGTTTAATAGTAGATGGGGAGAAAAGCAAAGAACCTGCTGAATTTCTTTCTTTGAAGTAGGCAATCTCATCACAACAAGGTAATGCTTGGTGTCCACAAACAATGTCTAGAACACCAACATGGTTTGCCATTGGAAAAGATCTGATAACTCTCAATCTGTTAATATTTATGCTAACCAACTTTAATGTTCCACGCTCTAAAGTATACTGTCTGACACAGCCCCAGCTTTAATAATGATTCATAAGAGACTGGAGATATAGGTGACCAAATCTAGGATGACGTCTCTTTGGCACAAAAAAATTAAACTAGATTACTGAGCGTATAAAGGAATTTCGTTAATTGTTGATCTTGGACACCAAAGGCCCTTGTTAAGCTTGCAGTAATTAACATTCAAAATATGCTGATTCTGTAATACTGAATTGTTAAATTGTGATTCTGTATTTCAGAATTTGAAATTGCGAAAGTCGCTTTTTGGTGTGATTTGATGGCAGTGTGCAGGCCTCTTTAACACTGAGGTAGTCAGGCATTGTTTGGTTACCTACTTTGATGATATATTTGGGTTGTTGGAAGCCTTTTTATTGGAAATATTCACAGGAGATTGTGAAAAAAACGGTGTTGGATGCAAAAGAGAATTCAAGTTTAATAAGGAGCTTGCTGTGCTCATAGATGAATGTGTAGCACAAAATGATGAGCTTTTTGAAAAAAAGCTCATTCCATGTCTCTGAGTCCCAGGAAAAGATCAGGAGAAGTATTGAGAAGTAAATCAACTCTGTTGAAGCTATCCAGCATTCCAAAGAGGAAATCCACAAAAGGTGGTAGGACTTGAGATCCCAGACCAAAAAGAACATTGCCACCAGAATCTGCAACACATGGAATAGTTGGGGAGCCCACCATACAGCCCCCTGCAACTCCTACAGAACAACTTATTGAGTCCACCCTCTACACTGAGACCATTGTTGATGTCACAGACAGTGATTCCTACAGCCCACCCAGTACAGCTAAAGGTAAGTCTGAATGTTTGAAGTTTGTCACTACCAGTTAGTCATATTAAAACCTACAATATAAAGCAAGAGCTTTTAGATTTTACTTAAGGATGCATTATGGGAGATGCAGTACTAAAACTTTATTGTAAGTCCTAGAAACACTATTGTTCGATGGCATCTGTCGCTGTAGATACACATGTTCTGCAATAGCTCGCCATCTGGTGTTGGGTCGGAGTGTTACAAGTTGTTTTTCTTCGAAGAAGTGTTTTCGAGTCACGGGACCGAGTGACTCCTCCTTCTGTGCTCATTGCGCATGGGCGTCGACTCCATCTTCGATTGTTTTCTTTCCGCCATCGGGTTCGGACGTGTTCCTGTCGCTCTGAGTTTCGGAACGGAAAGATAGCTGAAAACGGAAGATTTTCGACGGTATCGTTGCGATCCGGTTCGAGATAAACACACACGACGACGCATTGAACATCGAAGCGCTTCGGTGCCCTTCGGGGTAGATTTCGGCACACCGTCGGGGCCTAGTCAGCCCGACCGCGTGGAGAACAACGCCGATGGAACGGACCCCGTTTCGATTCTGCCCTGAATGCCACAACAAATATCCTTATACGGACCAACACTCGGTCTGTAACCTGTGCCTGTCACCCGAGCACAGCGAAGAATCCTGTGAGGCCTGTCGGGCGTTCCGGTCCCGAAAAACTCTGCGCGACCGTCGAGCGAGAAGACTGCAGATGGCGTCCACGCCAAAGGAGCATCGACAGTTCGAGACAGAAGAGGAACAGGAGGAATCCTTTTCCATCCAGGATTCAGACTCCGACGAACTCGACAATACAAAAACTGTGAGTAAGACGTCGAGATCAGAACTTAAAAAAGGCAAAAAGGCCCAGGGGACGCCACTGCCAACCGGCCATGGCTCAACCCAAATTACCGGTGACCAACAATCGGCACCGAAAAAGGCCCATTCAGTGTTGAGATCGTCCGACTCCGGTCGAGACACCGGCACGCAGCCTCCTCGGGACCGAGAGAGTGCTAAAGAGAAGCATCGACACCGAGAGTTCGGTGTCGACACGGATCGACGCCGAGACAGTGGCGCCGAAGACCATAGGGGCCAAGATTTTTCGGCACAAAAGAAGAGGAAGGTTACCTCGGAGCCGAAAAGACAAACAACAGGGTTTTCGGAGCCGAAAAAAGCACCAACAGACCCAGTTTCAGGCTCCTATACTGAAGAGCATTCTATGTCTTCACAAATGAAAAAACACAGATTCGAACAGGAACTGCAATCCACTGAGGTGGATCACACGCAAAAGCGTATCTTTATTCAGCAGGGGACAGGGAAGATCAGTACCCTTCCACCTGTCAAAAGAAAAAGAACACTTCAGTTTATAGCACTAGAGGCTCCTCAGCAACAAACAGCAAAGAAGGTAACACCTCCTCCCTCGCCTCCACCTGTAACTCCGGCTTCGCCAACTTACACCCCGTCACATTCGCCAGCTCACACCGCCATGAGCCACGATGACCAAGATCAAGACGCGTGGGACTTGTACGATGCACCAGTGTCTGATAACAGCCCAGACACATACCCAACTAGGCCATCACCACCTGAGGACAGCACAGCCTATTCACAAGTGGTGGCTAGAGCAGCACAGTTCCATAATGTGGAACTACACTCTGAACAAGTAGAGGATGACTTTTTATTTAACACCCTCTCCTCCACCCACAGCTCCTACCAAAGTCTGCCTATGCTCCCAGGCATGCTACGCCATGCAAAGGAGATCTTCAAGGAACCAGTTAAAAGTAGGGCAGTAACGCCTAGAGTGGACAAAAAGTATAAGGCGCCTCCTACGGACCCTGTATTCATCACCTCTCAGCTGCCACCAGACTCTGTGGTGGTAGGGGCTGCCAGAAAACGGGCAAATTCACACACTTCTGGGGATGCACCTCCCCCAGATAAAGAAAGCAGAAAGTTCGATGCAGCCGGGAAGAGGGTCGCTGTCCAAGCAGCAAACCAGTGGCGCATCGCAAACTCACAAGCGCTGCTAGCGCGATACGACAGAGCCCACTGGGATGAGATGCAGCATCTCATTGAACATCTCCCAAAAGATCTACAAAAAAGAGCAAAACAGGTTGTTGAGGAGGGTCAAAACATTTCCAACAATCAAATACGCTCCTCTATGGATGCAGCAGACACAGCCGCAAGGACCATTAATACGTCGGTTACCATCCGTAGGCACGCATGGCTCAGAACGTCTGGATTCAAGCCAGAAATTCAGCAGGCAGTACTTAACATGCCAGTAAACGAAAAACTTCTGTTCGGTCCGGAGGTCGACACAGCCATAGAAAAGCTCAAAAAGGACACTGACACTGCCAAGGCCATGGGCGCACTCTACTCCCCGCAAAGCAGAGGATCTTATACCACCTTCCGCAAAACACCTTTTAGAGGAGGGTTTCGGGGTCAGGCCACACAAGCTAGTACCTCACAGTCCGCACCGTCCACCTACCAGGGACAGTACAGGGGAGGCTTTCGGGGCCAGTATAGAGGAGGGCAATTCCCTAGGACTAGAGGAAGATTTCAAAGCCCCAAAACCACTACCAACAAGCAGTGACTCACACGTCACTCACCCCCCCCACACAACACCAGTGGGGGGAAGGATAAGTCAATATTACGAAGCATGGGAGGAAATAACTACAGACACATGGGTCCTAGCAATTATCCAACATGGTTATTGCATAGAATTCCTGCAATTCCCTCCAGACATACCACCAAAATCACAAAATCTATCAAAACACCATTCACAGCTTCTAGAGATAGAAGTTCAAGCACTACTGCAAAAAAATGCAATATAATTAGTACCAAGCACACAAATAAACACAGGAGTTTATTCACTGTACTTTTTGATACCAAAAAAGGACAAAACACTGAGACCAATTCTAGACCTCAGAGTAGTAAACACATTCATCAAATCAGACCACTTTCACATGGTCACACTACAAGAAGTGTTACCATTGCTCAAAAAACACAACTACATGACAACCCTAGACCTCAAAGACGCATATTTCCATATACCAATACATCGATCACACAGAAAATATCTAAGGTTTGTATTCAAAAGAATACATTACCAATTCAAAGTATTGCCTTTTGGTTTAACAACCGCTCCAAGAGTATTCACAAAATGCCTAGCAGTAGTCGCTGCACACATCAGAAGGCAGCAAATACATGTATTCCCGTATCTAGACGACTGGCTAATCAAAACCACTTCGCTCACACAATGCTCAAACCACACAAATCAAGTCCTACAAACCCTCTACAAACTAGGGTTCACCGTCAACTTTGCAAAATCCAACATTCAGCCAAGCAAAGTACAGCAATATCTAGGAGCCATAATAGACGCGACAAAAGGAGTAGCAACGCCAACTCCACAAAGAATTCACAATTTCAACAGAGTCATTCAACACATGTCTCCAAATCAGACAATACAAGCAAGAACAATACTACAGCTCCTAGGCATGATGTCCTCATGCATAGCCATTGTCCCAAACGCAAGACTGCACATGAGGCCCTTACAACAGTGCCTAGCTTCACAGTGGTCTCAAGCACAGGGTCACCTTCTAGATCTGGTGTTAATAGACCGCCAAACTTACCTCTCGCTTCTATGGTGGAACAGTATAAATTTAAACAAAGGGCGGCCTTTCCAAGACCCAGTGCCACAGTACGTAATAACAACAGATGCTTCCATGACAGGGTGGGGAGCACATCTCAATCAACACAACATAAGAGGACAATGGAACATACATCAAACAAAACTGCATATAAATCATCTAGAATTATTAGCAGTTTTTCAAGCACTAAAAGCTTTCCAACCAATCATAATCCACAAATACATCCTTGTCAAAACAGACAACATGACAACGATGTATTATCTAAACAAACAAGGAGGAACACATTCAACGCAGTTAAGCTTATTAGCTCAAAACATATGGAAGTGGGCAATCCACCATCAAATTCGTCTAATAGCACAGTTTATTCCAGGGATCCAGAATCAACTGGCAGACAATCTCTCTCGAGATCACCAGCAAGTCCACGAATGGGAAATCCACCCACAAATTCTAAACACCTACTTCACACTCTGGGGAACACCTCAAATAGACTTATTTGCAACAAAAGAGAACGCAAAATGCCAAAACTTCGCGTCCAGATACCCACACAAGCAATCCCAAGGCAATGCCCTATGGATGAACTGGTCAGGAATATTTGCTTACGCTTTTCCTCCTCCTCCCTCTCCTTCCTTATCTAGTAAACAAATTGAGTCAAAACAAACTCAAACTCATTTTAATAGCACCAACGTGGGCAAGACAACCCTGGTACACAACACTGCTAGATCTCTCTGTAGTACCCCACATCAAACTGCCCAACAAACCAGATCTGTTAACGCAACACAACCAACAGATCAGACACCCAGATCCAGCATCGCTGAATCTAGCAATCTGGCTCCTGAAATCCTAGAATTCGGACACTTACAACTTAGCCAAGAGTGTATGGAAGTCATAAAGCAGGCCAGAAGGCCATCCACTAGACACTGCTACGCAAGTAAGTGGAAAAGATTTGTTTGTTACTGCCATCATAATCAGATACAACCACTACACGCAACTCCAAAACATATAGTAAATTACTTGCTCCATTTACAAAAAGCAAAGCTAGCCTTCTCTTCTATTAAAATACACCTTGCAGCAATATCTGCATACCTGCAGACTACCTATTCAACTTCCTTGTATAGGATACCAGTCATCAAAGCATTCATAGAAGGTCTTAAAAGAATTATACCACCAAGAACACCACCTGTTCCTTCATGGAACCTAAACGTGGTCCTAACAAGACTCATGGGCCCACCTTTCGAACACATGCACTCTTGCGGAATACAATTCCTAACCTGGAAAGTTGCCTTTCTCATCGCCATTACATCTCTAAGAAGAGTAAGTGAAATTCAAGCGTTCACAACACAAGAACCTTTTATACAAATACATAAAAATAAGGTCGTCCTACGACCTTATCCTAAATTTTTACCAAAAGTTATTTCACCGTTCCATCTAAATCAAACGGTAGAACTACCAGTTTTTTTCCCACAGCCAGATTCTGTGGCTGAAAGAGCACTACATACATTAGATGTCAAAAGAGCATTAATGTACTACATTGACAGAACAAAGAACATCAGAAAGACTAAACAGCTATTTATTGCATTCCAAAAACCTCATGCAGGTAACCCAATATCAAAACAAGGTATAGCCAGATGGATAGTTAAATGCATCCAAATCTGCTACCTTAAAGCAAAAAGACAACTGCCCATTACTCCCAGGGCACATTCAACAAGGAAAAAAGGTGCTTCAATGGCCTTTTTAGGAAACATCCCAATGCATGAAATATGTAAGGCAGCCACATGGTCTACGCCTCACACATTCACCAAACACTACTGTATAGATGTGCTATCCGCACAACAAGCTACAGTAGGTCAAGCTGTATTAAGAACTCTATTTCAGACAACTTCTACTCCTACAGGCTAAACCACCGCTTATGGGGAAATAACTGCTTACTAGTCTATGCAGAACATGTGTATCTACAGCGACAGATGCCATCGAACTGAAAATGTCACTTACCCAGTGTACATCTGTTCGTGGCATCAGTCGCTGAGATTCACATGTGCCCACCCACCTCCCCGGAAGCCTGTAGCAGTTCAGAAGTTACCTTCAATTTTGTACATTTGTATATATATTATTTAAACCTTTAATAGGTACATACTTACACATTTCATTGCGCGGGCACTATTACTATAGTACAACTCCTACCTCACCCTCTGCGGGGAAAACAATCGAAGATGGAGTCGACGCCCATGCGCAATGAGCACAGAAGGAGGAGTCACTCGGTCCCGTGACTCGAAAACACTTCTTCGTAGAAAAACAACTTGTAACACTCCGACCCAACACCAGATGGCGAGCTATTGCAGAACATGTGAATCCCAGCGACTGATGCCACGAACAGATGTACACTGGGTAAGTGACATTTTCATTATCATTCATATGAAGAGGTAAAAGATAGTCAAACGTGTTCAAATAATAACTTTAAAAGTGTATACATTGAAGAAATAAAAAGTGTTTTCATTTAAAACCAAAAATTGAAAATTCAGCACCGTAAAACAAATATCTGTACGTCACACATTGAGCAAAAGGCACCCCATGATAGTTCCTCAGACATTGCGGAAGCTACAGATGCATACCTGCCTGTAGACCTGATTCAGGCGGGAGGCGGGTGATGTTTTTTTTGTTTTTTTTTTAAAGCAGAAATGGCTTTATTTTGGCTGTCTCCTGCTTGACATTGCCTCTGCTTCAGGAGAGTCCAGTTGGAGGAAATTAATTCCCCTGATTATTATTTTTTTTTCTAAATTTTCCCGCTTTTCACATGTAAAATGTTGGCTTGTATGCAGGTGCATCATCCTCACCAACTGCACCTGTAGCATTTTGATGCAGACCTGCTGTTGAACCTTAGCTAGATTTTCCTGATGTCTCTGTGGGCCAAGTACTGCCATGGACACACCACAGTCTGCTGTGAGAGACCACCAGGGACACAAGAGGCTTCAAAAGTGTCAGTGAAGTGCTTTCATGCCAAGAAACACAGGGCTTATTACACCTTGAGATGGTGGTGAAATATTCTCCTTGATGGATGGTGTAAAGGCCTCAGTGCAGCACTTGCGGAATACTAGACAGTCAGTAGCCACGAATGAAAGCATGTCACATATGGTTCAAGGGAAGAAAAAGTTGAGAGAAACTTCAGAAAAGGGACAACTATTTATAGGTGAGAAATGTAATAAGCTCATAGATGCAGTAACAACATGTAATGCACTACTATACAACAATACCATATTAAACAGAGGTGTAGACATCACCAGCATATATCTTGATTGGATGGCTTAAGCCAGTCAGTGAACTCTCAGGCCCATACTACTACCACATTATCTCGCAGAACAGTGACTATTCAGGTAGAAATGAGGCACTACAGCAGAGATCTAGCAAGTGGGCTCATGTCAGTCACAAGTGCCTTGGAGAACATTCAAACAAGCCAAATCTCGGAATGGTGATATAGGTGGGGGCGAAAGTGAGGATGCTTTCAGTCTTAGTAGCCTCTCAGTCGTAATGCTTTTAATATATGGCACATGCAACAACAAACATCAGGAAATTGTCTACTACTACCACAGGTCATAGCCCTGAAACAGTAGAAGCAGAAAGATGTTTTAATGCTTTTTGGTCCCTAACGTTGTTTTGATTATACTTAGTCATAAAAAAATTATTTAAAAAAATACTACTTCTAAAACAGTTTGTTTTGCATGTTTAAGGAAACAAAATTACAATTATTATAAAGGCTAATAAGATGTGCATTTTGTTTCATGGCATAGCAACACTAGTCTCTTGTTTTTCATTGGAAATAAGTGGTTTCAAATCAGAATACGATCTAATATAACCTGACTACTAAGTCCATATTTGTCATTGATCTCCTCTTTTTTCAAAAAAAATTGTCAGAACCCTAAAGCTCCTCTCCTTTCTTCTCCTCTGCTCTACAAACCAGACAAAATCTCAATCCTCCTGGCAAACGCATACAAAGCAGCCATTGTAAAGGCCCTGATTCATTTTGGGACTAGTTGTGTAGGTTGCACCTGATTACATCTCATTTGTAACAAAGTCAGATGGTAGACACCACCTCCTTACAGCATTCAAGTATCAGCAAAAATGGCAAACAATTTTGAGATTCCTTGGATGGGTAGATACAAAAGTCTAAACTGCCATAGATACCAACCCCTGTACACAACCATGGGGGAAGAAGCCCTTGTAACCCCACTATGCCTGGGCTATCAAACAACAATAATACATTACTGGTATAAAGTAGGGAAAAATACAGATATATTCTGTAATTCGGTGAAAACCTTAATTGGAGAAATTTTGTGTTGCTTATAACTCCAATACTTTTTTGTAAACAAATTTATTTTTGTCACACTTTGTCCTGCTCCTCCTCTTAAAAAACATAACATATAATACATAAATACCAGTATTGTATTATTGTTGATAGATACCAACCCCATCAGATTGGAAGATTCCTCTAAACCAGAAACCGATCTATTGACAATATCTTCCCCAATATCTCCAAATAAGTGTCTTCTTCCCCCCTCTGCTTTGCAAACAGAGATGTGACTTCTTTAGATCTGCCAAGTTCTTAATCTACCTTTTTCAGTATTTGCCTGTCTATTTTACTCCTTGTCTCACTCTCTTCCTCGTGTCTTACAATGTTCTAAGTTTACAATCTTAGAGAGTCATGTACGTCAAGGAACTTAAGAACTCAACAAAAGGAAATCTGCCACAAACCAACAAATTAAACTTCAAGCTTCCCAGGGTAACACAGCTCAGATAATAGCTTACTACTACATAAACCCTGAACTCTGATTCTCGTTATAGATGTGAGATGGACATTATTTACTGTTTACTAACAAGCAATCATCAGGTGTTTTATTTAATGTTTTTATGCTTCAGAATTTTGACATAGAATGTAGACTTCCAATTTGATGTAGTGTGTTGTGTACATATCTTCAGTATTGGTGATATTCTTAATGAAAATGAAAAAATGTAGGAATCTGTTTCAGTTCATTTGAATCAGTGGACATGCCAAAACCCTAATCTTGTATTCTCCGGACTAACTCCAAGGTATAGCATAGAATGTTTTTTGCAGCAAAGTGATGGTATGGTTGGAACTTACTAAAACGAGCATTTCCTTTGATCTCTGAGCTACATTGCTCAGCTATTTGGGTTTTCTGACTGCAATAATTGATATTTAATTCATATACTGCTATTCCTTTTTTTTTTTTTTTTTTTTTTTTCAAATTTTATTTTATTTTAATATGTCGGAGGGAGGGGGTTACATGAGAAAAAAAAGAAGACATAATATATCCATGCGAAGAAAGTAAAGTAAACAAAACAACGGGAGAAAGAAGACCTTTAAAAAAAACCTCAGTTATATATATCACATATCGAAACAATTAGCATTTTTTTTTTTTTTTTTTAAACTGTCTTGATATTCCAACCATCTAGTCAGTGGTGCCCACATTCGTTCTCCTCTATGTCTCTTCTTATGACCCTTTAACTTATAAAGACTTAATTCAGTATTATAGATGGTAAGTAATCTAGAGCGCCAATTCTCAAACGTGGGGGGTTCTTTTTTGAGCCAATCTGTAGCAATACATAAGCGGTATATTGCCATGGACAAAAATAAAAATCGCCTTATTTTATACAGTGCAGGTTCCGTACTTTCAGGTGAGTCCACGACTCCCAATACTACCAGCATAACAGTAACCTGAATATTGCAATGCGTGATCTTCTTAAGGAATACCTCTATCTCATTTAATATTCCCTGCAACATTGGGCATACAAAGAACATATGCATTATCTCAGCTTCAACTTCCCCACATCGATTGCAGCTTCCAGAGGATATCCCCCACTTTTTCAGTTTTGCTGGAGTATAATATAAGTCCATCAGTGTTTTGTAATGCTGGTTTTTCAAATTAGCTGATAGAAATGTTGTCTCAGCCATGGCTAAGGATTGGTCCACCCACTCTCCAGCCACCCCAAATCGTGCAATCCATCTCTCATTCTGTTGTGCCATATCATCTACTTGTAGCTCTGTTAGTAACTTGTATAACTTGCCAATCTTTGCCCCATTTTTAACAGCCTCAACTACCGGGATCTCCGACAACTGTACTGTAACGCACTTCTGAGACTGTAAAAAAATTCGTATTTGCAAAAATTTAAAAAAATGGGTCTTAGGTAAGCCGAATTGAGACTGCAGATCCGTAAATGATTTATAACCGGATTTACAATACAAGTCTCCGACTTTATTTATTCCCCTAGAACGCCAAAAATCTAGTATGGGATCCCTAAAGATATGATTTGGGATAGCTGAAAATTTCACTGGTGTATAAGCCGTAAACTTTCCCAGTCCCATACTCCGTTTTATCTGAGCCCAAACCTTGAAGGCGGACAAAAAAGGCTTAAATCTTACTTTTTTAAAGTAACTTGGTTCCTCAAATTTTGATAACCAACCACTTGCCTCCCCACCCGCCATCATAGTATAAATAGGGGTTGATTTTACTTCTTCATTACCCTTAAAACTTCCCCTTATAAGTTCATCCATATGTTGAAGGCAACAGGCGTAATAATACAGTGTAAAATTAGGGACTGACCACCCGCCTCGATCTTTGGGAAGTGTCATATACTTCATTGCCCTTCTCGTTTTAGCATACCCCCATAAAAAATTATTCCCCATCTTTTCCAATCTTTTAAGCCATTTTTTATCAACCTCAAGGGGAATAGCCCGAAATAAATATAGGATTTTTGGCAGAACCATCATTTTCAATACATTGCACCGACCCTCTAGCGATAAGTGCAAATTATGCATTCGGTCTAAATCCCTCTTTATTCTATTTAATAATGGGATAAAATTAATTTCCACCAACCGATTAACCACTGATGTAATCTTCACCCCCAAATACACTGCTTCAGATACCAATCGTCTATCTACTAGTGAAACGTGCCCAGAACATACTATTTGTGTTTTATCTGAGTTCAGCTTATATCCGGAGTATTTTCCGAACTCTCTTGCCTCTATTTCTATTGCCCCAATAGCTTCCTCCGTATTGCTTGTCACTATAGCTACATCATCAGCATATGCAAACACCTTATATGTTTCTCCATGATATAATAGAGGTTGAATATTTTTGCATTCTTCTAATCTCAGCAAGAAAGAATCAATATATAGAGCAAAGAGCAAGGGGGGAACATGGACACCCTTGTCTAGTCCCCCTAGAGATTAAGATAGTATCTGATTCCAAACCAGCAATGCAAATTCTAGCTTTTGGGGCTACATATAGAGTTTTTATAGCTGTAATATATCCACTCCCTATACCTTTCCAGCGCATGACTTCCCATAGAAACTTCCACGATACACGATCGAATGCCTTCTCGGCATCCAAAAGTAATAATCCTAAATTTGTTTGATATAGTTCTGCAAGATCAAACATGGCTATTATTCTTCTTATATGATCTATTGTATCTCTACCCGGAATAAACCCATGTTGTTGTTTTCTAACCAGCCTGACTATCACATTTGCCAATCTACTGGCCAAAATCTTTGCATAAATCTTTCCATCTACGTTTAACAAAGATATGGGTCTGTATGAACTGGGGAACTCTGTTGATTTATCCTTTTTTTTTAGCACTATGATACTTGCACATTCCCACGATAAGGGTGCCTGACCTGCCTGCGCTATACAAAAAATGCTATGCATATCCTTTTTAATGTCTATCAGGAAGGTCTTGTAAAATTCAAGTGGTATTGCATCCGGTCCAGCAGCTTTCCCTGTTGCCAGGGAGCTTACTGCCTCAATTATCTCATCAATACGAATTGGTGCATCTAATGTAATTTGTTCCTCAGAAGAGAGCCTTGTACTCTTTAATCCCCCCAGAAATTCACTAACCTTTTTTTGTAGCTGTTCAGAATACACTATATCTTCACTATACAGCTCCTGATAGTAACCCTTAAAAACCTCTAGAATTCCTTCTAACTCTGTATGTTTCCGCCCATTACCATCAATTATATTCAAAACATTCTGTTTAACTGCCTTTTGTCTGACCCGTCTAGCTAAGACTTTTCCTGTGGATTCACCATATTCATAACACTCCAATCGGTGACTTTGATAGACGGCTGCCACTGTTTTATTCAAGTAAGCATTTATTTTAGCCTTAAGAATCACCATTTGGGTCTGAGTGAGAGTAATGTCTTCTCTACTAGTAATTTTACTAGCTAACTCCCTCTCTTTTGTTATTAATCTTTCTTGAAGTTCTACAATTTCCTTCCCCCTAATTTTCTGTATTCCCAAACTATAGCTAAGAGTTTCACCTCTCACTGCAGCTTTAAATGAATCCCATACCATCCCCGGATCTGCCGTATTCCTATTGATATCAAAAAAGTGGTGAATCCACTCTTTCATATGGGATATATATCCTGGGTCAACCAACAATTTCCTATCAAATGTCCATACACAACGCGGATTAGATGGTCCCTTAATTGTTATGGACAATATTAATGGATTATGATCTGATAAGAATCTGGGTTTGCATTCTATTTCAGCCCCATGGATTAAGTTTTGTGATACGAAAAAATAATCCAACCTTACCAATTTAGCATGTGGGAACGAGTAATAGGTATACCCTGGATCTACAGTTTTAATATTTTCCCAGACATCTCTCAACCCATGTTCCCTTACTAACCTCCTTAGAGCTTTCCATACTTTAGGCTTTCGTCCCTGATATAAACTCTGGGTGTCCATGCTCCTGCTACCTACCTCTAAATGAATATTTAAGTCGCCACAAATAATTATTGGTAAGGGCCATCCAACTAGTTCCATATTCAACGTATCCAGAGGCTCAGCCTCGTCCAAAACTGATCCATATATAGTGCAGAGGGTAAATTTAAATGTATTCACGGATAATTCTAAGAGAGCCCACCGCCCATCGTTGCTTGCTCGAGATCTACAAACTTGTACATTGTTATTTCTGGCAAGTATCGTCACCCCACGTGTCGAAACCTCCTGTCTGGTACAAACAAGAGGCGTCAACCCAAGCTCTCGTATGAGCTCTCGCTTACTCCATGCAATGTGTGTTTCCTGCAAGCAATATAAATCTGATTTAATTAGTTTAAGACCAGCTGCCACTCTTTTCCTTTTCTGGGGGCTATTTAGACCGCAAATATTCAGTGTACAAATCCTTAATCTATTTGCCATGTCACTCCGTTTGATGTACCAAACTCACGTCAATACTTTCTCCCTTAAAGAAACCAACTTGTTGATATTGAATCCTATACATCCTCTTCTTTTGATATGTCTTCATTAAATTGTTCTGAACATTTCTACCTATATTAGTGCCCCCCCCCTCTCCCCACCACCCCTCTCCCCCCTCTCCCCCCTCTCCCATCCTCCCACCCCTTATACCCCGACCCTGCTACCAACCACCCCCCCCCACCCCCCTACACCCCTTACCCCTACCCTTACACCCAATTTATGGAGAGTATGGGATCTCACTGTCCCTAATGATGGTAAAGCTTCCGCTCCGACCGTCCCTACCCAGTGCATAATTTTCTTTTTTCTTTTTTTCTTTTACCTTTTCTCCCTTTCTTTGTCTTTATCTCTCTCTATCTAACCCTGTTTCAGCCAAAACAATATCTTACCCCCGGCTCGAATTCTCAGGGCTTAACTCCTAACCCTCTCTACTTTATCCCCACCCCTATGTCCCAATCCAGAAAATCTATCTTAGGGAACCGGACCGTTAAGTCCACCCAAAAAAGCCCTTGCTTTCTCCTCTGTCGTGAAGAAGTAAGTCCTATTATCCATTACTACTTTCAGTTTAGCCGGATTTAATAAAAAAACCTGTGCCCCCTTACTTTGAAGTGGCTGAATTAACTGCCGGAGCCTCCACCTTTTTTCAACAGTAATATGGCAATAGTCTGGTCTCACAAAAAACTCACATCCCTTAGCCTTACTTCTAGCATTGGGTCGAGCTCGGTCGTATATAGCCTGCCTTGCCTGATAATTAAGCAAAGAGATTAATATTGCTCTAGGTCTACCACTTCCTCCTTCTGAGTTTGGTCCTATTTTACTAAAAGGAAATCGATGGGCTCTTTGAACCTCTTTGTCCCAGTCCCACTGGTGTAAGTCCGGAAAAGCTTCCTTAAGAAGTGCGGCCATAAAGCTATGTATATCTGATCCTTCAAGTCCTTCTGGTACACCCAGGACGCGCAGATTATTCCTCCTCATTCTGTCCTCTAAATCTGTCAATTTCCACTGAGTGTCCTCAAGTTGTTTCTCCATCATTTCTCGAGATGACTGGCGAGCTCCAGCCTCATCCTCCAGACGCGAGATCCGGGTCTCTGCTTCTTCCATCCGTGTAGTAAACTCTGAACATGTCTTAGCTACTCGACGAATTTGGATTTGCATCTTGCGGCAAGCCATTTGAGTCCTACGGCTCTCTAATTTAGATTCCTCTCGATGTTCCATAATGCTTTGATATATGGTTTCCAGTGACACAGGATTAGGCTGTTTTTCACCATTATCAAATAGAGTTAAATCATCCTTGTAATACTCCCACTGAAGACCCTTAGGGCCTGATTCTAACTTTGGAGGACGGTGTTAAACCGTCCCAAAAGTGGCGGATATACCACCTACCGTATTACGAGTCCATTATATCCTATGGAACTCGTAATACGGTAGGTGGTATATCCGCCACTTTTGGGACGGTTTAACACCGTCCTCCAAAGTTAGAATCAGGCCCTTAGTGTCCAATGGGTTAGTGGAGTGCTTATTAGGTCCTACTTGCTCACTTCTCTTCCTCTGTTTTTTCCTGACAGTGGCACTCCTGCCACTCTCCTGTAATTCCTTTCCCAGTGCCAAAGAGGACACCTCAGATTCGAATTCAGAAGAAGTTTTATCCGCCTCCAAATCCAGCTGCTCGTTGCTTGACCAACTTGAATGATCTGATAGTGAGAAAAACTTGTCTCCTTGTATTGTCTCATTATCGCGTAATTCCACTGGCCTCCGCTCCACCTGTAATAATGACCTAGCGCCTTGTGCGCCCTCCCTCTGCTCCCTCTGCTCCCTCTGCTCCATCTGACTCCCGGTAGCTTGTTTTTGTAAAGTTGCCACATCTTCAGCATCACTCTGCCCACCTTCATGCGGGGGGGGCACATCTATAGCCGTCATCTCTTCGTTTACTAGAGGATCAGCCTCCTCCACATCGGCGGGGGGGGTATCTATGCCCCCCACCAGTATGTCCTTCCCTTTCTCAAAATACCTGTCCAGTGAAGCACTCTTGTTTTTGGAGACAACCTTCTCACCTAAGCCTTGTTTTATATCCGTACCCCCCCCCTGCCGTGCCGACAGGCTTGCTCTTACCGGCTTGCCTCGTCCAGACAGAGTCACATTTTTCACTCCCTTAGGTGGCATTTTTACCTTTTTAATGCAAAATGCGTTATTATAATATACGCCCAGTGTCAAATACTTGTAATAAAATAAAGAAACTCTGACCGTTTTTTGAGTCCACGTCGAAAATTGCCCCCAATTGGGGCCCGTGAGCACAGACCTGTAGTTGTCTTCAGGTAGGAGCAGGAGCAGTCCAGACCGCATCCCGGGAAAACACTTTGCAATCCTTTTGGCCTCCGTCAGCAAATCCACGTAGTTTTACTTCTCCCAGGGGAAAAAAAGGCCCCGCAGAAACCAAGAAACCAAGAGCCAAGTAGCCTTGAACAATCCTCACATGAGAAGCAGTCCTTCAAAAAGCAATGTCACCCGCAATATTTCCCGCCCCTCCTGAGAGTCCTGGGACAGTCATCCCCAAAAAAAGAGGGAGCTGGTGAAGCAACGCACAATGTTGCTAAAATGCTACTACATTGTTTTCCTCTAAGCGCGACTGCCGAAGGAAGCTCCGACCCGCGGGAGAGCTGCCGCAACACTGGAAGGGTTCCTTGGTCGGAGCAGACGCTTCGCGGCTGCGTTACGCGGCCGCCATCTTGCTCTCCGTCATCTAGCCATATACTGCTATTCCTAATGGTGCTTTCTCTAAGCAATGATAATATCAGTCATGAGCTTCTGGTTAAATATCTGTCTGACCTTATCAGACGTATGTCAGTCTAAATTGTGAAAACCAAGATACAAATAACTAATTTACATTACTATCTACAGCATTATGTTTAAAATAAACTCATTGTATTCGTGTTTAGGGCAATGAATTTGATGATATACTTGAAAACTTAAATTCAAAACGTGCTGTTATGTATTTTTTTTAATAATCTATTTGGAAGCACCCCATAAGCTATATTTTGGCATCTCTATACTTTGTTGATCAGCGTACTTTTATTGGATGAAAAAACTAAACTTAATTTAGCTTTTAGAAATATATCTTTAATCCATAAAAGAAAAATGTTATTGATTCTTGAGTTTGTTCCTTAATATAAGCTTTTTTGTTGTTGTTTTCAGTTTCATGTTTGTGTGCCCACAAATAAACTGTTTGACCTTTTGTTCATTTTATGAAAAACTTAACTGGTGGATGTTTTTTCAACATTTCATGTTATTATGTGCACTTTTTCTTTTTAGGTTATTAATGCATCATATCCGGGATTGCTTGCCTGAGTTGAAGACTAGAATAAATGTTTTAGCTGCTCAATACCAGTCTCTGCTGAACAGCTACGGCGAGCCCGTGGAAGATCAGAGTGCTACCTTACTGCAGCTTATCACCAAGTTTGCGACTGAGTATTGCAACACAATTGAAGGGACTGCAAAATATATTGAAACTTCAGAGCTGTAAGCATTGCAGTATTTACTTTTATAGATCTGCTTAGACCCTCCCTTCTGCCCCCATGTTATAGGCTTGCTTTGATTTACATGTGATGCTGTGCCGTCCGTCTGATCACATGAGTGACAGTTTGAGAGGAACTGGCCGGGAGCCAGACTGCATTCATATTGAAATGGTTGTCTATTAAATGATAAGGATTAGCACCCTGTGGGCACACCAAAAACAAAATCTTTGCTTTGCATGTGAATTGTTAAGGTTATTGTAAAGGTTTCAGCTGTTGTCTCATTTTATTACATCTTAGGTGCTAAATTTGAACTGGTGGTTGCCGGTGGGGGGCACCGCACTCATTTTTGGGGGCTGACACTTATTTTCCTTTATCAGATGTTTCCCAATAGCAAGAGAGGGAAAAGCACACAAAGGGGAAAGAAGAAAGAAAGAAGATAAAAAGTAACTAAGGGAGAAAACAGGAACCTGCAAGAATGAGATACAGGGGTGTGGAGTATCTGGTGGGGGATTAACGAGGCCCGACATGGATTCATGACAATATAGTCTTGGTATTTTGTGTGCTGAAGTTGAATAGCACCAGCCACGCACTTCTAGGCACTGTTTTAGGCACCATCACTAATTAGTTTTCATATTAAACACTGGAGGAAAGTGGAGTCGTTGTAAACCTTAATATCTTGATGTATTTTACATAGGATATTTTGCATGTAGTTCATCTGGTAGCTCATACTAAAAATGTTTGTATAAATGTGACAGAATATTTTGACATAGGAATAATTCTTAGTGCTGAACATACTTAATCTGCAAGATCTTTGTACTGGGAGAATAAAAGAATTCATAAAATATAAGAGATATGCAAATGCTTAATTTAAATACATAAACGCAGACACAGTGGTTCCTTCAAGTACATATAGCTACTAGATTGACACTTGGGGTTAAATGAATTTGTGCTTCTGATAAGAATGGCATCATATGAATGCAACCAACATAGTTGTTAACTGATTTGGTATCTGAAGGAACCATTGTTCTTGTATTTATATTGCCAGGTGCTCTGGGTTATTCGGTTAGCCCCTTCACTGCTAAGTAATTGAAATCCATGTGATCCAAAATGTTAAAAGGGAAAACATAGTTAATCTAAACCTAATTCTTCGCAGTCTCCAGTGAAAACCAAGCACAGCCAATGAGCTACTTAAGTTTTCCGATCAGACATTTAGACCCACTCTGATAGCTAACCTTGTACATTTAATACTGTGTATGTAACTAGGTGTTTATATTTATTTATAAGCCCTTTTATATAGTGCAGCTATAAAGGTTATCTGACAGCATTGTATTCAAACAGTAAAAGCACTCAAGGTATTTGATCAAATTTTGTTCATTTGGAGACAAAACTGCCACAAATAGTACAACTTATCAGTTTGGAGGGAAAGCGGGGGGAGGTGCCGCTGGATAGACTCTTGGTATTCCTGTAATTAGTGAGTTGTTATAACCAGTTATAGAGAGAATAAGGGCTTGAAAAAGGCAGATTATTCTCAGGAATAAAGTGTCCGATACCCCTTAGCAGTCTGTGTAGAAGCTTGCGGTCTTTGCTGTGCGATTGGTTTGGCAGTGGAGAGTAAATCTGTTATCATGGATAACTCCCAGTGATCTTGCAACCCAGAATATGGATAATCCATTACAATACTGAAGGTTGAATGTTTGTTAATAACTAATTTAATGACTTCTCCATGTCATGGTGGTGCATTCACATGTATAGTCCTGGGCTGCACTTTTTCCCCATCATTTCTGGAGCCATGTGAGATGCTTTGGTCCAAGGGTGGGACTCCATTTTCTTCCTATTATACAACTCCCTGTTGATTTTTCTCTTCTTTGCCTGCTGCTTGAACTGCAATATGCCCTACCTTGTATACCACTGCCAATCTGTCATTGCTGGTAGACCCCCCCCCCCATCTGCTTTCCCCTACCATCGCATGATGCATTGTATCCTCACTGTATTATTACTCACTTCAATATTACAAAGCTGACAGTACTGAAAGGGTACTAAGAAATGTATTGTTTTCCACTTTTCAGATGTGGCGGAGCTCGAATCTGCTATATTTTCCATGAGACCTTTGGGCGAACATTGGAATCTGTCGACCCTTTGGGTGGACTAACCACAATTGATGTCCTTACTGCTATCAGAAATGCCACTGTGAGTATTAAATGGTGATTGCATTCTGTTCAGCTGTTGGTTGTTCTGCTGTGTTGCATTTAAAGTACCGGTTCCAAAACAAATTAACTTTATAATTTAGAGCAAAGTGCTTGCAGGTTCATATTGTAAACTTTAATTCTCATGGCATAGTTAAGAAACGATGACTATTTTAATATTTTCTGGAATTTCGAACAGTGAAATCATCACCTGATTCTTATTAAGGTTGTATTTAAGCAACAAGTTGGCTGAGGTGCTGCTGACCTCTGGCAGAAGAACTTTGCCCAGTCCTGGCACAGCATCTGAGACCCCCTCCACCAGTGGTGAATGAAATGGCAATCTTGCAATTCAGAGTGTACCAAAATAAGCGCAAAGCTTACGTGAGTAAGATAGCTAGATAAATTTATTATGCATGATTAATTAAAACCTTTGCATATACAGTCACTGATTTAAAATCAAAAGAAAAACGTGTTTTAAAAAAAACAAAAGTGATATCTCAGTTTTGTGCAATTGAGTGCAAAGTGCGATTATAGCATATTTCGTTTTTAATGAAAAGACAAGAGCCATCATGTCCAAGCTCCTTTTGGCTGTAAAAATAATCGAAAACAAAACATTTCATAGTCGGAACCTTTAGCTTATTCATCTGTTTTAGGTCAAGGGAGTCTGGGTAGACACAGTGCACTCATTCAGCTTCTTTTGTAGCTGGGAGACAAACTTCACAAATTTGGCCAGTTCAGATGTCTCCCTTAAGGTGAACACTAGTGATCCTGCCTCATTGCAGGATCTTATGCCGTAGCGAAGAAAGAGGGTTTTTTGATAACGTGCAATGTGCATTCATCATGCATCAGCATAACAGATGGTTAATTGACTCAGATTTGTATCCACAGAGTCTGCAATTTACTATATGAGAGGGAGTGTCCTTTTGGGCTCATCTCCTTTGTCTTAAGGGCTAGCAGCCTGGCAGACAGGATCTGTGTCACACAGACTTTCCTAATTGTACAGGCCAAGTATGGTTGAGGTAACGAGTTGTAAGCTATTCATATAAGATACTGCTGCCACCTTTTGTACAGAAGTACTGCTCAATTGTTCCAGGTCAGTTGCCTGGGAAAGCGTTTTTATCTGTCTTTTCGGTACAGACTTGATTGTGATACACGAATGCTCCAATTTCATTAATTCTGCTTGGTCTTTTTGAAGGGAGGCTGGAGCTGTGGTTAAATATTGTAACCAGGGTTTAATTTTTGCATTAAAAATAGGGCGGAGAGCTGATTTCAGAGTGTTTGGAGGGGCCATAATAATCCTGTGGTAGTATTTCAGGTAGTCACCCATGTGAGCCCAGTTCTGGCCTTCTAATCCAAATGCTAGCCTGATCAGGCAGCCCCTTATGTGTTGCGGTAGCTTGAACACTCTTTTGTATGCTTTGACTTGGAGCTTTTCCACCAGAATGATAAACTGACCTGGAAAGGCTTCATGGTCATAATTTAAAGCTGGGAGAAGAGAGGCTCGGTGAACTTGGAGAATCAACCTTGGGGTGGGACTTTCTTTAAGTTCTGGTTATTATGAATTCAGCCTTCAATTTAAGATGATGCAGATGGACCTTTGGATTTCCCTTCATGGATAGCCACACACCCAGATAGTTGTATGAGTCTGTTCTGTTGATAGTGAGCGGACCCATATTCGGGCATTCTGATATTTACGTGGCCCTCCAAAGATTTACTTTGGTCTTCGAAGCATTCACCTTCATTGTATTTTCCATATTGTAATCATGAAGGGCGGTTAGTGCTTTTTGGATCCCAGTTCTTGAGTGATCCAGCAGCACAATATCGTCTGCATATTGTAGGAGGGTGATTTAAGATTTTCGATTTTTGGTGGAATCAGGTTAGCATGTCTTAAGGCCAAGGACATGTCTGCTGTGTAGAGGTTAACTATAAGAGATGCTAACACGCACCCTTGTTTTAGCCCATTGGTGGTAGGGATCTCCATGCTGATGGCAGAGCTTGACAGCTTGACCCTTACCCAAGTAGATGTATAAAGTAGGATTATTGCCCTTAACTTATTTGGAATTCCCCAGCCTTGGAGCTTCCTCCATAAAAGGCTCCTGTCCACTGCACCAAAGGGGGCGGAGTAATCCACAAAGCAGGCGTAGAGAGGAGGTGACTTCTTAGTGGCTGCCTGGTGTATTAAAAAGGAAAGGGCAATGATGTTATCTGTGGTTGCGGAATTCACCCTAAAACTGGTTTGACAAAAGGGGACAATCCCTGTAGCTTCCGCCCAGCTGTCCATCTCTTTTAAGAGGACTAGGGCAAAGCCCTTGGCTTCGATGTCCAAAAGAGCAGTGAGTCAATAGTTAGCAGGATCCTGCCTGTTCCCTTTTGACAGATTAGATGTAGTGTGGAGCCCCTCCATCTACCTGGTACCCTCTGGGACTCTAAACAAGAGCAATAGAGTGCAGAGAGAATTGATGACCAAAGCTCCATGTCTCCCTTTAAGACTTGTGCTGGAATACAGTTAGGACCAGGAGCCCCAACACCCTCATGCTGCGCAAGAAGGTGGAGATTTCGCCCGGTGAGGGGCCAAGATCCGAGTGAATATCATAAGTACGAGCTTTGATCCACGCTTGCTCCAAGGGGGATGGATCAGTTGCATATAATTTATTTACATGTTTTATCCAGGAATCTTCATTTATCACATTGGTTTGTGGCCCTCCCTGGCTCATCTTGTTTTTAATATATCTCCACAAATCTTCATGGTTGTGTTTGCTTAACAGGGAGTATATATGGAGGCTCTCTCTCTCCACTTGTTTACGTTTTAAGGACCAGATCAGTTGCTTATGCTGCTTGGCATAAGCCTGGAACTTTGAAGCTAGCTCCGGCTTTGTTGAAGGATTCCTTGTTTTGCCACATAGCGACTGCAGTCTGCGAAGTCTCCGCTTACTTTCCATTATGGGGAGCTGGGGAGGCCTTTTACGGGGGTCCATAGTTGGGGGGGGGGGGGTTGTAAGGGCCTACATGCTGTAGCAGGTCCTCAATGATTTCTGGCCAGTTGCTCTGAAGTATTTCACCTGTCATGGACAGTATGGCAGGGCCATTCGAAGTCTTCCAGATGTTACATCTCTTGGAAGCAATTGGTCCCCATTTTATTCGCCTAATTGCCAGTAAGTCTTCGTCTCCCATAGAGGTACCCGTTGTCTTTTGGATTTCGAGGTGGGTTGGCTTCGTCTCCAGTTTTACTCAGAGAGGGAGATAGTCGCTGGCATCCATTTGTAGAATTTCAAAGTTTACCAGGTGTTTAATAACTTCATCTCACACAAAGATATAATCCAGCGTGCTTTTGCCCTGATAAGATTTTAAATAAGTCTCTGCTGGAGAGCTCTTTTTGAGAGTGTGCTGGATAGAGAAGAGGCCGTGTTTGCTAAACCGATTTTTAAGCTGCTGGGATAATAGGCATGAGGCTGGTGGACATCTGCCCTTGTTCCTAAATGTTGAAGAGTAAAATCCCTGCAGACAGTGATATTGTAACTGGCGTGGTCACAAACATCGACATCTAGCGTTTCTGCTAATTGCGACATCCTTTCAGCCCTCCATTGGCCGAAAGAGTTAAAGTAGAGGTTAACTATTAAGGATTTTAGCATATGGCCTTTTGATGTTGAGGTTTCCAGCGTGATCGCTTGCAGCATTGGGTCTTGCCCAGAGACTTTACAAACTTTGAAGTCCAAGCCAATGTTTAAATATAGTGAGAGGCCACCAGAAGACCGCCCAGAAATATTTCTTTTTATTGCAGGTTGGTGCATTTAATGAAATACGGGAATTACCAGAGGGGGGTAGTTAACCAAGTTTCTTGGAGACAGACAATGTTAGTATCCCTCAAAAACTGGTGAAATGCAGCCTGTTTCAGAAGTCTCGTCAAACCCGTCACAATCCAAGAGACAGTTAACAGCTCACGTTTTGTTTCCCACTCCTGGTTGTCATTGCTAAGAATGTATCTGAGTTTTACTGTAAGAAGTAGCGGGCCTTCATGTCAAATTTGTTGTTATTTTCATTTCCAGAGTCAAAAGACATCTTTCTGATGCAAATTGTTAGACCCAGGTGGTTTGAGGTGCCCCACCCCTTTTATAAGGCTGTGGGTGCAGGCTTTTTGAGGGGGAGAGAATATTTAGGCGGACCAATCATGACCACCGTTATACCTCATTCCTCCAGGGTCTGCTTATTTTCTAATTCCCAGTCGACCAATGCCGGGGTGCTTAAAGTCAGTATTGCTGATCCGTGGTGTTTGCTATACTCCGTTAGCACCTTGAATGCTAGTCTCAGGATGTCATCGGAATTTATATTAATCACCTCTAGGAATGCCTTAAATGGCCATAACAGATTTGAGCAATTTCAGAATGTCATGCTTGCCTTCTGAGCAATATTGGGGTATGAATGCCAACTTAGCAGAGGCTATGTTGCTTTTCCGAGCATTCATTCCTTCCGGATTATTTATGTCAGTGACTTTTGATTTTTCCCACATAGACCCAGCTGTGATATCCGGGCGTGGCACACTGGGTGCGGGGCGGCTGTTGTTTGGAATTCTTGAGGCAAGACAGCAGCCCGGGCCGGGGCTGAAATGGCAGAGGCAAAAGATTTGGATCCGCAGCAGCTCTTGCTGAGGTCAAGTGATCAGGCGACTCATTGAACTTCATGCATTAGTTGCTGTTATTATATACACTGGCATGGGCCAGGGGCTGACTTCCAAAAGAGCTCTGAGTGGTCTGGTGGGCTAAAGGTTGAGGCGACTTCTGATTTTCCGGTAGCATTTTGTCAGTCGTCCTGCTCTTAAATATACAATATCTACTTATTCCATTAGGGAGCTCCACTGTTTCCTAATTTGCTGAACTTGCAGTTGTTCCTCTCCTGCTTTGCTTTTTGCCTTTTTTAACCTCTTTTTGGCTCTTTGATAGCGCCTTTGACCAGTGTGAGTCTGCATTACTTGCGTTGGCGGTGGAGGCATCTGTCTTTCTCTCCTTCTCATATAGGGACAGCGCAGGAGGTTGTTGTAATATAATGTAAGGCTCTGTGTGAACATTCACTCTAGTTTTAGGCATATTAAGCGGTTTGTCCGGCTGGGTTTAAAAGACAATTTGTGCAGTTAGTATTAGAGGTGCTCGATCATCCTGGGTTATTGTAGGGCTGAGTGTGGCCTCTGAGGTCTGATTTGGAAGTTTGGACCACGTTGGTTCAGACACAGGCAGCCTAACAGTACCTGGGCTTTGTAGGACTGTCAATACTTCTTGCAGGATGGATAGTTTGGCCATAATTGGAAGACAGGCACATGAAGCTGAATCTGTGCTGAATGCATTGGTGCTGATGCAGAACCCTCTTTGTTCAGTGCTGTAAGCTTTGCCTCCATCTTATTGATGGATGTGGCTAGGGCGTGGTATGAGGTCCAATTGCATCTCAAGTTTGTCTGACTGCCAGGTGAGGGCGTTTATTGTAGCAGATAGAGTTGCGTTGAGCAAATTACTCTTCATCCATTTGGGGTACCGAGGAGGCAGCTCTTTGCTGGGTGCTTAGGAAGCCCATCTGGATAAGATTATGAGACAAGTATTGCTGGGCTGCAAAGCAGTCATTATAATTGCCTTTGATGCAGCCAGTCTGTCTGCCATCCACAACGGCATAGGAGTCCTGCATAAGGGTCAGTGGCCCTGTTAGTACCAATACAAGATGCGAACATGATCTCTCCAGCGGCTGGCTGCTTGTCGTAGGCCCTTCTTTTGGTTTTGAAGACGTTATCAGTGATGCTAAGCTGAAGGGCCATCTAGCAGAGGGGTGCCTTGCCACTAGATTGAATTGGCGGGAAAAAGATAATTAACAGAATATTTTCCAGGAGAGTGGATGTATACTTTGTCTTTTTGATGGAGCTGCGTGCTTCCTTGCACTGTTTACTGCAGCTTTGCATGTTTTTGGCACTGCTTGTGATGGTCTTGAGGCTAGGGGCAGGCGCCCATGGGTGGAGGGGCATTTGAGGGCAGTGGAGGCGGTGTTGCAGTTATCCGTATCACAAAGATGAGCAAGAATGGGCGAAAGGAGCGACGACAAAGAGCGGTGGGCTTTGGATCTTTGAGGCAGACTAAGTGGTGGTTGCAAGAACTGAGCAAGGGCTCAGAGGACTGTAGGGTTGGAGTGCGGCTTGCCAGACCCCTGTAAGCTACACCCAGCACTAGCCGTGCTGCTTCTGCAGGGCTCTGGGGCACACTCTTGGCAGCGGTTGCCTAAAGCCACCACACTCTTCCCTAGTCTTGCCCTGCTCTCGTCAGTGTACTGCTGGACCCAATAGTCTTGGTAGGTGTTGCCCCGGTTTGTGTAATTGAATGTCAGAGGAAGCAGAAGGAGTCTGCTCCATTTAATGACAAATTATGGCGAGTGGTGTCAGACGCGCTTGGCTAGGCTCAGTCCCCCTCCTTGTATCCTCACCTGCTCTCCTTGAAGTCTCAGGGGCGAGGGAAGGGCTGCGGCAAAGGGTGGGTGGGATGGCATGGACAAGTGGTGTCTCCTGCAAGCTTCTTTGGCAGGCTACACGCTCCACTCGCCCGCAGTGTGCTGCTGCCAACCGGTAAGGGCCTTGCAGGCCGCTGAAAATCGGTGGGGCCGCAGTCTCTCCCTCCGCGCTCCTGCTCCACTCCTGGTCACCCGCTGCAAACCGCTGAGGGCCTTAAAGGCCGGTGAAAGGACCTCTGAAAATCGGTCTGGTGGCTGGTGGGGAGACCAACTCTCAGACCGTTCACCACTGCGACCACACCCTCATATACAAGCGAGTAGCGTCCTTGGGTCCTGCTTCCTTGCCCTGAGTAAGTTAATTTTCAATGAACTGGTCTACTGACTGATGGAATTGGAATTAGAAAGTTCACAACAAGGATTTTAGAAGAAAGTTGTTCTTCAAACAAGTACACCTTTAGTGACAACTGAAATGGGAGACCAGCCATCCATAGCGAAAGCAAACCCTCACTGGTCCTAGCCTCATAACTGCTAAAGAAGAAAGGCTTTTTAAATTTGTGGAAACTAACCTTCAGTTATATGGTAAAGTCTGTAAATTTTGTCTGACATGGGCACAACTGGAGAAAGAAACACAAGCTCAGTGCCCCTCCTTAGCACTGCCTGTCATAGCAGAAAGTCAAATGGAGACATTGGTTTGGACAAGTAAGTGGTCATAGAAAATGTAAGAACGATATATTTGATCAAAGTAATTCTGATGTTAAGTGATACAAGAGTTCCACAAAGTTTAGCTGACAGCTTAAAAACTGGATGCACCACATAGATAGGGGTCAAATCATACCTAAAATAGTTCAAGTACAAATATCTTGTTTTTGCATTTAATTTGAAAAATAACCCTTTAAACCACTTGAGTTCTGTAGGTACTAGATCAGTTGTTACCTCTGCACCATGTGGTCCCAAGGTTTCTTGCTCCTTCCCTGAGGATCACCTCTATAGCACACAACATACATCGATACTTAGCTTAATATCATTAAAGCAGCAGGTAACAGATGGGGAATATACAACTGTGAAGTGTAGAATTCTGCTTCAAGGTTGGTTGTTCACATTAGTCATTGTTGGTCACCAGGAAATCTGTCAAGTCGATTAATGTTAGTAGATGTATTTTATCTCTAACTGTAATTTTGAAATGGTAGTCAAATATTTACATGTTAAGCTCTACACTATTTTATATCTCTACAGTAGCTGAATCAATGCGATTTGGTCATTCACAATTTTGAGCCCAATGCAGTTTTAGACAATCTTCAGTTTCTTTAATGATGAAGCAGTTGCAGTAGCATATACATAATTTCCTTTCAAAGGACTGGTCAGGATCAAGTAAGGTATCAACATAGTTGTAGGTCTGACTTTTAAAAGAGATTACTTCATAATGTGCTTGGAATGCAAGATATCTTATGCTTTAAATGCTGGAAATGATTAAGAATTTGTCTTCTTGGTGTTCAGAAAAGATTTCCCCCACTTCTCCAAAAAACATTAGTCCGAAAAAAGATTATTATGTCTTCTGCAACACCAAAGTAAAATTGTTGTATTATTAACTCAGTGAAAAATGTATAATGAAAGATACAGACAAACTAATTGTAGTAGAAATATATTAATTAAAACAAAATGTCTTGGAAAAGCACATAGGATTTCTAATCAAATGGTAGTTGTTGGTAAGTAGAGAAAAGAATAAGAGATCACAATTAAAGACATAGTTAACACATTAGTTGATGGAAATAGTTGAAGTGAAGGATTCTAGCTTCTGGTGTGCTTCAAGCAATCAGTTGAAATGGGGGTGTCTTTCCCATGTCTGCATACTTCTTCTGATGCATAGGAATAAAAGGCCAATTCACGGATATGTTGTTTGTATGATGGAGCACACAAGGAGGTCTTCCGGTTCTTTTTTGATGCCTGATAAGATTAAGAAATATCTTGGTGGTCTTCTCCTTCCCGGTTGTCTTCAAAACTTGCTATTTCCTCTTGGAATCAGGGCGCACATCTTACAGAAGACCATGACACCCTGGCATTAAGAGATCCTCCACTGCAGAGGTAAGCTGTTCTTAATAGATGATGACTTCTGAAGGTTTGACCAGGAGCTGGTCCTAACTCCCTTTTAATGGTGGCTCTATTTGTCAACTCCCCAAGAGCCACCTGAAGAGTGCCTGCCATGCTGTTGCCCATCTCAGCAAAGATCTTTGGAAATTCGACCAGATAGCTCTAGCTTTCAGAACCACAATAGCTTTCTCCATCTTTCCACATCACCACCAGGTCCTGCTGCATCATCTAAAGTCACTGAACAACCTCAGCCCCCACCATACCTTGTGATAAGTTCAAGACGGCTTGAGCTGTTTGCAAGATGGTGCATATTGGCCCAGCCAAAAATCTCCACATATAAAAATGCCAGATGCAAGACATTCTCCTACTTTGCTCCAAGGGTGTGGAGCTCTGTTCACTTTCACTACCACAGTACCTACCCTCTAGTTGTCTTCCAATTATCCACCTGCTACTGCTTGATCTGTAGCCTGCCTACCCCTGCATAACCTCACTCACTCCATTTCTTTTAACCCCCTCATCTCCACTACATCATCTATTGCTAATTGTATTCTCACTTCATTTATGTATAGTGCTTCTTTGCGTTGTTGTTAGGTATTTGCTATTTAAGTCTGCATACCTACATAAATAGTCTCCATCAAACTCATCTTGCTGAAATTGCCTTGCCCTTCAGCCTGTCGTTGAAATCCTTGAGACACGTATGATAATTGATTGTGAATTAAAGCTGGAAAAGCTTACCATTGCAGAGGAGGCTGCGTGCCTACCTTTTAGAATAGCCTTGATGAAATCCTTTCATGTCATTCTTATTCAGAAACAAGAGCTTGGAAACAGACCAAGAATATGTAAGAGATTGTGCAACAGCAGACTACTTGAGCAGAGAAAAACTACATGATTGTCAGTAGTGAAACCTAGAGTCAGATTTCTAGGGCAGTGCTGACTTCACTGGTTACCTCTGAGCACCTCTGGTAAGTTGAGGAATGATTACGGGGATGGAAACAGGACAAAATAATGTGCATTACATTCGAATGAGCGGCTTCTCAAAGGGGAAATCCATGTAGCTATATCCACTAGCAGTTAAGCACACATGAACAACACCTCTCTGTCATTCATTGTTCTAGACTGTCGGGCTTTCATTTAAACTTTCAAATGGCTAAACTTAAAGTCCCCCCGATTTGACAGACTCCCCCTGATGTAGATAGACCTGTGTCATGGGGAAGGTAGGAAAGCACTCTACTACAGACTTGTTTTTTTGCATTAGTTTCACAAAAAAGCAGGTTGATGCTAGCAGTCAGGCTTTCTTTTTTATGTTTTACTTTTCTCCTTTTTTAAGCATTACTGTCCAAAGTTTTCAGTATCGATTGCAGCCCTCAGACTAGCTTAGGCTGGCTGTCTGACAAAGTAAACAAAGTATTTCTATTGGGATACAGAAAGCTACTTTCTCTCTGTTTTTCCAGCCTTTGTGATTTGTGGCCATTCTACATTGCTCTGCTCTCCTTCCTTGTATTTCCTTTCTCCAAAGCAAGCCCCATTATCAGTTCAAATCTCTATTGTGTGAATTGAAATAATCTCCAAGGACCTTTTCCAAAGGCAGAAGTCACTGCAAACCTCAGAAAGAAAAGAATCTACATTTTACCCTTATTTGGATGACTGGTTGATCAAGGAACAAATGGGACACAATTGGATTTAAGTGCAACAACCAATCTGTTAAAACTCCTGGAGTTGTACATCAATTTAAAAAAACATCGTCTGCAGTACAAGTAATTGATTATTTAGCTGCAACTCTAAAAGCAAAGAAACAAGAGGTGCATCCTTCTGAGGGGAGAAACACGCAAGTCTAGATTAGAGGACTAAGGCTTTTAGGGTTGTCTGCGAGTGCAAGCACTAGTGCATGCGTCTCGCTTGTGAGACTGTTATGATCAGTACAGGGCTTTGAGCCTGCCTGTCACTCACAATTTGTTGGTTTGCGTTGGACTCTTCTTTACAGCTTTATAATTTTTCAATGCATGCCTGGCATCACTTCCGTTTCTCTATGTGGAGCAGGGATCAAGCACTAATTAATTCAACTTGATTAGTGCCCATCCGCTGATCCCGATGTGATCGAGGTACTAATTGTTGTTTTTAACTTCGAGTACCCCGCAGACAGAAGGCATGTGACTGGCAAAAACGTGCCCAGCAGGCACAAAATTGCAAAATTTTATTTTTTAAAGCTAACTTTATTTTATTTTGCCAAGTCGTCTTTTCTCAGTTTCTTGTCATGTTTTCTTTTGTTTTTTCTTGTGGGCCCTGTTGTCAAAAGATGAAAATTAACTTGTTCGAAATATGCAAGACCTATTGTATTGCAAATGCTTGTTATTTCTTGTTGAAGTATACTAGACCAGCCTTAGTAATGTGTATTTGTCCAGTTGTATGCACAAATTCCTTTACAGGTTTTTGCCCTCTTGTGATCCAAAGAGATCATTCGACCTAATAAAATAATGGAGATCAAATCCACAACTTGTCTGTGGGTTTACTGGAAGTTGAAAGATGTTTGTGATATATGTAGGCAATCAACCCCACCAAAATGGAACTAGCAATCTGTACAGCCATAAACTAAAATGCCTTAAAAATAGTCATTTTATTTATTTCTGAAGGGGCGAACATAGTGTACTTTTGTTATGCAAGGTAGCTGCAAGAAAGACAGGTCTAAGATTATTCTGCTTGAGTTTCGTTGTTTAGGGATGTCACTAAATTCTTGTTTCTTCTTCCTTTTTTTTGCTCCAGTTTTGTATGCTTGGATTAAAAGTGCAGGGTTTAGGCGCATATTTGAGGTCTCATCTAATTATTTCATACACTGTAGAGGATCTTGAAATATTTAAATCCTATTTGATCATTTGCCAGTGTTTAGTTCTTTCACTAATTGGTGAACTGTCTGGCTCTTAGGGTTCTTGGCCAGTACGTATTATCACATTTACCCCCAAACACAGAATGGGTAAAACTCCTTGTTACATTTGCTGCTTTTTTAACAAGTCCATTATTGATAGCTGGTCACATGCCAAAACGCCTAAAGCCTTACCCATTCAGTGCAAGGCGTAGTGACAGGTCCCGGTGAAAGGAGTGCTGTCGCCATGTGCATGGGATAGTGGTGAAAAGATGACACAAGACTTTCCACATACCAACACAATTCTTAGCTTCATGGCGTCCCAATGCTATGTGCAATATCTTCAGCAGAGTCCTGCCTTTTTCCCCAATGGTGCTTTACTTCTTCATTTCAAGTCTTGGTATAAAATGTGGTGCTTGTTGAAGGGTCAGGACTGACTTAAACATTTGCCATATGGACACTTGGCAGCTCTGAACATCCACACAGCAGCAGCACTACCTTAATGTAGTCAGAAAGAGTGCGGAAAAGAAGTGGCGCGCATGCCTAATGGTTTCTTAAGTTCTTATGCTGTTAGCCGGGTTGGCTCCATTTACAATGTCATAATATTTAGTACGAAGTAGGTGAATGACCCCCAATTGTGTCCTAAAGTTAATAAAAACATTTGAATATAGTAATCTTACTTTTTTCAATCCATTATTAGCTCTGAAACCTCAAAGAGCTCTGACAGAGTGAGATATAGAGTTAATGAGATGTGAGAGAAGTACTTACATGTGAGTATGGGTGAGAGTGAAATACAAGACTTTATATGCTTAAAAAAAGTTTAACATTGGTCACACTGCAAATAGGAAGACACTGCATACCCTGTTAGTTCTCATTCAAATTTGATATGTGCTTTATAACGATCACTGCAAAACAAATCTTCTGCAAACACTGAAAAAAACTGTTTTGCGGGTTAGACAACAAAACAAATAATGACCAGCACTGTATTCAAAATGTTTGCAAAAACCCAATGAAAACACCACTGAAATCCACAAAAAATAAACACTGAAAACAGAGTTATGAACTGAATTAACGAGGCCCATTTACTAGCAGGTGTCTGTGGCTCATATACCCTAACTCTACCAATAATAAGACTTGACACAAGCCTCCAAACAGCAGTGTGGAAGTGTGGTGCTGTGCTTGGATTTTGGTTTGTCTATAGCCAATCATAATTGCTATTATTGCATGCCTCTACATTCACGTTGATTCTCTCCTGTCTGTTTAGGGTCCTCGACCAGCCTTGTTTGTGCCTGAAATTTCCTTTGAGCTTCTGGTGAAGAGGCAAGTCAAACGTTTGGAGGAGCCCAGCTTACGCTGTGTGGAGTTGGTACATGAGGAGATGCAGAGAATAATACAACACTGCAGCAATTACAGCACACAGGTAGCTGGCAAAACTAGATAATCACTGATACTTTATTTTTTCTTTCTTCACCAGTTATTATTTAAAGTGCACTTTAGGATCTCTTGTTGGTAAATGCTATCCATTAGGTCTTGGGTTGTCTTTCATAGACATGTTATTTAGTCCTCATAACGTTAAAACGACTTTCACTACCACACAATTTATAAATGTCACAAGCTATTTTCAGTCCTTTTTTAAAAAAATTTTTACACAGCCTTCCTGAGTCAAGGACTTTAGTATGTTTTAGGAGCCTCTTACACAAGTTATGTTTTACACTTTGGAGGATTCGCCAAGAGTTTGGGTCAGGAACTATCATCAAATTTTGTGATAATTTTTTTTTTTTGTGTGTGTTTATTTTTATATATATATATATATATATATATATATATATATATATATATATTTTTTAATCCAAACGTCTA
Organism: Pleurodeles waltl; assembly: GCF_031143425.1. Taxonomy (NCBI): domain Eukaryota; kingdom Metazoa; phylum Chordata; class Amphibia; order Caudata; family Salamandridae; genus Pleurodeles; species Pleurodeles waltl. The sequence goes on from NC_090442.1 coordinate 242,116,297, forward strand.
GCATGTGAAGGGTAGCCCATTCATGGGAAATTACATTTTAAACCATTGGCGTGCTGATTATGTGCCAGTGGAAATACTTGCTCATATCATTACATTTTCGGAATTTATCATTTCTTCCAAAGCCAATCTGCTCAAGCAAATAAATCCCGATGAGAACATCTACCACTTTTAGTTTGACCTTCTTCTGGGTGCTAAAGCCTTCTCTTGTTTATTTCTGTAATGTTATGATGAATGCTAGTGGACCTGCATCTTTTATTGTCGTCCTTGACCTGTCTGAGAAAGTGACAAGCACCATGACTTGTATTGTGAAGACAGTCTTGTTACTGTGGAGGACGTACGTTGCTGAAGTGTCCTGTATCTGGCGTTTCATGTTAATTACTAAACCTTAACTTTATATCTTCCCTGTCGCATAGCTGCAGTTAATATCAGAGTATAAAAATATATTCAGTTGCATTGAAACCTTGAACCTAAGATGGTTTCAAAATTTTCTTCAGACAACACAACAGAGTAAAGGAGTTGATCCAGTCGTTCCTATTGTGTATTTTGGACAGAACCTTTTTTTCTAGGCACCGCATAACTACTTTGTTTGTCACGTTGTTTCAGTTGTTTAATGTAATATTGTAGGGCAAAGTTGAAAAAATGCTGAAGCTTGATACTAAAAGTAGGTCACAGTTAAGAATACAGTAAATATAAAGCTTCATTCTACATATTTATTTTTAATTTAAGACCATGGTTTACATTCACAGTCTTGATAAATACAGGGAGTGCAGAATTATTAGGCAGGTTGTATTTTTGAGGATTAATTTTATTATTGAACAACAACCATGCTCTCAATGAACCCAAAAAACTCATTAATATCAAAGCTGAATATTTTTGGAAGTAGTTTTTAGTTTGTTTTTAGTTTTAGCTATGTTAGGGGGATATCTGTGTGTGCAGGTGACTATTACTGTGCATAATTATTAGGCAACTTAACAAAAAACAAATATATACCCATTTCAATTATTTATTATTACCAGTGAAACCAATATAACATCTCAACATTCACCAATATACATTTCTGACATTCAAAAACAAAACAAAAACAAATCAGTGACCAATATAGCCACCTTTCTTTGCAAGGACACTCAAAAGCCTGCCATCCATGGATTCTGTCAGTGTTTTGATCTGTTCACCATCAACATTGCGTGCAGCAGCAACCACAGCCTCCCAGACACTGTTCAGAGAGGTGTACTGTTTTCCCTCCTTGTAAATCTCACATTTGATGATGGACCACAGGTACTCAATGGGGTTCAGATCAGGTGAACAAGGAGGCCATGCCATTAGATTTCCTTCTTTTATACCCTTTCTTGCCAGCCACGCTGTGGAGTACTTGGACGCGTGTGATGGAGCATTGTCCTGCATGAAAATCATGGTTTTCTTGAAGGATGCAGACTTCTTCCTGTACCACTGCTTGAAGAAGGTGTCTTCCAGGAACTGGCAGTAGAACTGGGAGTTGAGCTTGACTCCATCCTCAACCCGAAAAGGCCCCACAAGCTCATCTTTGATGATACCAGCCCAAACCAGTACTCCACCTCCACCTCCACCTTGCTGGCGTCTGAGTCGGACTGGAGCTCTCTGCCCTTTACCAATCCAGCCACGGGCCCATCCATCTGGCCCATCAAGACTCACTCTCATTTCATCAGTCCATAAAACCTTAGAAAAATCAGTCTTGAGATATTTCTTGGCCCAGTCTTGACGTTTCAGCTTGTGTGTCTTGTTCAGTGGTGGTCGTCTTTCAGCCTTTCTTACCTTGGCCATGTCTCTGAGTATTGCACACCTTGTGCTTTTGGGCACTCCAGTGATGTTGCAGCTCTGAAATATGGCCAAACTGGTGGCAAGTGGCATCGTGGCAGCTGCACGCTTGACTTTTCTCAGTTCATGGGCAGTAATTTTGCGCCTTGGTTTTTCCACACGCTTCTTGCGACCCTGTTGACTATTTTGAATGAAACGCTTGATTGTTCGATGATCACGCTTCAGAAGCTTTGCAATTTTAAGAGTGCTGCATCCCTCTGCAAGATATCTCACTATTTTTGACTTTTCTGAGCCTGTCAAGTCCTTCTTTTGACCCATTTTGCCAAAGGAAAGGAAGTTGCATAATAATTATGCACACCTGATATAGGGTGTTGATGTCATTAGACCACACCCCTTCTCATTACAGAGATGCACATCACCTAATATGCTTAATTGGTAGTAGGCTTTCGAGCCTATACAGCTTGGAATAAGACAACATGCATAAAGAGGATGATGTGGTCAAAATACTCATTTGCCTAATAATTCTGCACTCCCTGTAGATATTCGCTTTGTAGAGTGGCTGTCTTTTAGGTGGATACCTGCCTTAAGATGTTCTGAAAAATCTTACAAGTACAGTATGTGTTCAGCTATGAATCTTCCAACTTACATTATAAACTAAAAATGATAGCAAGAGCTGCTGCTGTCTAGTATTCCTTCTGCCACTGTGACCTACCTTTCTGTTTCTGTGGCTCTAATGCTGGTGTGGCTCTTCGCCACTTTTCAGGAGAGTTGTAGGAGTCCCATCATTGAATGGTTTGACCCTTGGCCCCACTAGCTCTCCTGGTGACTGGGTACAAACACAATTTTGACACTCAACCCCCTTACGTGATCTGCTTTTCTACCCATTTCCAGGGCAATCAGCATGCCAGACTTCCTCCCCTTCACGGTGGCATTGCATGTTATGGTCTGTGACCCACTGGCTGCCTCATGCCTCTTACTTGCCCTCCCTGACTGCTCTGGTCTTGCCGTGTTCTGGTTGGCTCGAGATTCCCCTGTGTCACCTGCTGCCCCAATAAATGTGCACAAGTGTGCTTGGTGCTGTTCGTGGGTCTGATCCAGATAAGAAGTAGTCCTTCTTCTCTTCCCCATCTCACCACCTCTGCACTGTTGAGAGGTGCCATCACCAGACCCACACTGGTTTGTTGGATGCCATCTTTCATTAGGCAAATACTGCGATGAAGATGAGGAACGGACGTCTGTGTGCCAGGGTTCTACCTCATATGAGTCTCTGATGCCGTATCCTGGAGCAGAATCAGAGCTATGACACCACCTGCCGGCAGAAGAGGGCTAACTCAGATTCCATATCAAATCTGGTGACTTGAGGAGATTCAAGAGATGAGGAATTTGCAGATAGATAGAGAGTACACCAGATAGAGAGTTACTGAAAATAAGTAACTTATTCATTAGGCATGTAGGTAAACATACAGTTGCATGGTTCCTAGCTTTTCACATCAGAGGATCTTGCGTCTATAGCTGCCTTCGTTTTTCCTAAAAATGAGTCATTTTTCCACACTTTCACAAGCTTCACAGATATTTACATTGATTGACTGGCTACGGTTTACTTTCTGTTCACCAAGCTAGCCCTCCCTTGTGCCACAGAGATCCTTTCAACAATTACCACATGGGAGATTTAAATCTGTTCTCCCAAGCTGCATCAGGTCTCTAAGTCCTTACGATCCAATAGTTTAGTCATTAATTTTTTCATTTAGTACTAAATAAGTTTGCATTTAAAAAAAATCATGTTTCACTCAGTAAGCAAACATGGGCTTCCTGTTCTTTTTCTTAAATTTACTCACCTTGTGATCATAATAAACTAATTAAAATCTCTCACTGCTCCTGTGAGTCAACACTACTACCTCCAAATATACACCTTTTGTTGTGGAATATAGTTTGGTACCACAATACAGGCTATTGAAGCATCCTCTTCTACAGCCACAGTGTGTTCAAATGTGACAGATTCTGAGCATTAGACATCTTTCATTTCAATTACTTTGCATATAAATTACATTTTAGCCTTCTAATCTATGAGACATTATCTACTATAGCATTTGCTATTTGATGCAATAAACTCAATAAAGGAGTGCTTCAGATCTTGTTCATGACACAAATCGTCCACTCCACATAGTCTACATTATGTCACCCCTTTAAGGAAAACTATTGCACATCTTTGTGATGCAACAGTTGAAATGACCCTAAATACTTCATACCCACTGTGAGGTGTGGACAGATCAAAGACCTCGCCTTATAACAAAGGAGCACTGAACTGCATGTCTTACTCAAATGGACTTGGCATCTTCCTGGAGTGAACAGAACTTCTTGTTAAGTGTTTTTCCTTGTGTTTATGCAGGGTAGTTATTGAGAGGGTGGTGGGGGGTAGGAACATTGCCATTGCAAGTAGCAAACATTTGTATACCTCATATTCCTTAACCCCTTCGCTGCCAGGCCTTTTCCCCCTCCTGTGCCAGGCCTTTTTTTGGCTATTTGGGGCAGTTCGCGCTTAGGCCCTCATAACATTTTGTCCACATAAGCTAGCCAAGCCAAATTTGCATACTTTTTCCCCAACATCCTAGGGATTCTAGAGGTACCCAGACTTTTTGGGTTCCCCTGAAGGAGGCCAAGAAATTAGCCAAAATACAGTGAAAATTTTGTTTATTTAAAAAAAAAAAAAAATGGGAAAAGAAGGCTTGTGTTTTTTTCCCTGGAAATGGCATCAACAAAGGGTTTGCGGTGCTAAAATCACCAGCTTCCCAGCTTTCAGGAACAGGCAGACTTGAATCAGAAAACCCAGTTTTTCAACACAAATTTGGCATTTTACTGGGACATACCCCATTTTTACGATTTTTTGTGCTTTCAGCCTCCTTCCAGTCGGTGACAGATATGGGAGTGAAACCAATGCTGGATCCCAGAAACCTAAACATTTCTGAAAATTAGGCAAAATTCTGAATTCAGCAAGGGGTAATTTGTGTAGATCCTACAAGGGTTTCCTACCGAAAATAACAACTGAAAACAAATATATTGAAATTGAGGTGAAAAAAAACAGCAATTTTTCTCTACGTTTTACTCTGTAACCTTTTCCTG